>NC_137239.1:9593657-10193657 GCF_051294905.1 Botryllus schlosseri | reverse complement strand
ATCAACATCAAGTTGAAAATGTCCATTCTTGCACCAACTTTTATAAAATCACGAATCAGTGTTCTACAGGTATGTATCTATATGACTTATATACCTAGAAAATTCAAGCATAAATATTATGATATACCGTAGGTATAGGTACCGGTAATTCAGATGTTTGAAGCGACTTGGACAACTAGATAATTATAGTGGTCTAATTCCACTAAATTAGAGCGAAATGCCAGCAATATAATTGTAATCTAATTCGGAAAAAATCGGTTTAGCTCTAATTCTAGCATGGAAAAGCTGAAACTTTTCTATAGTTGTCTACACCTGTTTTGCAGAAAGTCAAACAGCTCAAGGCGTCATATACTACAGGCAATTCGAAATACCCCATAAGCTATATGCTACTGCGTATATACCTTTAACCCGCTACCTCAGTCAGTCACAATTCCTATATATTTACGGCATTTACCATACAGAAAGAGCGAACTATGCCTGGCTGCGACCTGTTGCGCGTCAAATCTTTGTCCCGCGCGATGACGTAAAATTTGAATCGCCGAAATATTCTAGAAGTCACGCATCGATAATCATATTCCTAAACGTACAACATCTCACTTATTTAGTTATTCTCTGAATAAAACTATTAGCCATACTCGTTGAACATGCGAGATTACCGAAAGAGCGAATATATATATAATGAAGATCATATATATCAGAAGAAAACAAAACTGTTCGACCTTGGAGCAACAACACGAATATACAACACCGGTGACATCCTCACGCAATAAAACGAAGGGAGAACATTGTTTTCTAATGGATAGAACGAAGCTACTGCATGAGATCGAACAAAACCGGATGGGAATTCATCGTGATTGAATGTACCGACAAAGTCATCCTTTCTACGTATTTTAGTCATACCAGCGAGAGATAGAAAATTTGCATTATTAGGTTAACTACCGGATATAACGAAGCCTAATGCATGAGATGGAACAACACCGAGTATGAATTTATTCTGATTGAATATAACCACAAGACCATCCTACTACGTATTTTAGACATTCCCACTTAGAAAATCAGAACCTAATCGAGATGATCCCGGATGATCCTTTTACGGTTTTGTGTTTGCTGGGAGGATATACAACCCACCACCCTTGCGCTGTTACAATTGCAGTAGATTCGGCAATAAGGCTAAGCATTGCCGTAGCTCAGCACGGTGCACTAAATGCGGTAATAATCACGAATACAAGAACTGCACGAACCAAGCCAATTGTGTTAACTGTGGCCAACCACATTCAGCCGGCTACGCGGGTTGCGATAGGTATCGACAGGAAACTCGAATCCACGCTATAATGGCAAACCCCGATGTCAACTACTGGACTGCCAGAGGAATAGAACAAGAACAGAGACAAATCCCAAATGTTTTATCTGAAAACGAATTCCCATCATTGCAAAAAGATGGCAGTAACCAAACCTCAAACCAAGTATTTCACCAGCAGCATCGTAACGTAGCTGTAAGATCAGCTCCAATCAGTCGACAAGTCATCCCCACAAACCAACCATTGCCATCGAATGATAGCATAACCTTATCAACATCGGCGCTGTTCAGATTTATCGCAGGCGTATTGAAAAGTACAATTAAATCAATCACCGAAGGACAGGAAATTGACATTGAAAAAGTCATATCGGAGACCGCTCAGAAGGAACTTGGAATAGGATTTCCCGGATTGCAACTAAATCCCGCCAATCGAGTAGAAGCCTCAAGCATCGGCCGACACAGGACGTACGGCAGACAAAATTCGCCACAAGCTGCCGACGAGTCTTCTATTGCAATGGACCTCACACAAGCTTCGCCTTCAAAGGTAAATTAAAAATACTTCAATGGAATTGTAGGAGCATTTATAGAAAAATCCCGGAATTGAAATATTTCATAGAAAGACTTGATACAAAACCTAATGTACTCGCCCTGCAGGAAACTCACTTGGTTAATAAATAGGGCGAGGCCGTTCACAATTCCATTTGTGTGCCTTGGAATCAAGTTTTATCAAAATACACCAACCAAAACTCTGTCAACAAAAGGAGTTCGTGTACCACCTAAAAATAGTACATTGAACGCTCTCTCATTCGAAATTTCATGCTGGTGACGTCATATTTTGTGATACGATTGTTGATATACAATGTTCTTTCCAATTCTCCACTAGTTGCTGACGATTACCCCTGACGAGTGTCAGCCGAAAATATTCGGGTTCATTTCAATATGAATATACTATTTAAATACACCCCTAAAATCAAAGACTATAACCTCGTTAGGAGAGACCGCGACATCCATGGCGGTGGCATCTGCTTCTTTGTGAAATCGAATCTATCATTCGTTCAATTAGATATAGAAAGTGTACACCCAATAGAGATGCTAGCCATCAGACTTAACCAGATTACTGTTTTGAATGTTTATATCCCTCCAAATCGCAACCTATCGCGTATGCTCCTCGAACGATGTTTTCGCCCCTTCACCACAAAGTGCAATATAGTCAGAGACTTTAACGCCCATCATCCCTTGTGGAAGAGCGACCGAATAAACAATTGCGGTAGACATCTTTACCATGTTATTGATACTAAGGATTTTGTGGTAATAAACACCACTATCCCGACCAGGATTGACATTTCATCCCAATGTCGCGACAATAGTTCGTTATTGGACCTGACAATATGCACTAAAGACCTGGCCCACAACGTCTCAACAGACGTTACTGATTATCTGTTAGGAAGTGATCATTACGTCGTGCTCACAGAACTCAGCGAAACGGTTGATACCTCGCATACATACACGAAGAGTTGGTCATTTCATCGCGCGGATTGGGATAAATTCAAAAGCCTGTGCAGGGAGCGATTTTCCGTCGCCTGCGATACACCTCCAAAAATGGAGGAGATATCAAGTATCATTATAGACGCCGCAGTGAAGAGCATTCCTGAATCTAGACCGATATCCAAAAGCTCCGTTCCATGGTGGAATAAAGAGTGTTCGAAATCCCTTCGCCTCAAGCGTGCGGCCTTCAAAAAGATGAAGCTGACCTTTACCACGGAGGACGTATCAACTTCAAACGTCGACGCGCACAAGCAAAGAAAACTATTCTCGTCGCCAAAAAGCAATACTGGGAAACATTTTGCAGCTCCCTCACTGAAAATTCAAGCTTGGCGCGTGTTTGGCACGTAGTCAAATCCATGAGCGGAAGTCGCACCTGGAGTCGTATTACCTCCCTCAAAGTCGGCGACCAAGTGCACACAAGAGAGCAGGATAAAGCAAATGCACTGGCATCCTACTTTGCGAGTGTCAGTAGTGATGATAGCCTTCAACCAGAATTCCGACAGAGACGCGATGCTATGAAGCAAGCAATGCATCAACGCTTATGCGAAATGCATGATGACACCACAGGAATAAACATAGAATTCAGTACTTCGGAACTTATGCAAACATTAAAGCCTCGGAAGAATACAGCTCCCGGCCATGACAGAATATGCTATCAAATGATAACGAATTTACCACCCTCCTGTCTAGACCGCCTATTACGATCCATTAACGAGGTGTGGAAGACAGCTCAGTGCCCATCTGCATGGCATCACTCCATCATCGTACCTATCCCAAAGAACGGCCAAATTTTCAATTCCATAAGGAGTTACAGACCAATCGCTCTTACCAGCAATCTGTGCAAAATCATGGAACGGCTAATCAGCAAAAGGCTATATTGGTGGCTTGAAAACCGAAAACTCCTCCACCCATCTCAAAGCGCATTTCGCAATGGCAGGTCAACTAAAGATAGTGTGATGGCGTTACATGATGATCTATACAAGGCCTTGGGAAATCAAAGATCCGCAATCTGTGTATTCCTGGACATCGAAAAGGCCTATGATCGTGTTTGGAGGGACGGAATAATAATCAAACTGCAAAAAATGGGCTTATCCGGAAAACTCCTGCGATGGCTTCACAGCTTCTTACATAACCGCACATTTCAGGTCAGAGTAGGAAATAAGTTGTCGGACAGTCATAAAATTGAAAACGGCATCCCTCAGGGAAGCGTGTTAAGTCCGTTACTGTATACCGTAATGATGAACGATCTCCCCGAAACGATTAAAACTAATATAGACGTGTTTGCAGATGATGTCTGCAACTGGGAATCTGACCTCAGTTTTGATAAAATAAGAACCGCGATCCAAGAGTCATTAACCGCAATAGAATCATGGTGCAAGAAATGGGGACTCCGTCTAAATACCAAAAAGACCGAGGCAATAATTTTTTCGAGGAAAAGGAAAATTCCTTCCGTCCATTTAACGCTCAACAATTCCGATATTACTCTTGTCAAGCAGTACAAATACCTCGGAGTAACTTTTGACTCTCGACTGAACTACGCTCATCATTCCAAAGCTGTGGTCAAGAAATGCACAATGAGATTGAACGTGCTGCGATGTCTGTCAGGAACTAATTGGGGTGCTTCCAAAACTTGTCTCCTGACTCTGTATAAGGTGTTGATAAGGTCGGTCATCGAATACTGCATGGAAGCGTACATGTTCTCCCCGAAGTATGTCAGACGACCCATCGCCACTATCCAGAATACCGCGCTCCGAATATGTTGCGGAGCAATGAAAAGTACCCCGATATACGCACTACAACATTCGTGCAGAGAAATGCCCATGCACCTTAGACATCTCCAGGCATGCTTAACATATAGGACGGTCATTTTGTCTAACGATTCCCATCCATGTCAATCAATTACACAGGAATCATGGCATGAAATCTTTCCTGACTCGGAAAATTTTATTACATTTAACATGCTTACGAAACGTGCTCCTATATTTCAGAATTTCGGTATAGCGAAACGAAATCTCCTGCCAACGCCACCATGGAAAGCAATGAGGAGCTCGATTGACTTGAAAATCGAATCATTGATTAGGAACATAATATATCCCGAAATCGTCAAACGAGAGTGCGAACAGTATATTGACGATCATTACGCTGACTCTATAAAAATCTATACAGACGGGTCAAAGAACGATAACCAATGTGGAGCTGCCTTCTGCGTGGACGAGGAAAATCAGTCTTGGAACCAGAAACTAATGGGCGCATTGTCGATATTTTCAGCAGAGCTTATTGCAATAAGAGCAGCGTTGGACTGGGTTACGGTAAACTGCTTGCCAAATTCTAACATCACGATTTTTTCAGACAGCAAAAGCGCTCTGACAGCAATTAACACGACCAATACAACGGATAACATCGCCATCGATATACAAGAACGCAACAACGCCTTGGCCTTCAATAAGAAAGCAGTTTCGATGGTAAGGATACCTGGACACAAGAATGTTGGTTTCAACGAGAGAGCTGATCAACTGGCGCGAGACGCAGCGAACGATCTACCAAGCAACATAGAAAAACAGGACATATCTACAAACGAAGCAAGAACCCTGATCCACGAATTCGGCAAAACCAAATGGGATAATCACTGGACTCAAATCGACATTGAGTCGCAATATCGACGAATTTTTTCAAGCATCCATGATCATATGAACATGCCGCGGCTCTCCCGTAGAGAATCGTCCATTCTCATTAGGATGCAAACGGGGCATTGTCGACTAAACGCTCATCTGTATAGACTTGGACTTCATGAAACGGGACTGTGCGACACGTGCAATCAACTAGAGACGCTTGAGCATTTTGTTACTTCATGCAATCGCTACGATCGAGCCAGGGTCCACCTAATTCAATCCGCACATAGACATAATATTCCACTTTCGCTTATTTCGCTATTGAAAAGTCCTCACACGCTACAATCACTGTTAGACTTTGTTATATTGTCCACTAGAGACTTATAGTTGTATTAATGAACAAAACAGGCATGGTGCAAAAGGCCTCAGTTAGCCGAGAAGCACCCCCCTACCCCCCTATACATACATACAACCCAGGGGGGGGGGACTTTTTAGCGCGCGGGCCGCATTCAACATCTGAATCCATTCGCGGGCCGCACTATATAAAATTGGGATTATAAACCAAAACGCAATATTGGTATTTGATTATATAGTGAGGACATGAAGATAATATGCTTATTTAAAACAAACCAAAGATTGCTTTGATGATATCGTACACGCGCAGAAACAGTGGCGAGATTTCATAGGCTGGTCAACCTCAATAACAAAATTGTCAAAACTATAGTGATGAAAGTCGGTTGTCCTGATTCTTAGAACAGGATTGAAATTTGAATCCTTGAAGATCGATATGTTCATAGATTTACTAATTCGGCTTTTGGTTCAATTGTAGGACACACAATGCCGAGAGCATCATAACCATGTTTGCTTCAAACACCTTTCTACTATGTGTAGATGAAATATAAATACCCTCATTCTACGCATATAGAGGGAACGAATCTATCTAAGACACGCATGAATCGTGTTTTGTAAGCACATCACTGAAATATTTAAAACCGGAGTGGTCACTCTGGAATCACACTCGTGATCCGAATTATGTCAATCTCGTTTATGATTTCTGTTGTTTAGCAGTTGAAAACTTTCAAACTTCAAGGGCCTGGAGATCGGGCTGTCGCGCCAGAAATCAAACATAAAAATATTATAGGAAGTAATTGCCTGAGAACAGTGGTACTCAAACTTTTCAAGACACGCCCACCTTATGATGATGAAAGCCCCCACCCCTTATCGTTATATCACAAAACGCAACCATGATGCTAGCAAACCTAATGGATAGTTTGATGGCATGGAAGGTTACGACTGTGAATTAGAGTGTTTTTAAATATGAATAAATACAGAGCAATAATTATGAATTGGATGTGAATCGCGCCGGACGCGAAATTTTTTTCATTTGAGCTCAGCTTCGCGACCCCCAGTTTGAGAAGCACTGCCTTAAAGTTATCATGGTGAAATATACCAAGAAAAAGTTTAATCACGTCCCGGCATTATTTCGATTTTTAGCATGCATTTTATCAATATTTTTAAGAAGTTTCTTTAGACTCTCGCGGGCTGCACAGAACGGTGTTGCGGGCCGCATGCGGCCCGCGGGCCGTAGTTTGCCCACCCCTGCTCTAACCCAAAAGGTCCCAATTCTATTGAAGGTTGATTGTTGATATAAAAAATAACAAACAAAATTTCACATCCGCGTTTATAATCTCTTGTATGTTTCACCAAGAATACGCAGGGCCAACACCAACGATGCATCACGACTAGAAACAAAGGGAGCATCGAAATATTCCAACTTGTATCGTCGTTGGAGGCACTGCTTTAGTGGTTTATAACCAGGGTTGTAATGACTCGAGTCAATCTGTATATTGACTCGACTTAGACTCGAGTCATCGCGCATGACTCGAACCAAGTCATAGGACTCGAGACCCAGACGGCCAAGACCGACATTTCATTGTAATTTCGAAGAATAGTAAAGTAACCACACTATTGGGATTTCGTCTATTGGTACTGGGACTCGAAAATGTGACCAGAAACTGCTAAGAGTGAGGAAAATTAGTATTTTAATAATGCGAACCATTCGATATCACGAAACAGAGTTATATAAAGGGGGTTAAACAAGACTTTAACTGGTAACTGAGCAGTCGAAATAATGACTTGGTCTTGCACTCGAGTCATAATACCATGACTCAGACCCGACACCAGCTCTATGACTTGGGCTCAGACATGACTCGGTGTTGAATTGAAAATGACTCAACTTGACTCGAGTCAAAACTATAAAACTGAGATTGACTTGGGACTTGGAGCCTTGTGACTTGGTTACAATCTGGTTTTTAACTATATTCAATCGACAAGCATATAGTATTTTTGCCAATTCCATTATTTGCGAATAACGGTATTTCTCGAATAGAGCCAACAGTATCAGTGATATAATGTATAATACCATTATACATAGTGCAAAGCACTCCAGTGCAAAGCCAAGTAGTGGATTTGTAGATAACATATTGGAGTCAATTGACTGGTCAATCAAAACTTTTGAATGCGGCCAGTGACCCAAGTTGAGTTTAGAGTGATGACAGATGAATGCTAAGGACTATTTCTTTTTGTTGATATATAAACACGAGGTAATTATGTAGACCAGTTCAAATCTCATCCAAATGCGTTGGTGTGATATTTCCAGGAATAGGAAATGAAGCAATTGTGAGCAATATCACTAAATGCTGCGGTAAGAAATATGGCGTCATTGGGCAAATGATCACATCGTCTCATAACGTGAGTAGAGCTAAATAATGTTACAACATGTTGAGTATCATGGCTGTATGCCGTATATTAAGCTGACGGAAATTGTGAAGTTGACGTTACGAACGAATTCATCAGGGCAAGACGAATTTTATGAGGTGATACCTTGTCCGAAGGAAACTGCGTCGGGTATGTTGCTTAGTTCCGTAAATTACCCCTTAAATAAAGTACAGCAAAAGAAAACAATATCAGTTTAGAAACATATGTTAACCATATATCAACAGCGACAAGTCCTAGTGACAACAAATCCACTGAGGCAACGACAAATCCAAGTCAAATCACAACCATCATATTTGCATGTTCCAGCGTTCTTTTGCTGTTGATAGCAATTGGTGTTATCTTGATATGTCGAAAAAGATGCGCAAAAGGTGAATATGGATTAGCATATTCGGTTGTTTTAATTGGAAGAAATATTTTCAATTGTCTCTCAGAAAAATTGAAGTCCGGAACTGGAAAAGTGGAAAATGTTAATCCACTGTAGCCTACGGAACGTCGGATGATGTTGCTTTGGAACCAAATTCAGACGAACAAGTGGTGAGTCCTCTGTATGGGACTGCACAAAATGACACGGAAGTCTATTCAGTTATAGATAAAAAGAACAAGAAAGGTCTTTTCCCAAGATAGATCAACAGTTGAGTCTTATAACAATAATGTATTAATTACTGTGCATAACAGGCAAAGGTAAGAAGCCTCAAGGGCCGACTAAGCGCAATGACGATGTGTCTGCATCTGTCGACAAAGGAAATGGGAAAATAAAAGGTTACATAGGATTTCATTGTTACCAGTAGGGCTGGGCACAATGATTCGAGTACTCGAATCTGAATCGAGTAATTATTTTAGTGATTCGAGTCGAGTAGCAAAATACGATTTTTTCGAGTATCATATATTATATGCTACTCGCCGCTGAAAGGTTATTTTGTTAACGAGAGTTATGGTTTGATACTATTTTTCACTGGGGAAGCCTTAAAACCTTGATTGCATACGAAACATAGTACAAAGCTACAGACGTTACTGGAAATACCACATTTCCGAAGTCACCATCCTCCTACAACAAGGGTCGGCAACCTACGGCCCGCGGGCCGGATCCGGCCCGCCAAGCGAAATCGTCCGGCCCGCGACATGATAATTAGTTATCACAAGAATACGGCCCGCCGCTTCATAATGAGTTTCAATCTGCAGTGCAGCGCTGCATGAAAAAATGCGGCATTGCTACGATATAATAGTAGCCTACATCGTATTAGTCTATTGTTACGCCATAAAACGAAGGTGGTTGACGTAGGAGATGGAGACAGACTAGACTGGATCAGTGCTTATCAATCGGGTGTATCTCGCAACCGAAGGTGTTCCATCCTTTTTAAAGGGCTGATCACTCTAACGGGGTGTGACAATAAAGGTGTTCTTCCTTAGCTTCAAAAGCGCTTGGAGCATCTCAGACGCAATGACGGAATCTCAAATTATTCAATTATAGATAACTAGCCTCCGTATGTTGGTTAGCCTGTCTATAGTTTGATTTTCCAGAAGGCATTGTGTGCCAAGACAAAAAACCTGAATAGTGTTTTGGCCACAACGGTGAAAACTGATAATATGATTTTTGTCTCATCAACTGTATCAGTTACGCCAGATCAGGGGTTCTCAAAGGGTGGGCCACAGAGCATTTTGAGGTGGGCCACAGAGCTATTTAGAAAATTTCAGAATTAATGTCAGTTCAGTTATATTTCTTATGTTATTCGCTAAAAATATATTCGTATTATCTAATTATACGTAGGCTACATAAAGTTTTCCATCCGACTCTGATTAGACGTAGTGGCACGTATGAAGTCAGCATGTTCAAATCGAAAACGTTAGGGAGAAACGGTGGCTTTTTCTACTGGCTATGACAACCTACGGCTAACAGCAACTAAAATCATTTCAAGCGTATAATAACTAGAAGATAATTCTGAAGTAACCAAGTATTCCGGCAGGGTCATATGTCGTATGCCGCTGAAAGGGGTATGCAATGAACTCGCAATGAAGTGCAATTGATGTACAGATTTACTGTACTAATTCGGCAGGCCGTATTATTGCAAGCTAAAAATAGCCATAATTGCAAATTATTAGCAACTTCTGACGAAGGTATACTGCACTACCGCAACGAACCTTAATGGATTGAGAATTTATCGGAGCGCATTAATCTTTGAAGTCAGTTTAATATGTCCGGCCTGGAAATCATTGTACATATGAGTGAGTCACAGGAATTGATTGTATCATTGGATTGAATATTCTGACATCGCAACTTCAGTTGTTTTGGTACCAGACATACAAAGTAGCCTACATCATGCATATTGAAAAATCTTTCTCCACTTCTCTGTTGTACCCCTCTCACCAATGAATGTTCGATGTTGGCCCAGAATGATTGTAGTATTCCCCACAATAGTATCACTAAAGTCCCAATCACACAGTGTGGGGATCTCATCATTGTGTTTCGCGACGCGAATGGAGCAGCGGACGAAAATAATCTACTTAGGAGTTTTAGCTTATGATCTACCAGGGCCGTAACTGCCGCACCCACACTCCCAATTGGGGGAGCTCGAAGGGCCCAAGATTATTTCGTTGGTCGTTTGTTGGATGATATTTATTCAACTTGAAAAAAATTTTCGCGCTTAGTGCGATTTCATATCCCGGCAGATCGACATTTAGATATAATCAGTTAGAGAAAAATGTGCATATTTTTGAGAAATAGGCATATCGGCGCTGTCCATGACTACGCATTTGACAAGATTATGACTCTAGTATATCAGGTGGGCCACAGCATATTTTTAAACCGAAAAATGGGCCACGGCCAAGAAAGGGCTGAGAACCTCTGCGCCAGATATTACTAGATGCAGAGAATCAATATGGCGATGTCATGTAGGCCTATATCTGTCATGTTCGCTCATTGAGTCGAGCAGCTATGCTTACACGAGTGTATGATCTGCGAAATGAAATAGCAACTTTCGTCGATAATACAAATATCGCCGACTCATAATCTTGTAATCGAAAATGGGTATCTCACCTTGCTTTCCTGGTACATTTAACGTCACATCTGAACAAATTGAACTTGCAACTTCAGGGGGAAAACAACTACATACATGAGATGTTGAGGCGCATTCAAAACAAATCTGTGACTCTGGAAATGTCAACAGTACAACGAAAATTATGCTCACTTTCCTATACTGGAGGAGAGAAAACCTAGTACCAACACTACATTTGTAACTGTGATACGAAATTTAACTACTGAATATTCACCCGCTTTTCCGACATTCCTTGTCTACAAAATGAATTCTGACTATTCAGTACTGTGTTTAATATGGACGCCAATACCATTGCCTGAAAATTTCAAATGGGCCTTTCTGAAATGCGATGCAGTTGAATTGAATGACAAATTTCATACAAAGAGCATATCACTGCATGACTTTGACAAAGAGTACGTTCTTGAAATTGGTCTTTATCCCAGCTTGACCATCAATGCAAAAAAATTGCATCGATTTTTGAAAGCACGTACGCATGTCAACAATAGTTTTGAACAATGAAATTCACGAAGAGCAAGCTAAGATCACGTATTTCGGACGTCCATTTTGAATAGGGTCTGATTCTTGTTTCATCTGACTTGTTACCAGAAGTTGAAAACCTTTCACAAAGCAAGCTGCGTCAATTGTCACAATTATTCTGTGTCGTTGAAGTGTAAATACATGTGTCTTAGAATTGGTATGATTGAGATTGCAGCAATGTAGGATAATATACCGAAGTGAGCGTAAAATATAGTACTAAGAAAAAATCCGGCCCGCCGAAAGGTTGTACACCCGAAATTTGGCCCGCGACTAGCAAAAGGTTGCCGACCCCTGTCCTACAACAACATTGTCACAAAGTGCAATGATATCGGTATAGGGTCGAAATAATACCAAAGTATCTTTAATGTGATAGATAACAGGCATTATATTCTTTGCGGTGGCATAAAAGGTATATATTTGAACCGTGACATTTTATATGCTGTTATTACGTCATAGTGATTGATACTCGAATACTCGACTCGACTCGAAGCATAATACGTGATTCAGAATCGAATCACTCAGGTACTCGATTTTGCCCAGCCCTAGTTACCAGAATCGGAATAATACTGTTTTTATTATTTATGTGGTGTGGATTGACACATCACAGTGGCGCTTACCGGCTTTTTCAGACTTTGTGCACCACGAAACGAATGCGTCTTCGACTTTCGCACTCTGGAGGACGTCTATCATTCTTTTTCTCAGTCCATCTTCAGTTCCCTCGCTTTCATTGCGCCTCCATGGTGGTCTCTGTGGCACGGCTCAGTTCGAGTCTGGGCTTTTCAATGTACTACGGCAGTGTTAGGATCAAGTCACTACCTTCAAGTCACGAGTCATCTCGAGTCATTGCACATTTTGACTCGAGTCAAGTCAAGTCAATCGATTTTCAAAGGTGACTCGAGTCAAGTCAGGTCACTCGTTTTTTGGAAGTGACTCGTGTCAAGTCAAGTCAAGTCACGAGTCAAGCCACGATTCAAGTCAAAATGAATTTTCGAAGTATAAGTGATGATTAGGGCAAAAGTTGCAAAAGTTGCACTATAAAATTCCCCCAAACAGCTTAAAAGATCACAGTACATAGTCTCTAAGTATCTGGGAAGCTGTCGGTAACTGTAAAACAAAGTTGCAAAAGTTGCAAAAACTTGCCTTAGTGATGATGTAAAGTCACTACATTTTGCTATCTGGGTGAAGGACAGATTATTTGGTCATTTGTCTTGAATCAAATAAAGAATATAAAGTTGAATAAACATACAAAAAGGTTTTGCATCACTCACGCACACGACGAACTGCTAATAAAATGCGTGAGTAACTGTATAGCTATATGTTACAGCTACACAGAGGTCTCAAACTCAAATGTGCTCGCGGGCCAATTTCCTAATTTCTGATGACGCCTCGGGACGCAGCATCAACAATAGGGGTATTCAATGTATAATATCAAAGTTGGCCTTATTTGACGGCAATTTGCAGACATGCATTTCACAAACATCGCGAAAATGCAATTACGATTATACTATTCACGCTTGGCACGAAAAAAAATCACATTTTCAAATATTTGAATAAATAATTTTTTGTGCTGGGCATAATTTGGTAAAATAATGAGTTATAGACATCATGCGAGAGGAGGTATGATGACATTTAAAAGCTGTCGGGTTATAATAATGCAGCTAGTGGAAAGTTGACGTGCCACAATTTTATGTAGAATATTTTACAATTTACTAAAGATTGATCTGATATCAGATCATGTGAGGGGTGTAGCCAAATCTGGGTTTCTGATATAGTCGTGATAAGTAGGCTGCTGTTACTGTCACTGTCACTGTCACCAAAGTCAAATTAAATCAGCGTTAGATTTTCCTCGATTGTTGTTGGAACAGATTGTTATTGTTATTAATGAGGAGTTTTAAGTGGCGCGTGTCTCCGTTTCCGGCCTTGTGCAGCACGGACAAAATATGTTATCAAGGATCGAGTTTTCGTGCTCTCGGACATAGGATTATAATAAATTTCAAACTATATAAACTTTGTTGGAACAGATCAATAACAACTTGAATATAATCATTATTGAGCCATGGTAATTGCATTGTTCTTTAACTTTTTTATCGATCGTACCCTTTGTGCTTTCAATAAGATTCCCCTTGCCCCCTGTCCATTTTCAACACAATTTCTGATGGTACCTATACAAAAATCGAAAAGCCTATTCACGAAAAATCGCGCATAACGAGAATAATATTTTCCAGTTGAATAAATTGGCCCAGAAGATATACCACAGCATAGAGGCCTATTTCCACAGTGCATATCGTACCCCCTGCTTCGTACCACGAAGGGGCTACCAACCCCTGGAATAGAAATGTCTGATCTCTGAAGAATCCATTGGTATTATAGCTGTGGAACGTACCACTACCTTACTTGCCGCTGATAATAACATGGATAAAGAGAACAAACATTACTTAAAATTAAATCCGCGTCAGCGGTGTCTTACAAAAGCCTAGAGGTGGGCCGTGCTATAAGTCGGCAGTTACGGAAAATGAAAAAAGAATATCGGCTTGGTGTAAATGACCATAGTAGTCGACAAAAACCATGAATATCCCAAAACAAACTTAAAATTTAACCAAATATACTTCACGGTGGCCACAGAATGCCAATGGTTTCCATACTGACCTGATTATATATATCCCACGCAACGCAAGCTATGGCCTTTTGGTATATTACTATTCCCCATGACAGTTTCATAGGTTGTTGCATCCGTAGGATAACCAAGTCACTATTCCTAGACGCAAGTCCTTCTCTGATTTCAACGTTTGACCCGACTCAACTCGAGTCAATTTTAGTTTATCGCCCAGTTCGAATAATTTGACGAAAGTTCGCACCAAACAAAATCACAATTTTCAGTCACGAATCATCAACGGGTCATGTTTTATCATCATGGACTAGAAATGTGATGAAATAGCTATCTTGTACCACAAAGTAGATTTTAGAAGTGATGTGAGAGTGAAGTTTGTAGAGATTTCATGTTTTTGTATCAGTAAACTTCAAGCTCTTAAATCTAAAAAAGATTTATGACACTTGAATACATTGCCGAATACAGCGGCCGCGTGTTTGAGACCTCTGTGCAAATGTGTTATTATCAGCGAATAGAGAGGATCGAATACTCGAGAAGTTGAACAAATTGACGTGGTGCATTACACTAGCCATCTACACATCCGTGAGAAAATAAATGCATAAACTATATATTCATTCGATTTAAATCATACAAGAATGTTGGCGAAGGTGAGCACTGCGCAATGTAAGCACTGGGCCGTCTAAGAAACAAAGACACGTTTCTATCAGATAAATCTATTGCTACTACGACAACGTAACCTGTGATCTTTCGTTTACGGTCAATTTACACTGTAAATTCACAGCGTTGAATGAGACACAACATTGTGCATAGGTATATACAATATTTGGCTGACACATATTATCGGCTGAGATCTGACATCGAGAATCCGCCATGTTGTGTGCACGTCCACACATCATCAGTGAATGTCATAAGATGTGGGTTAATGCTCATATGATGTGTCTATGAGCTCACATGCATATCAGTATAGTCATTCCGGACAAATTTCCTGTGGTTTCAAGCATTCTTACCGGATATCAATTGAGAGGGAGTTTGAGAGGTCGCTTGCTAATCTCCACTCTGAAACTTCACGAGGTTACTATTGATGTGATATATCATCCCAGGCAGCCTAAAGCGCGGTAATATTGATACACGCCGAAAAGCCTCGCAAAATGTGATTTGATCGGTATGTCCTAAGTTATAGATTTTACTTTTTAGTTCAAAACGGAATGGAGAGGGAGCACATTGATTTACTGCAAGGTAATTCGTTTATGTAAATTTTCAACAACATCTGTAAATAATGTTATGTTCATGTTATCGAGTTTCAAATACAGCACCAGCGCCCAGCGGTATGAGTAGATATAGATTACCTATTTTCGATCTAGCAGCTTGATGCGCCTTAAGAGCAGACCATGAAAATGGGAGCTAATGCTGTTTAATAATTTCATCTGAAGATATCATAATAGACCTAGTGATGAAACCTCATTTGCAGATGAAGTTATGTACATCTTTCTTTGCACTTGACTTGTTTCAATTACTTAATATGGTTTGGTAGAATGTCTAATGGAAAGTGTTGGTTGTGCCCTTTTATCGGAACTACCGATTTGCTGTCTACACATTTATTGTCACAGACAACATCCGAGTGTTATCATGTCATGCAGGATCTGTGGCATAGTGTATTCAAAATATGAAGATCTCTGTAGCCATTGTAAAAAGAGACACAAAAATATGAAGACACTGGACTTGTTTTGCTATGAAGCACTGTCTTCTCTTGACTATGACCTTCTGCCCGAATCCTATCCGAATTCAATATATTAAAGTGCATTCATGATCAAATGCTTTTCAGTATTACTTCTCGAAAAAGCTGTCGCAAAAGTTGAGGAATCTCAGACAAAAGACAAAGGCATCTGGTACGTCTTCATGGAGAGCGCATGCTTTGTGTCTAGGCTCATCAGGTGATTGGATGATTGTTATTCGTTTTTTTATTATTTATAAGTTTCATTTTATTCAAAAGGTCACCCTAATATAACGATTGAAGACGCCAGGGTGCAGTTGGAAACAGAGTTCAATAGACCTGGTGCCAATTGGCCGAATGTCATCACTCTCATGAAGTTCACTCATCACGACAGACGCAATCAGTTAAAGGTGCTAGAATTTGGTGGTGTTGCTGAAATTTTGAAGAGCTTTCCAATGCTGCGAGATATTAGACTGGTGAGGCCTTTCATTCTGTACAGATGACTTCAATTTGCAGTCATAACTTCGAAAATCAGTAAATTGAAATTGTTTGTGTGCCTCGGCAAAATAAGCAATTATATTGCATATTTATCTTCCTATTGCATTAGCATACACTATTTTCCCATTACATGACATGCTTACAGTGTACACTATACCAGGCTTGGACAACTAAAAATTTTTTAGCTCTTCCAAATTGCAGCGCAATAGCTGAAAAGTTGGTCGTGCTGTTGCACGAGGCGGATATTTTTGTTAGCTCACTACGAAACAACATGGTCAATTAGGCAGAATGAACGCCTCTAAACCCTTGGAATATTTCATTAATGTGTGCTGTGTTCTCGGTTATTTATAACCGAATATGTACTCGTTAAGGTTTGTATTGTATCGTTACTACCGTATGTTGCCCGTCTACTAGTTGTTTGTTTTTGTCATTATTACATCTTAGACACAAAATAATTCTTACATTTCGAATTTGATCCACCCTATCACTGACGTTCGCTACTGATGAGGGTCAGTCGAAAAGCTTTTAGCGAATATTTAAACAATATGAAGTTATTGTTTCGCGTTATTCTGAATAACTAGGCTATGTGTTTTAAAATGAATAATATGGATGAATTTACTTACTCTAGGTAACCTGTTTAAGTGATGTGCATATTCATGACTAACAGCTCTGAGTAACGCATTGTTATGTTCAATAGGTCAGACATGAGTTTCAACTGCTTGTTGATAGAAGTGTTGAAGAAATGCATGAGAAGTACATGGAAATGCTTCTCACTCTTGATAAAGTTTTTGGAAATCAGACTGATCAAGAGGTTGGTATCATGTTTGATAATTAACAGTGCTACAGTCATAGGCACTGACTTTTATTTTTGCATGGGGTGGCGGCAGGCGCGTAACCAGGTGGTGTCGAAATCCCTCTTTTGGAAACGCAAAACCACGATCTTTTAAAATGGCCATTCTGACTCTAATATTCAGTTGTAATTCAAGAAGTCGTATTATCAGTGTTACGCGGGGCCGCGACCATTTAGCGAGATTCGTCCGGTCACGCATATCGCATCGCACAATGCTACGCAATGCGATTTCCCGCTGAAATATTTTAAACGCGGCTTGCGGTCCTCACCGATGCAAATAATGCACTTTAATTTGTAGAAGGTATATTTGCTCGTCAAATCGCAATAAGAGATGGTTTTCTCAGAGCGCGCGATGAAATCTACGTTTCTAACGATGAAGTCGAATTTGTACATCAAAAAGGGATCGTAAGTTTGGTGAAATCAGCATAGAATGTTGCTGCTCAAACTAATCGAATAAATTCAGAATTTGCGCCATCGAGAATCTTGTGTTGCATCAATTTTTGACAACGTAATTCAACGCCGTGTACTGCACAATGCGCAGTACTAATAACAAATCAAACACTGACAAGTGACACCGACGGAATACGAGTGTATAAAGCAGACAAGAATTAGTAGTCTTCAGATGATAGCAAACGAGATAGCGCGCATTTAATCAATAATTCCACAACTTGCGTACAGTGCTAATGCCCAAACTTGCCTTTATCTAAAATGGAATGTGATGGATGGAATGGAAACTTTTGAATTGCAGGAATGTCCCTCCAGAGGTGGTCAGTAACGAAGTACTTCTACTTTTTGAAGTACTTGAAGTAGATTTTGCCTACTCACACTACTTTTTAAGTAGTTATGATTTTAGACTACTTCTACTTCTACTTGACAGTTTTCAGTTTTGTAGGCAAAAATAAGCGTAGAATACCTACTTACTTACTTACTTGTGAACCACCACTCCTACTTCTACTTGAGTAGAAATTCCGGCGTTACTTCTACTTCTACTTGAGTAGCGACGGTGACTACTTTGACCACCTCTGTGTCCCTCACCTTTGCCTATTATGACTCTAATTGTTTGCAGGGAAATGAAGACGATGAAATTCATATCCTGCTCGAACTCCAGAAGGCTCTCACAGACAAGAAAATAAAGTCGAACCATGGTTTGAGTGCAATATGTCTTCGTCAGGTAAGATTTGCTACCTGTCTAGTATGGATCTGCTTCAGTTTAGATCAGAGGTCTCAAACACGCGGCCATTTTATGCAGCCCGTGACGGTATTTAGGATTTCGCAGTATTCGACAATCTTTAACTGCCAAATATCCCTTTTTACTTTGAAAACTGGAAATTTGCCCCAAAACTACTCCAGAAACCTGAAACTACTCATCAAACTTCACTATTACATCAATTTCAAAAGTTACCACGCAATGGAAGGTCAATGAATACTTCGGCGATTGGAAATTTCTAACGCTATGGCACAGTAATCATTATATTCAAGTTATAATAGATCTGTTCCAACATTTGAGCGTAAATCTAATGCTGATTCAATTTGACTTGGGTAATGACATCATCAATAGCGTTGTTATCAGGAGTATGATCGAAACCCGGATTAGGCGGCACTGCTCCAATGCTCTGATATCAGATCAATCTTTTTAAAATTCTAAAGTATTCTACCTATAATTGTGCCAGTTCAAATGTCCGCTAGCTGCAAAACTATAACACGATCGTTTTACGATGTCCCGATGCATTTGTACAGTCGCTAAATATACAGCAACTATGCCAAGTGCAGCAACAATTGTGTTCGAATATTTTAAAATGTGATTTTTTTCGTGGCAGGCATGAATTCACAATAGTAAATCACATTTCCAAGATGTGTGTGGAATGTCAGTCTGCAAGGTCCCGTCAAATAAAGCCTACTCGGAAATACATTGAATTCCCCTATTATTGGTGCCTGCGGCCGGCGGCGCCATCAAAAAGTAGGAAATTGACCCGCTAGCATATTTGAGTTTGAGACCTCTGTTTTAGATATACACAAAAGTTCTATTAATAAAATCTTTCAATATGATCGAAATTCTTGAGCCGTCCTAAAACGAAGGTATATTATGCTATGCTAAACACTGCGCTCGACGTAATGGAGCTGCAGAATTTCGTACTAAGACCAACTGACGTGGCTGCGAGTCATCAATTCTTAACCCTTGGCGAAAATATAGAAGTCACAACGAGTAAAGCGATGGTGAAGTTAACGCACCATAAATTTCGCAATGGGTTAAGAAACGCGGAAGCTCGAGCGTAACGGGTCTTATGCAAAATTCTTTCAATTTATATGTTTGTCATATTTTGGAATCGGGAGAGGATTTTCACACTAACAGTACTGGAGTTGCCAAAAAGGAAGACATTTAGGCGTCCTAGGACGACAATTTGAAAAACCTGAAAAAGGAGGACAAATCCTCCTAAAGCAGTTCGTATGTTAACCATAATTGAATTGCAGCACCATTACGGTGGCTTTCTGAAGACGATGTCTATGGCAAATTTTTTTTCAACCTGCGAGTTAATTTGGGACCTCATAATTTTTATAGCGCAGAGCCCCTTTAAGAATAAGCAGCTAACAAGTTATGATCGAACGAGGTCCGAGGTTCATTGGTACCCCTGAAGATTCTGATGATGTAGAGAAATTTATGCATCTGAACACAATTGGTGCATAAATTAATGCTTCAATTAATAATCGAATAATATAATAATTTATTATAAATTTGCCCTTTGGAGCTAAGCTTGTTAACGGTGCACTGCACTCTAAAAACTATGTGGTCTCAAAGTGAAGGGCGAAACGAGAAAATTTTTTAGGCCACAGCCATTTTCTTCAGAACGCCACCGTAATGGAGCTGCAATTTATTGAATTTTCCACAGGGGAATCATGCTCCAGCAGTCACGCAGAAATCGAACTTCATATAGTTGTCTTCTGTAGTTGACTGAACATCTTCCGTTGCACGCGGTGTTTAAACGACCTTTGCTTGTATGACATATTTCCTTCATAACATCGGCTGACAACGATATAAAGTTCGATTTCTGTGTGACTGCTGGAGCATGATTCCCCTGTAAAAAATTCAATAAATTGCAGCTCCTTTACGGTGGCATTGTGAAGAATATGGCTGTGGCCTAAAACTTTTTCTCGTTTCGCCCTTCAATTTGAGACGATATCATTTTTAGAGATCAGTGCCCCTTTAAACTATTCGCCGATTCAACTACATTTATATCTTTAGTATGAGAAGCAGGGTCGTAACCAAGTCACAAGGCTCCGAGTCACAACTCAATGTCACTTTTATAGGATTGACTCGAATCAAGTCGAGTCATTTTCAATTCACCGCCGAGTCGATTCTAAGTCCGATTCTAAGTCAACAAGTAGAGGTTCGAGTCCGATTCATGATGTTATGACTCAAGTCCGAGTCCAAGTCATTGTGATGACTGCTCAGTTTCCAGTTCCAGTTCTGTTGAACCCATTTTTTATGACTGTTTGGTGATACCGAATTATTCGCATTTATAATACACTGATTTTCCTTTTAGTAGTTTCTGGTAGCATTTTTTAGTGCCAGTACGAATAGAAGAAATGCCAATTATGTGGTTATTTTAGTATTATTCAAAATTACGGTGGAAATGTCTTTCTTGGCCATCTGAGTCTCGAGTCATGCGCAATGACTAAAGTCGAGTCAATACACAGATTGTTTCGAGTCGTTTTTGTGTTTTGAGAAATTAATGACTCGAGTCAAGTCGAGTCAAGAGAAAGTCATTACATTATGAGAAGTCTCAAATAAGCATTTCTAGCTGAAGTTGGTCATGTGCTCTGGATTCGCACATGAACATTTAGCAATATCATTTAAAGCTAACATATTGTTTTAATTCCAGGCACATACAGTCGATTTAACGACTTCAAATATGACACCTCCACATCTTTTGATTGCACGTCATGAGAATCGAGATGAACAGTTGTGGATTGCGGCCAATCGCATCACCATCAAGCGCAGATCCGAAAACGAAAGAAGACCGTTTGAGATGATTATTGATCTCGTAGCATGCTATTCCGCATGGGATCTTAGTTATCCCAAAGTCTTTCAAATATTGCCATTCATTCAACGTGTCCTTGTTGGTGATAAAAATTCAGGATTTCAGTCGAACAAGTTCGTCAATTTTTGGAAAAAATATCAGAATGCCCAGCAATCGATTGAAAAAATGTAGGCTAATTAATCTCCCTTGCTCCAAGTACTTGGACTGTGAGTAGTGCTTTCTTTTGGTATGGAATGTACCTGTACATAGTGGATTTCGTTATTTTTTGCATTTGCACAATAATTCGTTTTTTTTAGTGGCTAGACTTTTGCTATGCCTTCATTAGTAAATTTTTCGTTTTTAGTGGCACTGTATATTAGGGCTGTTCCAAAATAACATACTGTTTAGCCAAAATTGGTTTACTATGGCATTTTGGCAATTCAATCAATCATTTGATCATGAAACCAGACAATTTTTGAGAAACAATATTTATTGACAACATTACTGTACATACACCTTGCTTTAGTTCCGAATCCAGTTCTTTTATACTGTTATTACTGTTAAATAGTATATTCTTATCGGAATGAACCCGAATATTTTCGGTCGACACTCGTCAGCAAATCTAGTAGAGAATTGGAAAGAACGTTGTATATCAACAATCGTATCACAAAATATGATGTCAGCAGCATGAAATTTCGAGAGAGCATTCAATCCAATATTCCCAGGTGGTACACGAACTCCTGTTGACAGAGTTTCGGTTGGTGTATTTTATATCTTATCAAAATACACCATTCGAAACTCTGTCAACAGAAGTTTGTGCACCACCTGCATAGGAATAGTGCATTAAACGCTCACTCTCGCGAAATTTCATGCTGGTGAAGGCCTATTTTGTGATACGATTGTTGATATACAATGTTATTTCCAATTCTCCACTAGTTGCTGACGATTACCTCTGACGAGTGTCATCCGAAAAGGATTCATTTCAACATGCACAGCACATACTATTCAGTTGTGTATTGCAGTTCTGTACCTGCAAGAATATCTGTTATTACTGTATAAAATCCTGTCTTACTGTGTCAAAAAATTGTTATGTTTTCAATTTGTATTGTCATATTTAACGGCAACTTACACTGTTTCTTTTATTGTACATTCCACAACCGATTCTTTTAAAATAAAATATTGTTTCGAGAAGAGCCTGTGGATCCACAGTGTGGAGGTATGTCAGGTATATAATTTCGAGCTCTGCAGCGAAAGGTACTGACATGCCACTTCAGACCACACAATATTACGACATACATCGCTACCACGCAATGTGGCATCTAAAAAAAAAATCGATTATTGTGTGTTTTTTTTGTGCATAAATGCACGCGTTTTAGCTTACAGTGTATTTGTGATGTAGCAATGAAAGATCAGTTAAACGTACAATCGGTGAATGACTGGTTGGTCTTACAAGTGACACTGGCGTATCGCGACCAACCTGAACATACATAAGATAGGGTGATTTAATCGACACCGTTTACTTTACTCGAAATTATCTCGTAAATTTTTCCCCGAGTCACGAGTCAATCCACATTTCTGAAGTGCCGAGTCGAGTCAAGTCATTTTGGCAAAGTGACTCGAGTCAAGTCAAGTCATACGAAAAAGTTGACTCGAGTCATCCCAACACCGTACTACGGTAGTTGTGAGATCGGCGACGAGGAGCCCATATAAACCTCCGACTCATAGAAGTTGACCAGAACCGGGATTCAAACAAACTTGCTTTGCTGTCGTGACTGCAGTGCTAACCGACTGTGCCACTCGCTTCCTATACAGAATAAGAGAGATTTCGCTGGCACTAGGGATATGATGTTAGCATGTAATATCGTAACTCGGTCGTGACTAGCCAGGATCAAAAGAATACACAGAAACCTTATTTAACTCTCCTTCTGCCACGATATATAGGCCCTACCACCTAGATTGTTGCTGCTATGTTAAAAATGTGAATATGTCTTATAAATGTGCCATACATACATGTTTTGAATTTTATTTGCAGCGCCCGCGATCAATAATGGTCAATGGCCAATTTTACAGAATAATATTATACCACATTGATAAGATAATTATCAATTATATTTTAGGCAAGGAAAACTCTGGGTTTGAATCAGAGGATACAGCAGATGCCACTTACAGTGTGGTTGACAAAAATAAAACGAGTAAGTTTTAGTAATAATCATGGCCGATTTGATGCAAGCGAGGGATTCCCAAATGTTATTGCCTGTGCCCCGTTTTATCCTTCTCTAACGTTCTCCCCGACCCCTCATAGTTTTATAATGAAGTATCCATATTTGGGTGTTTCCACAACGTTTCTGATATACCGCCCCTTGGACGACGAAAGAAGTGTCAGCGCTCACGACCCCACTTTCGCCGCGCCCAAACAATAAAACGAAAGTTGTTTTTCATTTATTACAGCTAATAATGAGACGGATGACGATGGTATATTATTATAAACATCCTCATTATATTGGGTTTCAATTTTTATAATAACAATCTCATTCTTACATCTCCACATCCCGTAATGTCAAGTCGATTTTTGCTGTGAGTCAAAGATATGAGTGAAGACGGGCAACGAGGAAACACTCTACGCTACTACAGTGAGAGTATTTCTATTTCATTTAATTGTGTATCCCGAACGATTGATTGTAATCAGCTCCTCAATCATTTCATGCCCAGAAACTTTACAGAATGGATTGATTATATCCGGTAAGTAACTTTTAATTTGAATGTATCCTGAAACCAAATTACCAAATCCCTGGGCAGCTTTTCGAGATGATTGGTGTGCTCTTCGAGGAAATTCGAGTATGCGAGCTGGACCTGTATAAAGCTCGGGCAAGCATGAAAATTGGGAAAAGTTCACGTCTGGCTAAATTTATGTGATATCACAGGCATATCACGGAATCCAGACTGCGCTATTTTCACCATTTACCTCAGGTTTCATCATAACCAAGAATGGACGTATTCGACACATAAAATTTGAAGAATATTTCCGTCAAGTATAAGCTATATCTTTTCCCGCAACCAGAATGACACGTTCGAGGCCATGGTCGAAGTACGATCATTTTAAGCAAAGAGATATAAAGTCCTCGCACCGCGCAGTGCAGCAATAAATGCTAAAATACCTCGCAGTTCTCACATCACAAAATGAAATACACCATCTAGGGACAGTGGCATAATCCACGGCTGCAACATCAATGGGTTGCGGGTTCGAGTCCGACCGAGATCGGATCCAGAACTCCTACCTAAGTGTTGGCGGGTTAATTGGGCTCCGACTCGCCATGTTATCCATGTAAGCGGTGTCTTACAAAAAGCCTAGAAGTGGACCGTGCTACATAAGCCGGCACATACGCATTTAAAAAATGCAGAAAATCGGCTTGGTATAAATTACCATTGTAGTCGACAAACACGACGAATATTCCAAACGAACAAACACTTTCTAGGGATTCTGCCAAATGTTGAATCAATCCATTGATGGGCATCCGATTGAATAGGCCCCCGACTCTAAGTTGCTTTGACTGAATTGATTTCTCATTTTTCTGCGTTTATTTGGCTTCTTTATTCATCTATCGTTTCAACACTACGCAGTAGTTGCATTCTAAACCTAAACCGCCCAAATTAGCTCTTACCGCTCAAATTTACAGCCACCGTGCCCTAATCGCTCATTCCATGGCCACTGCCCCTTCACGCTCGTCCACGCCCTAGGGAGCGCTGGCGCCCCATTTGGGACCCACAGTGACTCAAAACTCGCACTTACCGACATCCGAACATTAAGGTTGTAAAATCCTCATTGTTCTACGCAGGGTCGTGAAGTTGCCTCATCTCACCTGCGATTCCAACTCCGAGCATTACTGCATTTATTTGTGGTGTCATTGGTCATTTAGTGCAGTCGCAAAAATGCTTTTTGCAAGTTTAAGAGTAGTCAACACCGAGTAACTGCCAGCCAAAGTATTTGAACTCTCGACCACATCTGCTTTTCGAAATTAGTTATTTCAGTATTTTGGGTATTTTTCTGACATTGCATTTTCCACTTCACCATGAAGAAGTTTTGGCATGTGGGTGGGTGAGTATTTGTGGTTAATGGTGCTTAGCTGCTAAGGGTTTGTGCACCAGAACCGTGTTCACTCCTTATCCCCGAAATCACTTGTCATAAGTCTCTTGCGGTCAATATATCAAAGTCGAGAAATGGCTGAATCGTTCTCTTATTTAGTATGAAGGAGAACATAGTGTAAGGTGTTCGATACTTTTGTGCGGCTTTGTTCAGATGGGTCCGTTTTAAGGAATATTTATTACAGAAGAGCACGAAATGGTCCACCGTTTCCGGCACACCGCATTCCGCTCAGAGTCCACTTTCGTTGAAACCGAATCTGTAGTTGTGGCATGTCTTGAAAATTGCTACTTTTATTTGTAATTGAGTAGAATTTTCTTCTATTTGAGTAGCATCGCTGACCACTTAGACCAGTGCTTCCCAACCGGGGAGGAATTACCCCCTTGGGGGGAATTTTGCAATTTTTAGGGAGGAATTCCACTTTAGAATTGGATTTCCCAAATTGTTCATGTCCGAACTGTCATGTAGTCAACCAGTTATATCCGAACGTATGCTCCTTATGGTTTTTTTTTTGTTTGCTGAAAGTATGTTCAAATGCTATTTGAAATCTCTTTTTCACATACAAATTCCCCGCGCCCCATTTTTTAAAATTAGTTCAGATGTGCTGCAGTTCGCAAGACAATTTTATAGGCCAGCGACGGCCTCTCAATCAAATATATCCTAAGCGAGCAAATGTCGTGCCGTATCTATCACAACAGGGCCTCTAGAGTAGGGTTACCATATTTTTTTGAAGCAAATTCCGGACACTCTTAAGCGCCCACTAGCGGATTTTAAAATGAGGTGTAACACATTGTCTGTCAACATGACGTCACACTAGCAAAGCATTTCCCATCGACTGTATACACCAGGGGTGTCAAACTCAACTTGCGTTGCGGGCCGGACTGAAACCTTCAGAGAACTCGCGGGCCGGACGAGTCAAATGGTTCCAAAATGCTACCTCAAAATCTATGCCCTTGTTTTTCACTTGAATACTCAAATATCAAGCCTATGTACATAAAAATATATTACGGTATATCACGGACCATATGGTTCTATTCTATCCACACCTTTATTAGCAAACAATTGAATTGGCAGAATTACGATGATTGGCCTGTTGAATAATTTTATAAACTGCTAAAACAGCGGCGTTATACCGACGATGTATGTTAGCATATGCCTATGATTTCTTTGATTTATTCATAATCTGGCAATATGGTCCTGTATATGCTTTGTGAGGAATACAAGTGGTTTAACCGTAAACGCAGACCATGAAATTTTGTGCATTATTATTATATCGCGATTTGCGATATCGCCATTTGTTAGAAATGTGCCATTTTCCGAAATCACGTCGCGGGCTGGATGAAACCGTCTGGCGGGTTGGATGCGGCCCGAGGGCCGTACATGTTTGACACCCCTGGCATACACTATACATGAATGGAGTGGAACATGGGTCATGAATTGAACCATCTGTAATGTGAGCTCTGGTGATTGCTACTTGGTAGGGTCTGCAATAGATTCCTCCAGGGGCCGGATGAAATCGTCTGGCGGGCCGTGTCTGGCCTGTCCGGATTGTGTTTGTTAGGTCAGTGCGGCTATATGGTTATGTGTTTTAATCAAGTCCGAAACAACATTTTTTTTTGCCCCCTTACGCCAAAAAAGCACTGATCTTGGGCCCACCATAGGGTAGTCGATGTAACTTGTTGGGCACTTACTATATGCATTTGGCTGTTAAATTTCCTGTATGAATTCTGTCAATAATATCGATTCTTCCATATATTAGGCTACTATAAAATGCACCACCAGGTTGCACATCCGGTGATTTCCAACCTTTTATGGTCGCGACCTCATTTCCAATTTGAAAATTTCCGTGGCAAAGCTCAAAACTTGATAATCTGATTACTAAAAAAATGCAGCTGGAACAAGCTTCTTCGCGGCCTAGGAAGCTGATTACGTCCAAAGCCATCGCGATCCCCAGATAAAGGCAAACGACCCCAAGATTTGGAACCCCTGTCTGTGACTGAAGCATTCAACCGTCCTTAACCAACTCTGCGAATATACAGTTAGCTTATAATTGCGATTACAATCAGACTTTATGATGGGTATTTATATTAATTTAGGGTTACCATACGTCCTCTTTTAAGAGGATTTGTCCTATTTTTTGACTTTTTTGAAAGTGTCCTCGGAGGACGCCCTTTTGTCCTCTTTTTTGAGATTTTGTCCTCTTTTTTGAAAATTTAGGTCATATTTAGAGCAAAATGCGACTGATATGCCGTAAATTAGCACAGAAGTGACGCTCCGGCGGGTATTTCGGAGTGAAAAACGGTGATTTGAGCTCTGAGCGAAAAGTTGACCTTTTTTTTAGTCAACCGATCACAAAGTGGGAAAAATTCACCGATTTTTTAGAATTGTCCCCCGGTTTCGCAAGTCTCGAATTTCTGAAAAAGTGTCCTCTTTTTGAATTTCCAAAATATGGTAACCCTGTATTAATTATGGTTGCCTTTTTTGACGAGGATGATGCCTGGTGCCCATACTAATATCATTATACGTTGCATTAACTCGCGCGCGGTGCGAAGAAGAAGTTTGAATAGCACATGTTTATGTTGAATACGGAAAACTTTTGAGCCTGCTTCAAGCCTTCAAAATTCCGGACATTTAGGCATATTTTAGAAATTCCTCCTGGACGCAGATTTTCAAGTGAAATTCCGGACATGTCCGGGAAATTCCGGACGCATGGCAACCCTACTCTAGTGAAAGTACTTATCTTATATTTTCAAGGCAACATTTTCAGACAGGGACAAAATATTCCAACGTCATCGATTCAAGTCAAAGAGATCGCTAGCCTTGCTTTATTTTTAGTGAACAGCTACCCGATCGAAAAAATACATGGTAAACTTGGTGCAATGTTGCCGAAACGTAATGGGTGTCCAAAATTTCAATGAGCTCCAGCAGGGTATCTGATCACGTGTATGTTATATATCAAGGCTGTAACCAAATCACGAGGCTCCGAGTCACAAGTCAATCTCACTTTCATAGTTTTTACTCGAGTCAAGTCGAGTCATTTTCAATTCACCATTGAGTCAAGTCCGAGTCCAAGTCACCGAGCAGAGGGTCGAGTCCGAGTCAGTGTATTATGTCTCGAGTCCGAGTCCAAGTCACACTCCAGTCAACACTGTTTGGTGATATTGAATGATTTGGATTTATGATGTACTAATTTTCCTCACTTTGAGCAGTTTCTTGTCCCATTGTCAAATACCAGGATCAATAGACGAAATTCCAATAGGGTGGTCACACTGGTCACTTTACTGTTCTTCGAAATTACAATGAAATGTCGGTCTTGGCCGTCTTTTAGTCTCCAATCATATGGCTTGGTTCGAGTCACGAACAATGACCCGAGTCCAAGTCGAGTCAATACCCAGATTGTCTCGAGTCGAGTCGCTTCCGTATTTTGAGAAAATTACTCGAGTCGAGTCATCAGAAAATGGTGACTCGAGTCAGACTCTAGTCTGGTCAACCCTCCTATATATGAAAGTACCAATATTATTGGCCATATGCATACGCAAACTTGAGAAAAAAAATCGCAAGACCAGTAAATTTATGCATAGTGATTTTTCACAACAGTTATATTAGCGATTGGTGCATGGTAAGCCGAAAACACAAATGGAAGTGTGGGGGTTTGTTGAATCAAGCCTTCCAGAATTTGTTTGATTGGGACTAAGACCATTGTTTTTGGAGGTCTACAAAGTGTTATTACAGCACTGCTAGAAATAAACACTCGGTACCGCCCGTCTTATTCTCTCAGTCAACAGGTGTTTGCGCGGTAAAAATGACCTTTTTTAATCATCGGGCAGATTTATCCTAAGGGGGGAATTTTGGCTTAAATTTCGACCAAGGGAGGCACGAGATGAAAAAGGTTGGGACCCACTGACTTAGGCACTTCTGCTAAGTTGTAAAACCTAAAATTTCAAGTTGCAATAGTTTCATAGCATGTGCAGTATTAAGTTGTGAAGATAACATGCTCTTCGCTACCCTAAAATTCGTTGCGTGACCCCGATGGTGATTGTCAACCCTTGCGCTATTATAGAAGCTGTTTTATATATATATTGTTTCAGCTGCGCAGAAAGCAAGTGGATCTACTGTGGTTGATGTTGATACTTATGCCGTTGTCGACAAAACCAATAAACAGAGCAAAGGTACGGTAATTGCGAAATGAGGATTTGAAAACAAAGATAATCTTTTCGCAATGATATTTTTTTTGTTTATGATATTTGCAGGCACAGTTTGTGATGATCTTCATGGATCTAGCCAATAATGGAAGTGGAAGAGAACGATGACGATGAACTACGAGTTTTATTTAAATAGCTGTACTCTTTAGTAACGAGAGAATCTTGCCATTGCACTACTTTATTTGCCACAATTATGCACGTTTGTGTTCGTCAATATTCCCAACTTTGCCAAACCCTATGCAAGGGTAGAAACGCTGAATATTGTTGCTGACTGTAACTTTCAATCCTTTTATACAAATTATTGTACATGTTTTTTGTAGCAGTTAGCACTTAACACAAAACATTCGATCGAATTCATCATGTCGTTTACTGTGATGAAAGAGCTTTTAAGCTCCATTTCATGTATAGTCTGTAGACGAATGTGTCGCGTAAGCTAATAGGAAGCATCGCATATTGTAGTAAAGAGCACCATTATGTCTAATCGATGCAGCTTTTGCAAGAAATGTTTTACTGCAATTGGGTACCATCGGAATGACATTTGAAATTTGGTATTAGTAAACTTCTTGCAATGGAATGCTATAATACTTCGAAAGTCATTGTGTTTTGGTTGTTTGTAGCTTTTACGTGTTCGTCATAGGTTGATCTACTTGTAGGATTTAGGAAATGTGATGATTCACATAGTGTTCATGCACTCACAGATTAACTCACTCACTCTGCTGGTTAACTAGTGACGTTTTTCAATAAACAGGTATCAGTGGAAAGCTGTTACTGTACTGATTATAAAATCGTGACTTTGCTCATCCATCATAACCAGGCCATGGGTCAAAAGTCTTCTATCGGCAAACATTTACAAGAAAATCATACATGTGCTGCTGACTATCACGAGGACATGTTCTCTATATTGGTCGCAATTTATTTGATTTATCTGTTATTGAGTCCACCATCATCACTATGAATAAACCCAGTCTATGTCAACAGAAGGAATTTGTGTATCATTTGAAAATCGCACATTAACTTGTTTCGTTTCGCTATCTCCATGCCAACGCTACAGTTCTCTCGTTTTTCTAACTTTGTATATTTTATGTGTGACGTCATAATTAGCGATATATATTGTTGTTGAACAATGAACATAGTTATTCGAATCCTCGCAATATTGCAGGCGATATCCACTGACGAGGGTCAGCCGAAAAGCTTCGGGAATAAATATGAATATTTTATTCAAATGTGATAAGAAGAAAGAGCCAGACAGCACTGTTGCGTCACGAGGCAAAACTCCATCACAATGCTAATTTCGAGGCTGATTTTGGGGAGTTTCGGGACCATGAGCAGAACAAAAATTATATTTTCTTAATTAGTACAGCAGCAGCTTTTCATTGATACCCGTTTTATCGAATTTAGCGCTCGGCAAGCCGGTCTAAAATGACCATAAAGTTGCACTTGGTCAAATGGAGAGCATGCGCGAATGCAGTGAGCCGTTCCGTCTGGCTGTTTCCACACCATATAATGCACTATGGCATAACAATTTAAGTATCAATTTTGATGATTCAAAACCAAGTAATGAAAATAAATTATTTTTTGGTATCGAAGTTACACGACAGGAATTGTCGTTTCGATACTTCCTTTCCGGCTTGGGACTCAGCAATATTTCAACAGTATTTTAGTATGATATTCGTCCACTTGGTCGTCTTGTCTCGTACCGGCTGGGAAGGGATATCCAGAGTTGGCCTACTCAGTGGCGTAGCAGCATGTGCTGCCGCCGATGGCTTTCGTGGAAAATGCCACCGCCCCCCCTAAGTTGACCACAGCAAATTTTTACATAGTTTCATGCCCAAGAAATATTTTCAATAAAAATAATCACAAATAATATGCCGCGTATCAGAAGTTCTATATTGCTTGAAAAAGAAGCCTCAACGCTTCAGCGTTTATAAGGCCCAAAATAATAAAGACAAGAAATGATGAACGAATGTTTTGAACAAATAAAAAATCGATAGCCGCCTCAAAAATGAACTTTTCGGGCTTTCGTCGTAGCGATATCAGCGACAATATCCTTAAAAAAGTTTTTGAATGTATAGTCTCTTTTGATAGCCGATCATCATTCATGGTATAGAACGTAAATACGACTTTAATCAGTTTTCGCTTTGAGAACTCCTATCACAGGTTGCAATGTAAACACCAATGGTCAGACAAAGTTTCAGACTCGAGCATAAATACGGTGTCGAATCAACTATATAGGTGTGATTTAACTATACCCACTGCAAAACATCAAACGCTGTTGCATTACGATCAAACGTCGTTTCACTGCTCGGCACCAGCCTCTTATCAATATTAATAATCAATAACCGTCAGATTACATTTTCATCTGAACGAGACACGCACTAAGTTGCGTTTGCAGTAGCGGTCTATCGAACTTGCATCCACCTCGGCCTCGTCACTGGCCCGATTTCACAGTTCCTTTTTCAATTCTAGTCTCTATTCTGCGGTCTTTTGGTCTTTCTTCATTCCTTGTGCGTGCGCACGTTCATCGGGTCGGGTCTTTTCTGGGCTTTTGTTGTCGCAGCATGACCGACGACGCGGGGGAAGATGAGCCCAGAATAACCTTCGACCCAGAATCGACCAGGGCTGCCCGGGCGGTAGGCGCTTATCGTCTCCGACCACCACGCTATCTCCCCTGCTTACTCCAATTTAACAATACTGATCTTAATCGAAAGCGATTGTTGTCCTGGTTCCTGAAATACAATTTCAGGGCAACGGAACCACCCGAAATAGCCTTCAAAGTCTAAAAATCGACATTTTTCCGAATAATCGCTCGATACAATTTCCATTATCATGGTCATTGGGTCATTGTGTTGCGGCGCTCCGAATGTTGCGGTCCGAGCATGACGACTATTTCGGAATGATTCCATGGTCATGCTCACATTTTAATTTGTGTTCTCGGAATCAATGCGACCCTAGCTTTCGGTTGAGACCAGTTTATTTAAATTTTTGCTCTCTGGTCGCCAGCTATATGACTACCAATTACGCTGCTTTTAGCCGTTTGTGTACACTGTACACTGTACAGGTAGGCTACACTAGGGCTGTTCAAAAATAACGGTTTTTCCGGATTCCAGCCATTCACTGATTGACAGGCTACCCTAAAAAAGGCTGCACACCAAATTTGGTTCAATTCTAACAAGTATATGACTTCGCACATCCAATTAAAATTTTTAATTTATTGGGGAAATTAAAAAATATTCACATTTTCTGCCAACCCGATGAAATTGTTGAGCTGTCTTCAAAAACGATACAAAACAAATTTGACTCAATTCCAACCTGTAGAAGCCGAGTGATTTCAGTTTTTCGTTGATAATTCTCTGATTATTCCTGATTAGTGGATAAATTGCGTAAATATAACGTACATGGTAGCGATAGGTCAGGTGCGGGAGCAACCAAAATTTATTCCTTTCGCGACCAATCGAGAATCACTGGCGTGACGGATGCTGTTGCCAGCTGCAGAAAAACGGTTGGTGATATTCCTTGCTTGAAACGTTGAATATTAATAAAGTAAATGTTTGGCACGCAAGCTGGAAAACGATGGACATTTTTTGACATTTTGGCACGCTGCACACAAAAGGTTGCCGGCCCCTGATGTACACTGTACAGCCTCATTTTGCCGCCCCCTTGGAGCCTGATGCCTCTGGCGCAGAGCCATAACCGCCCACTGGCTGCATTGCCACTGGGTCTACTGCATTCATTCCCTCTATTCAGAGGTGGTCAAAGTAGTCAAGAAAGTCACTCAAGTAGAAGTAAAAGTAGCGACGAAAAAATCTACTCAAGTACGAGTAGAAGTACTTCTTCCATAAGCAACTTAAAACTACTTGAAGTAGAAGTAGAAATGACTGACTCTACTCAAGTAAGTAAGTAGTTGTGGAAACGATCGTAATTCGTGCGCGTGGATTGTGAAAAGCTGCAAATTAAGCTATGCGAAAGGTGCCGAGCTTGATTCATATTGATGCATACCAGGGGGTATCCAATAGTCGTCAGCATAAGCATTTTCGTCCACATCATAGGATGAAGATGATAGTATTGATATGGAAATGCGATACTAATCCTCTGTTTATTCGAACAGCACGTTTTAGAAAATATCAAGGTATGACGCTCTCCCCCATATTATGAGGCCCTTAGTTTAGTCGAAGAGCAGTACGGAAAAGTTGTACAGGATACGGTGTAAACACTTTGCGCGATTAGTAAACGTTAATAAAAAAATATGGTGGATCGTAAAAATGCCATATTGCGCAGCTTTACTTCCGGAAATTATAGGCATTACCACACTTGCTTTTATACTTCAACATATATGTTATCCAGACAATAGAACTGATATTAATTAGAACTCATATGATACTGGGAATTGAAAGTGAAATATAAATACTATTTCTAAAAGCGGAACATGTATTCCATGTCTTTAGTCCAGAAAATTTCGAAGGTTGGTATGCTGAAACAGCTCTAAAACTAAAAAAAAGTCGGAGTCCAATTTTCCAGATTAGGACACGCCATGGATTGTTAGATTACGATATGATAAGAAATGCTAGATTGCGAAACATCAGTTTCAAACGTTATGATGAGCCATAACATTATATACTGTGATGAAATATTTTATATGGCGAAGGGCGACAATGCGGTGTGAACGGAACCACGCAAACTCGCTACCTAAATTATATTCACAGACACTATCACTGAATCATACTGAATACTCCGTATCCACTGCGCGCGAGGCGCGACGAAAATTCTTGGCTTTAATCAAATTTTATGAAAATTACATGTTGATGCTCCGTGAAAACAGCTCCGAAATTCCTCTCGCTCTCTTCTTATTGGAGGATTAAACTACTTCTACTTGACAAACTGAAAATAGTGAAAAGTAAGCAAGTAGATCACAAAATATTATGAAGTAGAAGTAGCGAGAATCATATCTACTTGAGTAAGTACCAGAAGTAGACCAAACATACTTGAGTACTTCGAAAAAGTAGAAGTACTGCATTACTGACCAGTGACCACCTCTGCCTATATTATGTCTCTATTAGCGACGATAATAGCTTTTATATCAGTGGCTCCCAACCTTTTTGTCTTCATTTCCCACTTCAGATTTATTCCGACCCTTCATTCCCCACCAGGACCGTAAACGCGCGAAGCACGAAAAAATTATATAATCCATGATCGAGTCGGTCAATATGATCGGGAATTGCATATATTTTGCTATCAATTTTTTATCCCCTCTCTGCTCACGTAAACAGATTTACCGGTAGAGCTGAGCGATGTGTGTTGAAAAAGGTAGAACTCCTAAATATGAATTGAACATCTTCGGGCACACACGTTGATATATTGACTTCGTTACATGATGCTATTTCGTGACCTCCTATATCTGCTATGTCAAAAGATCGCCGAAATCGCCGAAACTAAAAGGCACACAAGATTTCAAATTGGTGTTGCTTTACTGACAAATAATTTTTAAAAATTTTACTTACCGTCTAGACATCTACTATCAAAACGTCATCCAATATGTCGCCTGTATTTTGCGTTATTTAATTTAAGGTGAATTTTGACTTCTGAAGGTTGACCGGTCCGTTTGTTTTAAATGCAACCCTACATAAGGGTGTCTTTGCGGCCTGAATTCGCTCACACGGACCACGCAATTGCGACATGAAGTATATTAACCGATACTTTCGTGGAAACATATTGGTCATTCTATATATAATTCGCGTGAAGTGTGACGAAAATTCTGGATGCTCCGCGAAAACAGATCCTGACTTTCTCGGTCTTAGTATCTCTGTCTTACTCATTGTCAAACAATGTGACGGAGTAGAAATATCACAATATTGGATTTACTTGAGAAAGTAGATGAAAACTACTTGAGTATTTCGAAAAAAGAGAAGTAGCCTACTTCATTACTGGCAACATTTGGATACATGGCACATCAAGGCATAGCGAAGGTAATCATATCGTGTAAGCTTATATTGAATGATATAATGCAAAATAAGTTGGTTTCATCGTCGTCCTTCGGCTTTCCATTATATCGCGATCTTGTGGTGTTTTGATTTGATGAAAATTTTAATAAAAGGACGACGATGACAACAACTGCAACCTTCTATCATGCTACAATACACTTTGTGATATATTGAACTGATATTCATTTCAAATATACCTTTGATGTTGTACTATTGTCTTATAAATCGTTATCCCAACGGAATGGATCATCTGCCCGGTTTTCATTGATATCCCGGTATGAACGTGATTGATATATAAATTTGCACCAACGCGGCGGAGGGAGAATGCACGACAGAAAGGGATTAATTTACTTAGCCTTTCTATGTCGCGACAATAACCAACGGTTTCCTTTTCGTGCGCGCAATGGATAATCTATGTTCCTAGGTCTTCATTGCTTGTAGAGGTAGTGTAGACTGTAGAGTAATGACGAGCACTACTGAATGCTCAGAGTAATGAACAAATAAGCCATTGGCATATGTTTCTTATTAGACGAATTTTGTGCGTCAAAGTAAATATGTGAATAGTGAACATGAATGGATGTATTCAATCAGGATTGTCAAATATATTTTTGGCAAAAGCATATGTTGTTTATTATTGTGCCATATGAAGTGGATATCTGAAAATATGTATTATTTCACAGGGGAAAAATGGCGATCTACTCGAAACCATAGTGTAATTTGATCATTATAGCCAGTGCTGACTGGAAAATATTCGAGCAATGGAGTTAGTAAATATGTACGCTGTACAGGATACTTCACGTTGCCACATTTGATTCATTGATTTAATTAAGGGGTCAGCAACCGTTTTAGCTCGTCCGCTAGATGAAAAGGTAGGCATGCCAAATATAGTGCTGTATACCAGTGATTTTCAACCTATGGTATTCACAAGTGAGGAAGAATAAAATTGCAGTGCGAATAAGTACAGATGAAAATTGAGTATATTTTTTACTTTTTCTGTCGTGGACTAGCCTATTTCAAATAAACGTAATTGGATATTAAGTGCTGTAGCTCCCTAACTTTTCTTGTAACGATCCATCTGCAAAAATCAGGGAAGCGAAGGACGCAATGCTGCATCTTTCGGTGAGCCCATTGTTATTAGTGCCCTTTGTTGCATGCTAGTATTTCCTGACCTCCCATCACGATTGCCGGTATAGTGGAAATATATTGTAGATATGCCCAAACGTAGGCCTACCAGAAATGAATTTTCTTAGTGATAAGAAGAACATGATTAGGAATCGGTAATTCTTTATGATGCGCATCATTTCCTTGTGCTGTTCGCATCTGTACTGTGTACCGCAGATTGCTGAGGACACTAGGCCTATTATATTAAAATCAAAAATCAACTCGCATTGAACAGCGCATCGCGCAAAGAAAATTTCAAAACTCATTGAAACCAACTGAAACCTCTCATTGATTAGGAAGCAAATTCGTAAATTAAATTTGCATATTGACAGCCGACAACACATCCTAGTCGAATTAAGGGTTGTCAGCCGCATGAATTTACTTCTACTGCCGCAGTTTGGCCATCCCTAGACTGGACTGAAGAATTGACATTGGGGTTAGCTGAACACGCTACTTGCTGGAAAACCTATCTCATCGTAAAGCTTGGTCTTCGGGGGAACTCGAAGCAGTTTTGAAAGCGTCTCGGTTTAGGCAGCGAAAGGGCATTGCACGTCAAGGCAATATGCCCATTCATATCAGTAAATTATTCCTCCAGGAATGATATTACCATCACCGAAGCCGTATCAGCTAGTAAGAAATAGTGATATTGGCAGCAGGAGAATAACTTGAACAACAACAAAAATACGTTTTAACTGAAATTAATTTCAGCATTTCAAAATGCTTTACTAAGCATTTCACAAAATTTCAAATCAGGTAACGGGCCGCAAATTACGACCTCAAAGGCCGCATGCAGCCCACAGGCCACGTGTGGGGGACCCCTGTCTCAAGACTATGTATTTTTGTACAATAGACAGTGCCTGTTTCATAACGTTTATCGATACCTATATCGTCGATATAAGTATTGCACATGTTCGAAATTCACATCAAATGCCGAAAATATTGAGACCAAGTCAGTTCAGCCGCTATAGATTCAGTAATAGTTGTCGTCAAACAGGGAATTTTTCTATATATAGCCCTTCAGTCAGGCATGTACAAATAACTTAAAAGCGCGTCCATAAGCTACCCTTGAACGAATACAATAATATCGCAAAATAGTAACATGTCCCATGCATCTATATGACAGTATGAGCCTTTAGCACAGTACGCGTGCTGCGTGTGACTTGAGGCGAGCGATTCATCAGTCGATAATACACTGTCAGAGATTTTGTTCAATGTTCATAGGTTTTTCCAAAGCTGACATCGCTGTGTGACCAGTCGAACGATCATTGCACGGTCAGATAGTATAGTACAGTGGTTCCCAACCTGGGGGCCGTGAAAGCATCTGAAGGGGGCGCGAAGAAACGGTCAACTGAAAAAATTTTCGCGCTCTGCGCGATTTACCTCCAATTCACGCGTATTTCTATATATATATTGACCAAATTTCATATTTTTTTATTCTCTCATCAACAGTCATAACCTTCCATGTCATCATAAAATCTGTTGAGGTTGCTAGCATCCCGGTTGGATTTGTGATATGACGTGTCTAAAAAAAGGTTGGAACCATTGGTCCAGTATAATTTAGTGAGGAATTGAAGACAAAATATCATTCATTTGCAAAAATTCAAGTTCCTGCTGATCGGGTTTTGTGAAATTTTCACGTAGACTACCCATTGCTGTTTTGGATGGTAATTGCGTCAGGATGAACTCGTAAAATGATGATAATGTAACCAGAGGTGGTCAAAGTAGTCAAGAAAGCTACTCACTCAAGTAGAAGTAAAAGTAGCGACGCACGTTTCTACGATTGAAGGTAGATATTATTATTAATATTACAAACATGAGTGGTGCTTTTCGCCATTTATGGCCTTGTGCGCCACGGTCGTCAGGAAATTCAAATCAAGCAGTAACTAAATGAACTTATTACAACTTATCACGAACTCAGCGACGGCGGTGGACAATTGCGATGACGAGAGTAGGTTGCGTATAGTGAACGGTACATGTAACTGATTGCAATAGGTTATTAAAAATGATCGATGAAAGTCGTATTTAATGCACGATATCAAAAAGTGTTCGACTGTTTCGATGACATTGCATTCTTGGCACATCGGAGAGTCCGAGCAGCGCCGATTCTGCATAAATGGGATGCTACTCCACAGTGTCCTGACCGTAGTCGAAATATCAGGCGTTCGATATGGCGACTGCCGTTTTTCTCGGGTCCTGTGGTGAGTGTGCTGTGGAATGTGGGATCCCCGTTCATCGGCAGAGTATTCGCATTGCCAGATTCCTGGGTAACTCTCTTCATCGCGGCTTTGGCGTCTGGCACGGTAATGATTGGAGTTTGGCTCGATTGATCTTGCGTTGACGAGCCTACTCGGGTTAGTCGTCTGCTTTTTCGTTACCTGGAATTCCTGTGTGTCCTGGAACCCAAGAAAATTCAACAGCGATACTGGTATCATGTATATGTTTAAATATTTCCAATATGGATACAATCACATTATTTGATGGTCGGCTCAGAGGTCTAGAAACCGTCGTTAATGCGGATAGGCAATCTGAGAAGATGACGTAAGTGACGGGTTTGTTGTTGCGACTCTTCCTGTTGTGAATCTTTGAATACAGAGTATGATCTGTGGGTTCAGCTTGTTCGACTAGCAATTTGTACGACCGCACTTCATGTTGTGCTTCATTGAAGGATACTACTTCATTGAAGTAGTTTGATGGCCTCATAATTACTGATCACCGAATATAGAGCTCTGTTGACGACGGTTGGATGGTATCGCAGTATCGCCATAGTTTGACCTGAGATGACAACTTTCCTATCGCTACCATTATCAGCACTAGCGTGTTCGTTGGTAACTGGTGTTTGAGCGAGTCTAAGCTGGCCGTTATGCGAATCGGTTACAACTTTGTTCTCAGTGTCCGTGACTCGAGCCACTTCCACGTGCACTATCGGGGTAGGTTTAAAGGTGTTAATACCTTCCGAATCCTTAGAATGGATCTGCTGACCAGGTTCCACAGCTCCCGCAACCGTGTTGTTGGGCTGAGAACTATCTGCTGAGGCAAAACTACGAACGCAAACTTTACCATGTTTTTTGTTAGACTACTAGTCGCCGAGTCTTCATCACTGCTGCTTAATGGTAGCGGAGCAGTGTGTTTGCGCTTTGCTGATGTAACTCCCTTCATCCCCTCCATCTACCTTATTTGGTAGTGGGGGAATGTTGAATTTAACTGACTGAACAGTACCGCTGAGATACCTAATCACTACAAACGACAAGGTACATTCTCACCGTACGTACCTCCGACTTGATCAACCTGCTAATTAGGAGCTCTCGATATACGTCCGTACGCTACGACCAACAGACGAGAATGATTGAAGGTAGATATATTATATGAAAATACTTAACAGCCACATAGGTAAGGTAATGTATTTCCTTTGCACTGCGTGTTGGTCGTCGCAGCTACACGATAAATACTACACCGTCGACTTCCGAAGCCAGCTGTCGGATTGTTAGCTAAAATCATTGACGAAAATCCATCTGTGCATCACTTAGGTATATATTCTCGGTGGTTTCTTTGGGGTAGCCTAATTGATGTTCTGACTATTGAGTCAAACCGGAATATTGAGAATATGATTTCCTCGAAAGGTATGTGTTTGTGACTGAGAAGCTATAGTGTTGACACATCCGTTCAACTTCATTTTATCGAGATTCGAATGGAGGTATGCAAATCACTACAACATCTGTTATTTACAGGACGGTCGACTTCCGATATAGAAAATATTATTTCTAATGAAAACAGGAAACATACATTTGATCGCTCGACAACGGCTCACAAATAATTAAAAGCTTCATAAACTTCCCAATTCACAGACCTCGACAGGTCAGAGCCCACTTTACCAAACGTAGTGCCCATTTTCTGATTAGCTCCTACCACTGTTTCACGACAAAAACTTTAGCATCAAGATACATTTACGAGTAATCAAGCGTTAGACAGCCATCACACCACTTTACCATGCCCCTATTCCCGAGCTCACACTACGGTCATTAAGTTATGGGTACGTCATAATGAAATGGTTTGTAACACCGCCGCGAATGTACGTTTCTCCTGGAAAATCACACAAAAGATTACAACGGATATTGATTCGTGGTAAACATACTACTGGATAATTCCAACTCTTAAAGGCATAGGACACCTGCTAAGAAGCCATTTGGTGCTAGCTAGCAGAGGTGGTCAAATTAGCCAAGAAAGCTAATCAAGTACAAGTAGAAGTAGGGGAGATGTGGTACCGATGAATCAAAAATTACAAAAGGATCTCTGGCCCTCAAATCTTCAGCCGAGATCAACAAATCAATTGCTGTCTCAGCACTTCGATACTAGCTCTATCTATCGCGGACATTTTCATGAATTTTCAAAAAATCTTCATAAGCGTATAAAATTTGCTTCTCGATCGTTCCAACGGTCCCCAACCGGTAGGCCCAAATGCACACGACCATTGGACCTATGAGACATACGTACAAAAAATCAAATTTGTCAATTGGTTTAGTTGTGTACTAAAATCTAAGCTACAGCAAGCCAATGAAGAATGTTTCGCCGTCACCCTCAAGAATAAAATAGAATATATCAGCTCAAAAGTTCGAATAAAATCACGTTTTGATTTACTCCCAAAGTTACAAAATTGTTGACACATACATAATACCCGCAAGTCGACATTTTGACATTTAACTACCTTGTAATAGCGATAAAACACCACAGGTAACTATGATTTATAACCGCTTTATATGTAGGCGTATTTCTGTAGTTAAGTGTCTACAAGTCTACATAGTCCATCTATTTTGCTTGATTTGGCTATGGTACCATAGGTCCCCCACCCTATAAATATTGTAATTGAATTGAAAATAGTCCAATCGAGGATGGTGTTGATTAAGAAATTTGCACCATTATATAGGCTACTCTGATACAAGCCCTATCCTTCACAAAAAAATTATGGCGGGTTTGTTAGTCTGGAAGGTCATATAGAAAAATGTATATGTCGGTCCAAATTTACTTTACACCCCCTGAAACGTAAATCATTTGTCACAGACCCCATACCTTACGCAGGTCGCAGTTTTTCGCATGTGAGGAAAGATTCTGCCTGCATGCCATTATAGACAAATTCGCGTACTACTCATGGGAATATCACAGATAATTTTGCAAGTATTTTCGGTCCCACTGTCTCATCGGTACCACATCTCCCCTACTTCTTCCGTAAGCCACCTAAAACTACTTGAAGTAAAAGTCGAATTGACTGACTTTAAATCTACTCAACTAAGTAAGTACTTTTAAAAACAGTCCTAATTCCTTCGCATGGACAGTCTAAAGCTGCAAATTGAGCTATGCGGAAGGTGCAGAGAGCTTGATTCGTATTGATGCATCCCAATAGGCATCAATTTTCGACAGAATAAGCATTTGTCCCCATCATGGGATGCAAACTATAGTATTGATATGAAAATGCGATACTAACCCTTTGTTTACTAGAGGACCCGGTTTCAGAGAATATCATGACATGGCGCCCTACCCCATATTATAAGGCCCCAAGTTTAGGTGAAGAGCAATACGGAGAAGTTGTATCGGATACGGCTTCAACACTTTGCGCGATTAGTATACGTTAATAACAAATATTGTGGATTTAGTGGATTTATTTAGTGTAGCTATATTTTCGGAAAAGAGAGGCATTACTACATTTGCTTTTATGCTTCAACATGTATGTTCTGCAAACAAAATAACTTAGAGTAATTAGAACTCAATGTATGATAGTCGGAATTGAAAGTAAAATGCAAATACCACTTTAAGAAAGCGGAAAATACTTTTCATGTATTTTGTCCACAAAGCTTCAAAGGTGATCTGCTAAAACAGGTGAAACGTTAAAAAAGCCGTATTATCCAGATTAGCAGGACACGTCATGGGCTGCTAGATTATGATATGAGAGGTAATTGCCTGATTACAAAACGATAGTTTCAAACGGTATGATGAGCCATATTTACTGTGATGAAATATTTGATAGGGGCGACAATACGGTGCGAGCGGAACCAAGCAATCCGGTACCCAAATGGCATTCCCTGATACATTCGTAAAAAGCAATTGCCACTCCATAACTACTATGCGCGAAGCGCAACAAATTTTCTGGGCTTTACTTGACTTTTCTGAACATCAAATGTTGGTACTCCGTGAAAACAGCCCCGAAATTCCTCACGCTATCTTTCCCATTGGTGGAGTAAACTAGTTCTACTTGACAAACTGAAGATAGCGAAAAGTAAGTAAGTAGATCACAAAATATTACGAAGTAGAATTAGAAGTAGAGAAAATCAGATCTACTTGAGTAAGTACCAGATGCATTAGAAAACGACTTGAATGCTTCCAAAAAGTAGAAGCACTTCGTTACTGATCACCTCTGCTCGCTAGCCGTATGCATGCGACCTCTTGTAGCCAAAGCTACAGACAAACTATATGCTTATTTAAAGCAACTGAAGCTGTTAGAGAGCTTTTGAGTCGTAAATGCTGGTCCATATGCCTTATTTGCATACTTATACAGTCATTTTCTGAATTGCTGAGAGGATTCGCGGCACACCTGAAAATATTTGGCTGCACACAGTTTGGGAATCACTGATATACAAGGCTGAATGTGACAGGAGTAATCGCTCGGCCCTGTAGACCCATTAAAGCTGCCGAAAGGGCCGTTTACGTGGCAAACTATTAACTGAGGAGAAAATATTGCCGGACTATGAAAAACAAAGTGACATTGGTTGAATTGAGCTGCCAGCCAATAAACAATTTCTTGTTTCTCGGTAGATGTAGTTATTTGTGACATCACACACATGAATCATCGCATTTCCTGTCTACCACCACCACCGTATGTTGAGAGACTACCAGAAGCATAGGATCTTAGCAACCAATGACAAACACATGAAAGCAACAAGCAACAAAAACAGACTGACTTTCGAGATATTACATCAGTCCTGTATGGAAGTCTAGTAATATCGAGTTTCAAATTTGTACGACTCTATTGCATTAGTGCTCAACTGAAATATGATTAGATCGCAAGGGGTGCCGAATTTGACTGCAGGCTTTTACAACGTTTATATTATGTAACAGGGAGTAATAGCTAAGATAATTGAGCATACTATGCACTGCAACATTATCGCAAACAAGAAGTGCAACTAGAACAAAAATAGTATGTATACTAAAGAGTGCAAATGATACATAGGATGATTGATGACAATTACAGTCGCTAAAGGGCTATCTAAAAGAGCAAATCCCACTTCATGGTCGTCATAGTGGGTTTTTGTATTGGTTCTCGTTACAAGTACGACTGCAAAACTATAAAGATAGCGTAATGGTGAAGCGTCCACCTTCTTGATCGGTAGGTCGCAGGATCGATACCCGGTCGCGGCAGACCAAAGACCTGATTGGCAACATCGGTATCCATAACTTCCCTGCTGGTGCTCATGCATACTTGGGATAGCATGGAGGGGTGGTGCAAGACTTAGAAAGCCGTAAAAGGCTATATCTGCACCTTACTTGTTCAGCGGCATATTCATATCATGCACTCATGGTATGCATATGCGAAGATCGTGTGTAGGCTATGTATATCATGAGCCTTTAGACTGAAAGTATTTTGGAATGAATTGTAACGAACGGAGTAATACGAAGGGAGTAGTCATAGACCCTCGACAAGGCAGCAAATTATAAAAGTTCATTTGTCGACAAATATTTACTCCAAGTGTCAAGTTCAATATGTCTTCTGGGTGTATGAATATATTACCAGCAGCTATGTTAAGAAACAGTTTACATTTAGTGCATTACGCTATTAGGACTGAATGTGATCATGTGCCCATTGACGTCATACATCATTCCTTAGAATTCCGTGATTTCCATTCCGAGTACTTTGAAGTAAATCATCCCCGTTTTTAGAGAATATCACACGAACGTAATTCAAAGAGGTTATATTATTTTCATTCACTTAAATATTTGCGAATAAATGTGGTGCTGAGCCAGCACGCGTATGTAAATTTTGTTGTTGTTATGTATAGTAGCAGAAAATGATAAATATGGTGAGGTCAATCCACCCCTGTATGCTTTTTTCCTAATTGTCTATGAGAGATTGTAAACGGTGTTGCATTTTATTACTATTACGTGCGGAATCGCAAATAACATTATCCGCTATTTTGAAGTAGTATTGGTATATTTCTCGTTCATTTCGCAGTATCATTACTTGGAGTTCTAATTAGTTTGAGTTCTTTTGTATGGAGAACATACATGTTGAAGTATAAAAGCAAGTGTAGTAATGCCTTTAATTTCCGGAAATAAAGCTGCATAATATGGCATTTTTACGATCCATCATATTTTTTTTTTATAACGTTGACTAATCTCGCAAAGTGTCTACACCGTATCCGATACAACTTCTCCGAATTCCTCTGCGACTGAACTACGGGCCTTATAATATGAGGGAGGGTGCCATTCCATGATATTTTCTAAAACGTGATGTTCGAGTAAACAAAGGATTAGTATCGCATTTGCATATCAATGCTATCATTTTCGTCCCATGATGTGGACAAATGCTTATGCTGTCGAAAATTGGATACATCCTGGTATGCATCAATATAAATCAAGCTCTGCATTTTTCGCATAGCTCATTGCGGCTTTTGAAAATCCATGCGAACGAATTACGATCATTTTCACAATTACTCACTGACTTGACTAGATTTAAAGTCCGTCAATTCTACTTTTACTTCGAGTAGTTTCAGGTTGCTTATGGAAGAAGTACTTCTACTCGTACTTGAGTAGATTTTTCGTCGCTACTTCTACTTCTACTTGAGTAGCTTCCCTGACTACTTCGACCACCTCTGGACACTATGAATGCGGTGTCAGAACCGTGCCCTGCCCTGGTGTTGAATATAAGAGGCAATTAATGATTGGATGCGCGCTTTCCAATTTGTAATCATCAATTCTGTGTATTCATTCTTGTCTGCTTCATACACTCGTATTCTTGAATTGTCGCCCAATGTCACTTGTGAGCTTGTAGTATGATTGGTTACGGACTTGTACAGTGCACGACGTTGAATTAAGTTCTCAAATATTGATGCACCACCAGATTGTCAGTGGCACCAATTTCGAATTTGGATTTGAATAAAATAGTATTTACGGTGGCTAGCTCTTCAATTATTTATTATAAAATCATGGAATTAGAAATTTTTCTACTACAATGACTTCACTTGTAATGGTTGGAATTGAGCCAAATTTGGTATGCGTCATCTCCACTGAAAGCCTAACAATTTTATGAGGTTGACAGAAAAATTTGAAATTTTATTTTTGTCATTTCTAATGATAAATTAAACACTTTCTACTGCAAGAATCTCGCTTCTACTGGTTGGAATGGAGCCAAATTTGGCGTGCAGCGTTGTTTTAACAAACCTAACAATTTTGTCACATAGCCATTGCAATCTGAAAAAAGTTTTATTTGAACAGCCCAGTAAATCGCGTTCCCGTGCGGATTTGACGTCATCGACAAACGACACAAAGTAATTATTACGTCACAGAACTTTGCAAAATGATTGTTCCTTGCGACGGCTACAACCGAACCATAGTTGCCGGAGCAGTGGTATCATTGAGCTCTGGAGCTTGGTGCAGGAGCTAATTCATCATAGAAGAGAGCTCCGGAGCTGGAGCAGTTTATAATTCACGACTGCTCCAAAGCCCTGCTTGTAACTTAGGCCTATATGCGGCGTTAATTTACGCCCTACTGCTCTGACGATATCGATCAAAAATATTGAAAAGGTGGTCAATATCACGCAGAGCAAAATCGTAGACATCTTTTGTGTCTTAGCAATGTGACAGGGCAGAATCAGAGGGTTCGTACTTAGATAATCCATGCTGAATAGAATTACTATCTTTAGATACATATTTTCTAATAATTGGAATAAATAGACCGGTGTCATAGATGATCTCATCTGGTCTACAATGCACAAAACAGTGTATTGACTGTCCGGTTCATATGCTATCACTTTCTATTTTTTATGAAGCTTCAAAGGGGCACTGCACTCCAAATATCATGTGGTCTCAAATTAGTTCAGTTTGTGCTTTTGCAGCAGCCATTACCCTAAAAAAGTCACCGTATTGGAACTGTATCTATTAGATTTTTGCGAGTTATACCAGTGATTCCTAAAGTGGGCGCCAGCGCCCCCTGTGGAGTTCGCGAGCAAATGAGGGTGGTGTAGGTTTAGAAGGCAACTGCTATGTAGTGTTGAAACGATTGATAAATAAAGCAGCTAAATTCGCAGTAAAAATGCAGAATCGATCCAGTCAGGACAATTTAGGGTCTTTCGTTTATTTATTCAGCTGTACCGGAAAAGTCCATTGTTACTTGACAATGTTGATCCTGCCATTGAATGGATAATTTAGCATTCGGCAGTATCCCTGAAAAGCGTGGTTCATTGTGTGCTGTGAGTACTACGAAGTATTTCAACAGTTATTGCACACTGCTGGGTGTGATGGCTTCTTACCAGAAACTGTCTTGCGTGATTTTATTCTCTGTTTCAAACGGTCATGAATTTTCTACATCGCTTTCGACACGGCGCGACACATGAACTCCGATACGGTGTTCTGGTTGCGAGAAACGATATCGCTCTTATTTGACGGGCATATTTTGCAAAATTTATGAGTAGAATAGATCCGTAGTTAGTAATTAGTAATAATGAAACCCGATGAAGGTAAGAAAAGCACTGTCCGGATTCAGTGATAAGCCATGTTCTTTCTAAGCTGCGCACTGCTGACAAAGTCGTCGCGCACAGAACAACGAGTGCCGCGCACAAGAAAGCTAATGTGATGACCTTTTTTGGTCGTTACGGTCTGCTGTCCAAGAGATAGCGCAGTGAGTTGGTTAGAGGGAGAATTGGTGATAAGCCTGTAATATTCCAGCGATATTTTGTGACACATGAACCGTTCCAATTCTCAAGCTTGCTTGATCTACCGATCCAGCTCGAATAACCAATTTGACGGAGAAAAATAAATCAATCATTTCAGAAAATTGCACGAGGATATGGTGATTTGATTCCAGGATATATTTCGATTAGAAATTCCTCATTGGATAATCAATCCATTCTGTGAAGTTCCCGAGCATGGAAGGATTGAGGAGTTGATTAAATTGTAGTGTAGAATACTTCTGAGTTCAACACAAAGTTCTATATCTCCAATCATTCGTTCTGGATTCACAATTGAATCAAATAGCAATACTATAATTGGATTAGGATTGAGTTATTCGTCGTTGCTCCTCCCCGCTCATATTTAATAGATCGTGTTGTCAGTGCCGTGACTGGAAATCTTAGAATGAAATTGTTCTTATCAAAACTCAAACCCAAGTTGACAAGAATGATGATAATAATTAGGACAAGTTTTTGTTGCACTAAAATCCCGAGGAAGCTGCACTTAATTTTAACAAAATTTGCAGTAAAAAGTTGCATTCATAATTTCTGTTGAATTATAAGGGTAGAAGGTACTCGAAAAGTTCCGTTGGATAACTTAGTTCCTACAGAACTGTCAAATTTGTTACTTTCCAATTTCACGTACGGTCTGCCGAAACCACCAAAAATTACATTTTTCGGGTACACAGCAAAAAGATGACGCAATGCGGAAATATTTTCTCCAAAAATGCCAAACAGGATAGCGATAATCCACCCTCCCCTCTCCCTAAAACAAGTCAAGTACCACACCCCAAACCGCCAAGGTCTGCAAACTTGACCGAAGGAATTGCAGAAAAACTCACTGTTGGCGATTTTAACAATATCAATAGCCTGAAAATGTGACCCGGTGAAAATATGGTTTTCAGTGGTCTCGCCTGGGCGTTCGTGAATTGGGAAACTATCTCAGATTTATACGACAGAAATATTAAAGCAATTTATTTACACATTGTCCGGGCACGATGGTGCTTGGCAGGGGTAGTTGAGCTTTTTTCTAGCAAGCCGTTGTGTACGAATAAACAGTGAAATGCAGCTAACCAATCATATAGGTTTGTTTGTAATGTAAATTTGCCATGTAAATCAAAGAGAATAGAACCAAACTATAAATATTTCACAGCATGTTTTTTAAGCCACTCGTTCACGTGTTTACACAATATTTGATACAATTTGCAGTAGAAACTGGCATGAAAAATACAGAAAACTTGCAAGAGGTTGCACTATAAAATCGCATCAAACAGCTTAAAACATCATAGTAGCCTACATTAATTCTGAGTATCTAGAAATCTGCCAAAAGCTGTAAAAAGAGTTGCAAATACTTACCCTAATAATAATCCACTAGCTTCATTCGTCTCATTCTTACCTGTAATAAAAACAGGATAACGTTCGTTTTATGATTTAGGCGTGGTGCTGGCATTTATTCGTTGTCCGGGGGGGGGGGGCGCTAGCTCGAAAGAGATTGGGAGCCACTGAGTTATACCATTCTACTGCATTTCCCGTAGCATTGAGGTACTATTTTCACATGGCTACTTTTCTGCTTCGCTGAATATATTTGCAGTATAAAAAACGGGAAGATTTACATGCACGTATCAGCATTCAACGTTATGACTATGACAGAGATTAGCGTTATATACGGTCGCCAAGACTTTGATATAGGATCGACTTTTATGCCGATGATGATGTTGGATTGATATAAAACGCGAGAATGAAACTGTATGGCGCTCGTGCCACGAAGTGGCGATAAGCAAATCAATGCCTTTCTAGTGCGCGGCCACTGTTCTTTCAAAGACTCGATGTTACATCTGTCATTTCCTTATTTATATGTTATATATACAGAACAAATAATGTTTGCACTGCGACAATATATAGGACGTCGGCCTATCTGAAACAAAAATCAGTTCAATATATAAAATTGTGTAATGTACGTGTATTTCAATACAGCAGATAAAAAGTATAAATTTATTGACCAATTCGCATGACATGAAGATATTTATGAATGCTTTGTAGCCTTTTTAAAACATAGAAATATGAAATTTCTTAAAGAAGTCGAGGAAGGTACGTCTAATGTATATAGTCCACGGGTTCAGGCAGCGATATCTACATATCCGTGAGTTCAAGCAGTCTAAATGTCACATGAATGATTGCTCGATCCTATACAGAACCGCAGGAGCTACCAAGACGGGGTTGACATGGCAAAACTCGTAACTTAAAAGATAATGCAAACAAAGTTATATTGGCAGAATTGAGCTGCCTTCCATCGAAAATTTGTATGTATACCATCTCGGCATATGCCGTTAGGTCAATTTGTGACTGCATAGGCCTACATCATGAATTCCCGCATTTCCTGTATAAAAACGCATGTTGTAGGGATCACATAGGCATCATGTGTTACTAGCAACCAATGACAAACACTTGAAAGTTAACAGGAACTAAATCAGAATGAGTTTCGAATTTTTACATCAACCTATTAACGGCACAAGTTTCGAAGCAAATTGACTCCGTTGCAATTATGCCCAATTCAGATAGTATTGGACTGCTGAAAGGGGAAATGAATTAGCATAACTCTATAGAACTATGTAATATTCCATATGCTTCCCGGCTATTTATCGAGATACCTTTTAGCTAACACGACACATTCATCTACAAACTATGCATGAAATGGAACTTGACACCTCAGTCTTTTTCATTATTCTAAACCAGATCATGAATTATGTCGTGTATTTTGTGTAAATTGGCCTACACGACCAAATTACGAAGTGTGATGACTAGGGATGGTGTGAACGTGAGTTTCACGTTCGCGTTCTGGTTGTGAACCTCAGAAATTTAGAGTTTCACGTTCACAAACGAAACTTGGTAGGTTCTGCACCGTGAACCTTTTCCATATACTACCCTTTTTCGCGCTATTTCAACATTTTTGGTTGAACTTCTTTGCATTTCGACTTCGCACCACTTTATACATGGCGCTGACAGCGTAAAAAAATTCAACACCAAGAGCGAAGTAATGTATAGGTAGCTAGCGAATAATGCTTATTCAACCAATCAATGAAATTGATATCGTAGTCCGATGAAAAAAACCTAGCAGGCGTACGGGTTCAATCTTGATTTCACTTGTTTATTGTAGCGCAAAAAATAAATCCGTGCGATTGGGGTGCTGGCTACTGCTGTAATAACATGTTATTGGGGGGATATCGGTAGCAAGTATAGAAAGCCGTTTACACTTTCTTCAATAGCTGGTTCGTGGTACAGAACTTGAATATAGCTTTCAATACAACATCCATTGTAGCAGTATATTTATTAAACTCGAAGACTTTTCGGGTGCCTCTTTTTTATCGGCACACTGAAGGGATTTAAACAGATTTAAAACCAAAACCAAAAAGGCACAGTATGACGCAACAATCAAAATCACGGACCATCAAACTCGCATTGTATCAATGGCAACAATAACAAACTACGAAGTATACGGACATACGGTACTATAGTGGCAGCACAATTTGTAAATAAACAATTACACGCACGGAACAACACGCACTAATGAGAAATTTGTAGTTTATAGAGGAAATCTTTCTGTCTGCATAAAATAGGTTTGCTCAACTGAATAATAGTAGACTCCAACACTTTTAAATGAAACACAGACCTACCACGCGCAATGACAATGAACATATTGTCATCATAGTGCTGTGCACAGGCAAGGTTTTCGCTCAGATGCTGACCGATTGACGAAGCATATGCTTGGTAATCATCATAGCAGTCTGTTTTTGCAGCCAATTTGCACTAACGTGCGAGCTCCGTGCGATCATTTGCGCATGTTTTTGACCGAATCAATTTTGGGATATGCTACTTAATACGCTCTGACAATCTTTGAGATGTACGTCCTACATACCTACTATCACAGTGGTACTTGTATTGGTAAACAACATTACTTGCATCAAAGGCAGGAAGTACATCTTTTCGAGAGTTGGGTAACAAGGGTCTCGTCGTGTACACTACATGCGTGTTAACGCTGTAATAGCAACGGTGAACAGCCGATTTAATAAGCTTTTCAAATCGGCTAGACACATTACCTAGCCAAGGTAGGTGTAAAAATGCCGGGCATTTTTCTGGGCCATATATTGGAGCTGTATCCGATTTTTTCAATACCCTAGAGATGGAGCATTTTAATATGTGGTCTGGATAGCCATTTTTGGAGAGAATCAAGTGGATATCATCCAATTCGCGTGACAGTTTTTTCGGTGAGCAGAGGCGCAAGGCGCGATTAACGAGAGATGAAATGAGGTTTAATTTACGCCGCTTCGGGCAGAATGAATCCCACCGAATATAATGACCAGTGAAAGTAGGTTTTCTGTACACCGACGTTAAAAACGTTTGTCCTGATCTCTCTACTAAGACGTCTAAGGAAGGAAGGGCAGCATCAGTTTCCTTTTCCATGGTAAATTGTAGAGCTGGACGGAGACAATTCAATTTCCGAAGAAATTATTACACTCTCGCTCATTTTTAAAGGCAACAAAGGTGTCATCGACATATCTAAAATAGAGGAGAGGTTTTGCGACGTTTTCAAACAATTTCTTTTCATGGTATCCCACGAATATATCGGCCAGACTAGGTCCCAACGGTGAACCCATCGCAATACCGTTACATTGACGGAACATCTTGTCATTGAAGCTGAATTCAACGCTACTAGTAGCAGTTTGCAACAATTCAAGAAATATTTCACGCGGTAGTTTCAGAGGTTCAAGCGTGTCATCATAAAGCGCGTCTGCGCAGATTTCAAAAGTTTCCGACAATGGTACGTTAGTAAAAAGACTTTTCACGTCAAATGAGCTAAGAAATACATTGGACGGATTTAATTTGGCGCGTTTTAATTCGTCTACAAACGTGAACGAGTCGCGAACGCGGTGGTGCGTATACAAGGATCGAACTGTCTCAATGACGGTGTTAAGCCATTTGGCTAAATTATGTTGTGCCGATCCACACATAGACAATATGGGGCGAAGAGGTACGTTATCTTTATGTGTTTCGGTACACCGTACATACGCGGCCGTTGGGATCCCGTTGGGCGTAGAGACTCGTACAGATTTGAAGGAAGTACTCCATCCTTCTTCAGTTTGAGAAGGCGACGCTGCAGCTTCATTTCTAACTTGCGCGTGTTATCGTTCATGTCGGCAGGACCCAGGTTGGTGAACTTTGACGAATCTTGAAGAATGGATTCCATTTTCATGTTGTAATCTACCCGGTTCAAAATCACAACTCCAGAACCTTTGTCAGGTTTTGTGATGCAAATTTTTTCGTTTGAACGTAAGGATTTGATGGCTTTAAGACAATCCTTGTTCATCAGAAAATCACCGGCGTCCACTGGGGTGCCACAATACGCATGTGCAAGATCACTGAGCTTCAATATGAACGCAGCAATACTTAGACGTCTAATACATTGTCCGGTCTGGCCTAGACCATTAAGTTAATAGTTCCTTGCATTGCAAGTCCTCTTCGAAAATGTTAGAAAAGCGACGGTAGATATTGATTTTATGGGATTATTATATCATTTGATTGCCCCAGTTGATACATTTGGTGACGTTTAAAACGTCAATATGTACTTCAGCATTATGGCATTACGTAGCCCGAGTCGTCGCGATAGGTATCGTGTGTATTATTACAGGCCAGGGGTTCACAACCCGCGGCCCGCTGACTTCTGTAACTATTGGTGCAGGGCTCCAGTTATGGAAAGAAAGGAGAAAACTTGATTGGTTTGCTCAGAAATGACCCCGAATGCAAGACTTCTTCTCATATCACTGAGAGCTGGATGTGATAATGGCCCCGGTAACGAAAGATTTACCGTAATTCTGTACTTGCTCACTCACGTATTGTAACAGATAGTTCAATTATATGGTGGAAGAGCTTGAAGGTGCATATACAGACTTGGCAACGAATGCAATGCACGCTCCAAGAAGAGATTTACTTGCGCCACCGGAAGATACATATTCCCACAAAAAAAAGCAACTGCAAACTGACGAACGCTGTCTATTAATGCTTTAGAATGCATAAAAATGTACCAAATGTCTGCATACGACCGGTGAATAGGCTACGGTAGACTAAATTTAATAGTAGCCCACAAATATATGGTAATATTGTTCTGCAGCCGGCACCATCTTTTGCTGTTAAATGTGGCTCGTTTTACAAGGGAAGTTGAGAACCCCTGATATAGGCTATCACTTCACTGAGATGTGGGGTTGGAATTAGCAATATGACGTAACGTGACGTCATGAGGTTCACGTTCGCGTTCACCCAGGGCCTATCAAAAAGGTTCGCGTTGTCACGAACCTGAATCTTTCAGAATTCACACCATCCCTATAGTAATGACCATAGGTGCATGACAACCGACATAATTCGCGGAATCAAATAGCTAAGTAAAAACGATTATAATTATAGTGTATTCAATTCAAAATATAATTATAATTGTAATCAGCGTTAATAATCTACAGAGGTTCTAGAAACGTGGAACTGTGATGTAAGAAATGAGAGTCATTGACGCTGCATCATGTGAAAGCAAAATGGGTGACGCTGCCGTATCACATATTTTCCGAGTAATTCATAAAGACATGTGACCCACACGAAGGTCGTGTTACGGAAGTGCAATAGTGAAGATATGTGTACCAGAAATTTCGGAAAGGGTTAAGAAGCCGATGAAGCGTGATGGCGAGTGATCTCGATACCATTAGAAAGTTACAGTGAATAAGATTACTTGTGAAAATCATGTGGAAGCCGTTCGAAGACGGTGGTTTTCTGAGTGACATGGCTGCTTCCGCTAATGTTTTCACATTTCAACTCTTGTTGTTTGTGGTATTCATGGTGTTTACACATGTCATTTACATCAGGCCAAGTTTCCTCATCTTTATTCCGTAGATTCTGACTTGTAGCACGGCCCACTTCTAGAGCTGGCGAGGAGGAATCAATAAATAAACCTCCAACACCTAGGTAGGATATATTATGGAGTCGACCTCGGTTGGACTCGAACCCGCAAACCATTGGTGTCGCAGCCTTAGATTATACCACCATGATACAGTGTTGGGATGACTCGAGTCATGACTTGACTCGAGTCAGACTCGAGTCACCTTTTTCGTATGACTTGACTTGACTCGAGTCACTTTGCAAAAATGACTTGACTTGACTTGACTCGACGCCTCAGAAATGCGGATTGACTCGTGACTCGGAGCAAAATTCACGAGTCAATTTCAAGTCATTAAGTAAACGGTGTCGATTAAATCACCCTATATTATGTATGTTTTGGTTGTCAGCGATACGCCGGTGTCACTTGCGAGAGCAACCAGTCTTCAATCATTATAAGTTTCACTGATCATCCATTGTTACATCACAAATAAATTGACCGCTTACGAAACCATCACACCTACATTGTCGTAGTAGCAGTAGATTTATCTAATCGCATCGTATCTCAGTTTCTTAGGCAGCTTAGTGCTTACATTGCGCAGTGCTCACCTTTACCAACACTCTTGTATGATTTAAATCGAACGAATATAGTTTATGCCTTTATATTCTCACAGAGGTGTAGGTCGGTAGTGCCTATTGTACCATACTAATTTGTTCAACTTCTCGAGGCTTCGTATTCGATCCTTTATATTGGCTGATAAAATCAGACTGTAGCATGTAGCTCACGTTACTCACGTAATTTAATATCAGTTCTACGTGTGCGTGAGCGATAAAACCCCTTTTTGAATGAATATTTAACTTTATAATCGTCATTTGATTCAAGATAAATGGCCAATTAATCTATCCTTCTCACAGTTAGCACACAATCACACAGTTGGGTCATCACATATACTTCGAAAATTCAATTTGACTCGAATCGTGACTTGACTCGTGACTTGACTTGACTTGACTCGACTTGACTCGAGTCACTTCCAAAAAACGAGTGACTTGACTTGACTCGAGTCACCTTTGAAAATCGATTGACTTGACTTGACTCGAGTCAAAATGTGCAATGACTCGAGATGACTCGTGACTCGAAGGTAGTGACTTGATCCCAACACTGCCATGATATCTTGCACTCTTATTAATAATCACTCTTAATCAGATGCCGCATCATATTGATAGCTCAGTGGCCCTTTAATTGTCTCCAAATCGATAGCTATGCAGGGTATTTCTACACTGTTAAATAGTCTGTTTAGATTACAAACAGCCGGATGGGGATAAATGCCCATTCAGATTTAAAGTAATTGTATACTGTTTCCTTTCACCGACCATCACGACCGTAACCGATTGCTCAGAGAACGATAAGTCCGACCGTCGAAATCAGACAGGCAGATTGCAACAACGTTTGTGTAAGAAGAAAATTGTCATAATTGATTTCATGGCAAAGGTGGTGAGAACAGACGCGCTGATCATAGATGTACACAGGCGACACCCACGAAGCCTAAATCGTAATATTACCACATCTGAACATAACAGATGAGAAAACCAAAACAAGCAAAGCAGTTAACTAAAGCAGGGTTTGGCGAACTACGACCGGTTGGCCGTGTGTGGCGCAACAACATTTATTGAGGCCCTGATGGTCTGAAGAAGTGTTATAAACAATATTGATATAATGCGTAGGAATAATATAATTACTGCGGCGACTTGATTTTTTTTTCATAAAATATTTCACCATGATAATGATAGGTTATATTCCTATACTATATAATTTTTTGATCTTATTGATGGGGCAATAGCCCAACGAACACATTTTGAAATATTTCGCTAGCTCGACATCCCAGAAACAGAGCACGGAAATGACTTAATTAGGATGACGTGTTTTATGTTAGTCAGATTGACAGCTCCAGCAAGTTTGTTACTGTCGGTGCGGCACTTGAAGAAAAAAGGTTCGTGTGTATGTTAGGTAAATTCGTCCTCATTATATATGAGGTATATCTCATCCATGATTACAATGAGTAGTTGAAAGCAATCTGAAAAGCGAAAATTTAAAGATTAATGCTTTGCTTTCAATATAAAATCGGCTAAAACGTATTTCTGTTTCGCCGTTGGAGGTGACGCAATATGACTGGGGTGTCAAACTCAGCTTGGTTCGCGGGCGAGAGGCAAAGCTTTTGATCGCTCGCGGACAGGTCCAGTCAAATATTGCAAAAATGCTACCCTCAAATATGCCTTTGATTTTTACTAGAATGCTATATCATCAGGGTCAATACGGATGTTAGAGGCTCCATTCTAGCAACACCTTTATTCGTAGGCAACGAACTTTGCCGATTCAGTACGAAACCGCTAATACAGTGGCTCAAACGACGATATAAATTGATATATTTCTATGGTCTCTTTGTTTTAGTCTTTGGTTCATTATTATTGAATCACCATACGGGTTCCTGTGGAAGCCGTGGACAGTTTGAGTCAGAAGCTATATTAGGGTTACCATATTTTGGAAATGTGAAAAGAGGACACTTTTTCAAAATTTTCAGACTTGCAAAACTGGAGGAAAATCCTGATAAAATGGTAACTTTTTCCACATTGTGGTTGCTTGACTAAGAAAAAGGTCAACATTCCGGCTCAGCTCCCGAAATACCCGTTGGAGCGTTACTTCAGAGCTGATTTACCGTATTTCAGTCGGATTTGGCCCTGTATTTACTATAGGAGGTGTGTCGTCTGATAACCTGCTAGAAATGTAACCTGAGTCCCACGCAATGTGTTGCTGGGTAGATATACTTAGCTCTTGGTAGTAGACACACGTCCCTGCGTTAGTCCTTGATCTGACAACTTCAACGTGAATGCAACGAAGGTATTGCCTCAGATAGATATATTGGTCGTATATGCATGGAATATAAAGTAGGATATCGCATATTAGTCTGGCGTATAATTAAAATGCACGAGCTGATAAATGGTAAGTCACGTGGTAGCGAGAAGAAAGAAGTCACGTGATATACAGATATGGGCGATGTGCCATAATGATGTTGCATCTTACGAAGTGTATGAACCGTGAGAGGGTGGAGGGCGTTCCTACATTACCCACAATTCTAAAAAAAGAACAGAATCTCAAAAAAGAGGACATTTCGGCGTCATTCGAGAACACTTTCAAAAAAGTCGAAAAAGAGGACGAATCCTCTTAAAAGAGGACGTATGGTAACCCTAAGCCAGTGGTCCCCAACCTGTGGTACGCGTACCACTAGTGGTACGCAAAGGTCTTCCAGGTGGTACGCGAGTAGATTCTGTTTTTTTCGACCGAAGGAAGTTATTAGTTCGAGTGGGATTGATTTTGAATTTTTCGAAGTTTTTTGACTGCCATATGCATCTTATCAAACCGGGCTGATAATGCCTAGTTTAATAGAATTTGTTATTACTAGGGCGATCCTTCACAAAATTCAGTGTTAAGTCAAAAAATTGTCAAAATTGTTTCAAAGTCAAAAAAATTTGACCCCTCCATTTCGTTTGTATCGTAGATTTTAATATTTAACAGCGTTATAGCCACGTTGTAGGCGGCCCATTGTCTGCTCATTGTAGATCATAAACTGTCGAATGAAACAAATAGGTTGACAATTGACATGGTGTTATGCTCAACGTACCGCAATATCCTAACTGAAGCAAAGCCTGCTTGGGCATTGCATGGTTATTTTATCAAGGAGCGCATGATGAAAGATTGTGATGTATGACAACATTGTCAGAATGGAGCAACATGTTGCGTCACCAGCAGTGTACGTACAGCTTCAGTGTTGTCAGCCAACAACTATTACTGTTACACGGTATTTCTTCATCCTTGGCAAGCTACTTAGTAAGGATAGACACTTTCTACTCGAGAATGTAAGAAAGCATATGTTTCGTTGTACTACAACAAATTTTAATTAACTCTTCCATAATACTGGGCCAGATATCGTTGAAATGAAGTTTTTTCATGACAAAATTTGTCAGTTTTTCAGTCAATAACGCTTTTTCAGGTCAAATTACTTCGTAAGGACAGACAGTCCCGACCTGAAATGAATATAAGTAGTACAATTTTAACATTATGTGCGAAAACACCTAATTTGGGTACGTGAAGTCAAAATTTGGTCAAAATCAAGTTTTTTACGTCAAAATCCTCCAATTTTTAAGTAAAAAATCGCCCTAGTTATTACACCTCACATAGCTCAAATACGTGAGTATGACGTTATAAATGGTGAAAATATTTTTGTTCGCCTACGGCGTGCGTAAATTGTGTAGGTGGTACGCGAGCACTGCATAAAACCTCGAAGTGGTACGTGGGTGGAAAAAGGTTGGGAACCACTGCCCTAAGCTATATGGTATTGCAACCACAGATATGTAGGCTAGGGTGGAGTGAAAAATGAAAATTTTTGAATTTCGGAAAAGGGTCTTGATATGTGGTGCCAAATAGCAAATAAATAAATGCCATCATAATTTTGGGTTGCTACACCCTCTAGTGGTCGTGCAATTTCACCGATCGAGCCGAAAATAGCTGATTTTGCCATGTCTTGATAATCACTTACACTAGAAAGTCAGTTTTGGGCTTAAAAGATGCAAAATCAGCATGTTTCTATCTCACTTTCATAGAACTTACTCTTGAAAATGTACAGAAAAAAAAAGTTACTTGCAAATTACTGATTTTATTGGTATAATTGAGCACTGAAGCAGTGGGTAGGATATCAAAGTGTGTAGTGATAGATCTTATGACTGAGCAACATACCCTATCAATTAGAACTACTTTTCAAAGCTTTCTTCAAGATTTAAACGTCGAGGTGGCCTCATTAGACAAAAACTGAAGTCTTGAAAGCAGATGAAATCTTTCAATACCAAACATGATTTTAATGTATGTGCATGTGCACTCTGATACTCATGTGATACTGCTACAAAAATCTTCTGTTTCCAGTATAGAGTTGATGTTTGTGTTTTGAATGTGGATTTCCAATTTTCGTATTTTCATTCAGTAGCTTTGTGATAAATATGATATAAACCCTACAACAGCATGTTGGTAAGAAATCTAATGACAGTCGTTGTTATGAACTTAACATAATATCGCGAGGCCGCACTACCGATAGACGCCGTAATACAGTTTTAGCAGTCACTATTGGATGCCCTAGCCCTATTTATACTTGGAGGGGGTTTCATTTGTTTGAGAAAGTATTGAAAAGTAGTTCTAATTGTTAGGGTATGTTTCTCAGTCATAAGATCAATCACTACACGCTTCTGACATCCTACATACTGCTTCAGTGCTAAATTTTACCTATAAAATCAGTAATTTGCTTGTAATTTTTTTTCTGTTCATTTTTAAGAGTAAGTTCTATAGAAGTGAGATAGAAACATGTTGCTTCTGCATCTTTTAAGCCTAAAACTGACTTTTAAGCCTAAAACTGACTTTCTAGTGTAAATGATTATCAAGATATGGTGAAATCAGCTATTTTCAGCCCGTTCGGTGTTATTGCACGACCACTAGAGGGTGTAGCAACCCAAAATTATGATAGAATTTATTTATTTGTTATTTGGTACCACATATCAAGACCCTTTTCTGAAATTAAAAAAATTTCATTTTTCACTACACCCTAATGTAGGTTAATTATTACGAAAGTGTGAACGTGAGATTCACGTTCACGCCCTGTGTGTGAACCTAAGATATTTAGAGTTCACAAACGAACCTTGATAGGTTTTGCACTGTGAATCTTTTTCATACATTACAGTTTTTCACGTCATTATAACATATTTGGTTGAAATTCTTGGCATTTCAACTTCGGACCACTCTATGCATGACGCTAGCAGCATGTAAATCAAAACTATGCGAACATGCACATTGCACATTTCCAATGACAAAATTTTTATTTGCTTTGTTACAAAACTTTGGTCGAAATATCCAGCTTTCCGTTTGTGAATATTTAATGACCCTTGAACCGCAATCACACAATATCAAGAACGAAATACAATACATGTAGGATGGAGGTAGTCAGCGCATGATGCGTATTCAACCAATTAATGAAATCTAGCAGGCATGCGAGATCCATCTTGATTTGCTATGTTTATTGTATCTTAAAAACCAAATCCGGGCGATTGGGGTGTTGGATACTGAATAACTTGTTTATGGGGTAATATCGGTAGCAATTTTATAGAAACCGTTTTACACTCTGTTCAATATCATTATAGCAATAGTCAGACGCCGAATACATTGTCCCGTCTCGCTTAGACCGTTAAGTCGTAAGGTTATATTCCCTTGCATAGGTATCGTTTTACATTGATACATCACTTCACTGAAATGTACGTTTAGAATTAAAATTGTGACGTCATAGGTTCACGTTCGCGTTCACACAGAACCTTTCAAAAAGGTTCGCGTGCTGAACCTTTCAGGGATTCTCACCATCTCTAGAAATTGTTCTTTCAAAATTCCCTGTGTTACTGCGCAACTACAACAAAAATGGTTTCAATATAACAGAGCAGCTGTGATCGATTGCTCACGCAAATCCTATAAACGTCTGATGATAATTATAAACGTGGAAGATCTATCTAACTAGCAAATCCCGATTTAACAGTTATCGTCATGGTTGGTTATAGTATTGGTTCTAGTATCAACTGCATACGTATCGAGGTTAGCCAAAGCTCATCAATTCACTTGCTAAATATGGTTATATTAACCTGTTGGTGTACAATCTATCGGCTTCTATGTTTACATTCTATTTTTTGATTGGAAGTATTTTGGAATGAATTTTAATGAACAGAGTAATACGCAGGGAGTAGTCATGTAATACGCAGGCAGCAAATTATAAGACTTCATAAGTCCAGTATGATTTACTCGAAATGTCAAGTTCAATATATCGTCTTACTCATTATATGACCAACAACCATGTTAAGCAACAGTACATATTATTGTACTATCCAATTACGTTGTTAGGATTGAATGTGATCATTTGCTCATTGACTTCATATACCTGTCCACAGCATTCCGTGAATTCCATTCCGAGCACTTTTGATATTATAACTGAAAACATCACACGAATGCATTTATAAGAGGTTTCAACTAGATTGTATAATTGCCATTTATGTGTTTGCATACAAATGCACTGCTGAGCCTACCCGTTTATTGGAATACTATGTGTTGATGTGTAGTAGCCTAACACATAATGATAACAATGGTGTGATGAATCTGCCGCTTATGTGCTTTTTTCGCTGTCTACTAATACGAGAGATTCAATTCGGCGGACCATTTTATTATTACTACGGCGAGTGATTTCGGTCAGTAGTTATATGACTTCCCTTGAGCAGAGCTTCGTATCACGGCATTGTTATTATTTAGTGTGTTGGGAATACATTTCGACGTTTGGATACTGGAAGGAACTTCCAGCATTCTGCATTCTAAATCAGTCCTCTTTGCGCTAACAATTTATTGATGTTACAGCTGTTAGACGTACAGGTATACCACTACTCTACTCGCCATATGCGGCATAGTGGATAATTTATGCATCTAAGCTGCGTTGTAACGGAGGAACATCGTTGCCGTAAAGAGCAATTAATTATACACGGAGATATCAGTTAGTTTCATCAGGTATAGACATCGAAATTTCATTTCGAGTTTATATCCAGGGTCATGTGACGTCACAGCCAATCTGTATTGATAACGTCATACTCGCATAAGAACGCATTTTACTGCATCCACACGCCTCATGCGCAAGATGTTCGTGCAGAGTTGAAACAGCGATGTCATGTTTTGATTAGATTCCGATAACTAGACGTGCTTGCCGATAACCCTGACATATTCAGTCGATATGCGAAAGATACATCCAACTTATTTTAACAGTACACAATTAGGCTACTATTCATTTATTTGCAGCACATACGCAAGTGGTTATACTTTTCCGCTACTTCTACTTCTACATTGTCATATTTTGTGACTTTCTTACTTCTCTCTGTATAGAGTGTCTCAAGTAGGAGTATTGTGTTCGCCCAGCGAGAGAGAGAGAGAGAGAGAGAGAATGAGACATTAATATTTCGGTACTGTTTTAACGGAGAACGAGTTCTCATCGTCTGATTCACTTAGTCGCCCGAAAGTTTATATCTGGAATTAAGATAACGTCAAGACTTTTATCGTCAAAAATGCATACATGATGTGATATTGGAGAGTGAGGTTAATCGATGATATGCTTATCGTCAGTTAAGTCTTGATGGTTGCTAATTGCAATGGTTCAGTTCTACGCGAAATACCAGCCTACTTGTATGATCGACGTTACTGTAAAGTGGACTTCAATTTTTTACCAAATTTATCAATTAGACGCAGTGACTTTGGGCCAGGGGCTTCCACACTTTTTATGGTCGCGATCCACCCCACCCAAAAATAAAAAATATTTTCGATTCGAAAATGTTTTGCGACCCCATCTCCTAATATAGCGTGCTAATCGTTAAAAAATGTCAGCACATTCACTCAAACCTACTCAGGTATTCACTATTCACGGCCCATGTTGGAAGCTGCCGACTATGTGCCCAGTATTAGCAATTATGCAATCATGAACTCTTCAACATCCGCCAGTCAAGATTATAGGAACGTCTGTTCGAACGATTTCTATTATGTTCAATTGAGGTAGTCAAGTACTACTACGTGTAATTCTGCATCACGCGAAATACAGATAACGATAAATAACACTGGTCAACGAAATGAAAAAAATTGGCAGAACATCTGAGAACCGTTTGTGGGGTTTTCGAGGTCTCTGATTACGAATATCACATTAGTTTTGCCAGATTGGCTCTAGAAAAAAAGATATTTATACCCCTAAAAAAGCTTCAAATCACTGTATTCACCCTTGAATATTTCACTTGCATTGTATAGGAAGTGAATCTAAGATATTTTTACTTTTATGCTGCGCATAAATAGATAATTGACTATGATGAACAATTCAACACTCATGTCGTTCTCAGATATTCCATCAATACTAACACAACCTTATGGGAGAACTTTGTTCGTTAAAAAAGCAGTTTGTCAAGCTTAAAAATTGTACTTTCGCACAATGGAAATGTATTTTCTCCTGTACCAATTGCTAATTTTGCCAAGATGAAAGAGGAGTATAAAGCTTTCACGTTTGTCCATGGGAAGCCTAACTAAAATACTCATATGCGTCGTCTCATCTCTTTTCACTTGTAAATGGATAATTTTCCGTAAAGCCAACAAATTGGGAATACTTAGTATTCATATCAAACGCGAAGCTTAAATCTGGAATCTTTGATGGATCTCAGATTCGAATACGGACTAAGGATTACAACTTCATATTGAGAAAGAAGCTCACTGCATGGAATATCTTCTAGGATGTAGTAAATAAAACTTTTTGGAAGATCACAAAGCACCCAACTACAACAGTTTGTCCGAGAATGGTATCCGTATATGGAAACCTTGGAGCAAACATGAGCAATAAATCTCATTTCCTGTTCAGTCATCTTGATATATTTTCTGATAATATTGTTAATTAGATGAAAGAGAAAGGGGAAAGGTTCCACCATTACATCAAAACAACAAAAGAAAGATACCAGTGCAGACGCGACGAACATATTATGGCAGACTATTGCTGGAACCTTTCGAAAAACTGCACTAATTTGCTTACAGTCGAAAATAGTATGAGAACCAATTTTGCTTTATGATAAGTTGATATTATTATATTCCAATTGATTATTTTGAATTTAAAATAGGTGGTTGTCATAAAACTGATTAAATTATTGCAACGTTATTTGAGTCTTTAGGTAAATACTTATATACATGATTGGAGTTTATTTATGTACTGTATATGATATCAATGAAAGTCTCATATTATGATAAGTCTAATACCCCGAAATATAATTATGTTGACGTATTTTGATTTAAAACAGTCTTCAGCGTGTCAAAATAACAAGTAGATTGAATTTCTGAACTTTATAGTACGACTGAGCCGAAATTTTATCCAGCCAATACAGTGAAAATATGAGATTTTAGTCAAAATTGCCTCAGGGATTATCTCAAAAAACGGAGCCAATTTGAAAAAACCAAGGTCATATTCGGAATCAATGCCCTTCAGAACCCCCAAAACCACTCTTACTTTGTCTGCTTAAAAATATGTGTTGACCAGTGTAAGGTATTTGGCCCCATCGAGCGTGTATGTATGAAATAAACCGTTAACACATATCAATGTCAGTCACTCGCAGTTCTCCTGGAAGTAAAAATTACTGCCCTATAGATTTCTATGCTCCAGACACTTTAATATTTATAGTGGTTACCAGACACCGGCATTACGTTAAACTATGTATAGGTGGCCCTTTGAAATGACTCTTTGATGGATATAATACCTTGTATGACGGGTTCGCATTCTTCAGGGCCGCCGGCATGTAATGGTCACTGTCATTTTAATTTCGTGTCTGCCACCTACGCCCTACCACCTACAACCATGACTGGTCCCAGTCGTTATTCATAACAAGACCTTTATGTAGCGATTTCGATGCATATAGTAAGACGATATGAAAAAGTAGATTAGTCCGGAGTTCACAAGAAATGTACTTGTACATTAGGGCTGTTCAAAAATAACCTTTTTTCCTGAATCTTGCTGGTTACTTGATTAAATTGTTAGGTTGCCTTAAAAAACGACGCACACCAAATTTGAATTCATTCCAACCAATATTCGCGGATTTCGTTGAGTTTGAAAATTTTGAATTTGCCTAAAAATGCAAAAAAAATTTTTTTCAAATTTTCCTTCCAACCTTATGAAATTGTTGCGCTGTCTTCAAAAACGATGGAAAACAAATTTTACTCAATTCCAAGCTGCAGAAGCGGAGTTATTCAAGTTTTTTGATGATAATTCTGGGATGATCCACCAATCAAGGATAATCCCAGAATTATCAAAGAAAAACTGATATAACTCCACTTCTACGGCTTCGAATTGAGTCAAATTTGTTTTGCATCGTTTTTGAAGACAGCGCAACAATTTCATGGGGTTGGCAAAAAAATTTGAAAAATTTTTTTTTTGCATTTTTAGGCAAATTCAAAATTTTCAAACTCTACGAAATCCGCGAATATTGGTTGGAATGAATTCAAATTTGGTGTGCGTCGTTTTTTAAGGCAACCTAACGATTTAATCAAGTAACCAGCAAGATTCAGGAAAAAAGGTTATTTTTGAACAGCCCTATTGTACATGGACAGTTTAACATCATTATTTAGTGTCCAGTTAGTTAAATACGACTGTGTCCTGGAATGCGGTTATAGGCCGTATAAGTAATCGAAATGTGTCCGTTAATAGCGAAAAGGTTGGCCACACCTTCTCTATAGAGTCATACTAGCAGAAAAACGGCTGCATACATTACATTTGGGGTTGATTGCAATTTTTAAGGTTTTCATAATGTGCTTCTTGTTGCCACGCATTCTTGCTTCAGTTAGGACAGGGGTGACCAACTTTCTTGCCATTCATGACCTCAGTTCTACTACTCATGTTCCTGCGGCCGCATTCCATGCAGGGCATAGTCGTAATGAACTAGCTCGACGGCAAATATCAATGTTAAAGTGTATATGTCCATTTCTGGTGAACTCCGATGTAATCTATTGAATGATATAGGTTTACTATAAGCACCGAAATTGCGATTGGTCAGTTGGCCGCTGGTGATGCAAGTCGATCGTTCATAGTCGCGCGAAGTGCGGAAATTTTTTTCAGATTCACAAATGAATTTCGTCATTAATGTCAGCAGTTTTACATATTACTATCAAACATCCTATGTGATCAGATTCACCGGTAGAGTTGATGGAGGGGGCTTTTTGAAAATTTAGGGCAAGTTATAAATGATGATGCATTCTCGGGAGGGCCAATTGTTATTAGTCACTTTGTTGCATCCTGTTATTTCTTGACCTCCCATCAGGATTGTCGGTATAGTGAGGAGCATGCGATTCCGAGAAATTTGGTATTTCTATATATGAGGTGTATCATATTCCTCTGCTGTTAGCATCCGTACTGTGGGGATTTGATTGCAGAGAGCGCTAATACTGTATTGAAATCGAAAATGACGACACATTGAATCGCGCACAGCGCGCAGAAAATTTCAAGAATAATTATATTCTTTCAAAAAATCGGGAGTCAATTCGTAAATTCAAACTGCATATCGACGCCCGTCAACACATACTGATTGAATTACATGCCCACGGCCGCACAAATTTCCTTCTGAAGCCACATGTGGCCGTACGGCCGCAGGTTGACCACCCCTGAGTTAGGACATTGCGGTACGTTGAGCATAACACCATGTCAACCTATTCGTTTCATGTGACCGTATATGATTCACAATTAGCAGACAATGCTCCGCCTACAACGGCGGACCTGTAAAGTAGGCTACAAGATGTAAAATGTCAAATGATAAGTTCATCGACAGTGCAACAATACGATATAAAGCAGTGATTCCCAACCGCGGCCAACATGCGGCCCCCAGCTAGCCTTCTTGCGGCCCCCACAAAAATATTGAGAAATCGATTTATGAAAAAAAAATTATATTTGTAAAATACTCTTGCTTGGCTTGGAGTCTGGAGTTTTCAATTAGGATTGCAGGAAATTGAGGGAAGCGAGCTCGAAGGGGCCCAAATTTATTTAGTGAATTAGCATAAATTATAGAGTATTTTATGAAATTTTATGCAACTTTTCAAAAATATTTCGCGCTGCCCGCGATTTCAAGTTTCCAAGTACCTTAATTATTGGGTACTTTTCCACCAAGATAAAATACGCAAGATTTATAGAAGTGGGCATATTGGCGTTGGCTATTACCGCGCCACGACGCACGAAGACATCTGAAGTTTTAGGCCATGTAACATGCGACTCCAAGAAGTTCGCCAGAACGATCGGCAGCGAGAAAACCTTGGCCGAAAAGGAGTGCCTTACGCTGACCGAAAACTTCGTTATGTATATACAAAATACATATAGGTATAATTGACCATAGGCGCCTAAATGACTAGCGCCGAATGTTCCTGTCTTGGCAATCTGAACCTCACGAGACAAATAGGCTACCATCCCGCAGGGAATAATTGGGCCTATATGCCAGTGAAGAACTACCAATTTGAAATCGTGTGCATCTTTTAGTTTAGTACGTTTGGGCGATTCTATATTTTTTGATATAGCAGACTGGAGGTCACGAAATAATCAAATAACATTATGTAACGAAGTGGTACCAACTGGTCCGCCCGTCCGAATATGTTTAATTATTATTTACGGGCCCTACAGTTTCCAAGACACCTCACTCAGCTCTACCGGTAAATCTGAATACGTGAGCAGAGAGGATAAGTAATTGATAGCAATATATATGCAATTCCCGATCTTATTGAGCTATTTTATTTTGAATTATCGAAAATTTTCGCGCTCCACGCTGGCTCACTGAACGGGGATCCTGATTTCGTGGCAGAAGCGAACAACGGGACGGGGGGTCGGTTTATCACCCTATGGGAGCTCAAGATGTTTAATTATTATTGAGCGGTCCTACCTTTTCAAACACAACTCACTCGGCTCAACCGGTCAATCTGATTACGTGAGCAGAGAGAGGATAAAAATTGATACCAATATATATGCAATTCCCGATTATATTGACCGATTTAATCATGAATTAGAGAAATTTTTCGCGCTTCGTGCGATCAGTCGAGAGAAGCTGCCTAAAACGGACACCCGATTTAGATGATAAATAGCGGTAAACAGCCTTCTAGCCTGAGGGGTCTGGAGGGCTTCGAAGTTCGGTTTATCACGCTATGTCGGGCCCAAGAGCAACGTTTTGGGGGGGGGCTGACGAAGTGCTGTTACGGCCCTGGGTAGTGATTACTAATTTACGGATAGATGTGCAACAAGTGACTCACGATTGAATACGCCGAGATGCGTACTGCTTAGCCGGCAAAAAGCAGCATAATTGGTAGTCCTATAGCTCGCGACCCAAGCGTCCGAATAATTTGATATGTCGGTGTTTATCGAAAGCAAGTGTCGCACTGATTCCAAAAATACGAATTGAAATCTCGCCAGGGCAATAAAACTACTCCGAAAGAGCCAGCAAAGGTTGATTGTTCTGAACAACGGGAGCGCGGGAACACAATCGCCAATGGCGTCAAGCGAATGATCGGAACAATGCCAATTTTCATATTTCGGTGACTATTTTGGGTTCCTTTCATTGCCCTGGTATTCGTGCGGCCCCGACCGTACTCTGAAATTCTAAATTTAGCCCTGCTACCGAAAAAGGTTGGGAACCACTGATATAAAGGAAATGAAGGTTGAAAAATTGTTTTGAATTTGTAAACAATTTTGACAATTTTTTGAACTAACGCAGTGGTTCTCAACCGGTGTGCCGCGAGCGATTTCTTCGGAATTTTGAAATTATGCGCAAAATAATTCCAGTCCATAGCAAATGATCAATAATCTAAATTGAGCTTGATGTGAAGTTTGTACATTCGACAAATCAAAATTGATATTATGCCCGCAATCAATATCCCCTTCAAATTTGCTTTACTGCGCAGATCGCGTGCCTTCGAGGCTGAATTGTGAATTCAGTCTTGCACAATATCTTGAGTGATCACACGCAGAGAAGAGAAGAGCAGACATGGCGGCGCCTGTACGACACTGCGGTTTGCTAATCCCCATTGTCTCCCCAATCACCAGCGAGAAATGAACTCCTTTGGAATTGACGTTCGCGGTTACAAATTCGAATTTCGAACATAGCAATCCACATTGTGATTGCTAGGTATCGTGCCGGCACTTCCGTTAAAATGTAGGCTTGTAGCGTTGTGTTACTGTCGACGAATATGAGTATTTGGAAGTAAGGTTGATCAAATTATATCAGGTAACAAACCTCTTCCCTTCGCCGCTGAGGTTATAATCTTGGTTTGTTGGAAGTGTAATTGAGGAATGGCTATCTCCAAGCGTGCTACACGATCTGCGCGAAAATGCATTGTATATAAGGGGTATTCAAAAATGACTTTTTTTTCAAATCGTACTGGCTGCTTGATAAAATTGTTAGGTTACCTAATTTAAGCCTACACACCAAATTTGGCTTAATTCTAGCCAGTAGCCGCATTGCTACAGGATAAGAAAGTTTCGATTTGTTATATAAAAATAAATTACAAAAAATTTGAAAATTTTCTGTTCACCCACCCTATGAAAGTGTTGGGTTGTCTACGGAAACAATGTTCACCAAATTTGGTTCAATTCCAACCAGTGGAAGTGGTGTTACTGCCGTCGAAAAATTTGGATTATGAATGAAATAGTATTTACGGTGACAAATTCTTGAAATATTTATTATAGTGGTGCTCACCGTAAATACTATTTTATTCAAATCCAAATTTTTCGACGGCCAAAACTCCGCTTCCACTGGTTGGAATTGAACTAAATTTGGTGAACATCGTCTCTGTAGACAACCTAACACTTTCATGGAGTGTACAGAATTTTTTTTGTTAAATATTTTTAGGTAATAAATCGAAACTTTCTTCTGTAGCAATGCGGCTGCTGGCTGCAATCAAGCTGAATTTGAGGCGTAGGCTTGAATTCGGTAACCTAACAATTTTATCAAATAGCCAGTACGATTTGAGAAAAAGAGTCATTTTTGAATACCCCTATTGTATATAGCCTGGTAAAGCCTGCACCTCAAAGCCTCCGTATTCGTTAGCGGCGATCGTGCTATACCCTTCGACCAAATCCGGTAGTGGGTCGAACAAACAAATCTCATGAAATCGTATCTAGGGCAGCCCGAAGTTTCTGTGAGGTCGTAGGCCTATATAAAAATAACCCCTTTTTACTTTCTTCGGAATGCGCCCTGTTTGTTGTATTCACGAAGGAACGATATTCTGGCCAGAGGAAAACGACGACTTTCTATCACGGCTTAGTAAGCTATATGATGGACGCTTTACGTACAAAAGTTTACTTTAGTTTATTTTAAAAAAGGGAGCACAGAAACATTTTGGATTGACTGCAGAGGTGGTCACATTAGTCGGCATCACTTGGGTGCTGGTATTCTGGTAGGTTGCAGCACGTAAGGCAAAAAAGTTCAGAACCACTGTGATGGTGTGCCGCGAACTATTTTTCATTTCCAAAGGGTGCCGCGAGATCAAAAACGTTGAGAACCACAGAACTAACGCTACCATTTTGACAAAATTTTGACTTTTGTCGACATGTCAAAAATAAAATCGTCCTAGATCAGTCATTTTGCGTCAGTCGAAAATATACATCTTGCAATATTCAAAGTAGTAACCGTCGATTGTCTACTAAACGTACGCTACGTCTCGTGCAAACGTACTTTTCGTAACTACACTTGCTTAGTACTTTTTAGATCTCCATTTTCTACTTCCATTTGAAGTATAGTTAGTTACGAACTGTCCTATAAATCGTTACTTTTATTTATAATCGAGTATATAGAAATTTATGGAACAATTTTCATTCCCAATTGGGTACAAACGATTAATAAGTTGACTGCATCTGTTTTCAGGTCATGTTCTTCATGTTCGTGCAATTGACACTGATTTGTATCGCGTTGAGGCAGGCGAAATGTCAGGAAAATGCAATATGGAACTTTTCTACGTGTCATTCAGAGCGTGAGTGATACTTTGGTAATGATAAGAAGACGGTCATTCTTATCATTGAAGTCGAAATACAAACAAGTTCTACAAAATAAATACTAGTTAATCCTCTTGTTTACCGGACCACGACCTGACACATCGATCTCGCCTTCCGACACGTGCCGCCTTTTTTGTCACCTGTCCTTATATAGTATCATCGTTTACTTTTCATTCAGTGTGCATGCCTCCTTTTTTAAATCGCCTTGGTCAGGTGGGTGTCTGATTTCGAAGACTACTCCAAGTCGTGTCACTTTCTTATGTTTCATTGTATCGCAGTCTTGTGGTGCATTGAAATGATGGAAATTGTAGCAATAAATTGATACTTGACACAGACGAGATAATTACTGAAGAGTAGAAAACCGCATCATTGTCCAAGTTATACGCTACCTAAACAGGACGCATGCTTCCAGAGCCGTCTTCAAAATGGTGTCTGTCTGAATATGAAATCGTCCAAGCGTTATCAAATTATGGAGTGACGTTTGAAAACGTCTTAAGCGTAAAGCAGATGATGGATAAGTAGAAAGTCTCAGCGTACTGCTAGGCTTTAACATAGAATCTCCCCCAGATGCTGTTGCAATCGGGTATTTAAAATTCAACACAAGACCATATACCCCCCCCCCCCATTGAGATGCAACAATTGCAACCGATTCGAACACACAACAAAGAATTGCGGTTCCAAGTTCACGTGTTCGAGATGTGGCGGGCGAGATCACGAATATTCAACTTGCACGCGAGATATGAAATGCGTCAACTGTTCAGGTAACCACAGTTATGCATATAGTGGATGTCCAGCATACGAAAGGGAACGACATATACAGAAACTGAAAGAGAGCTAGAAAAGTTAATATGAAGCTGAAAGAGCCAAAGTGCAAGTCGAGAGTAGACCAACTAATACCCCTCGAAGTCCTTCGTACGTACAGCGATATAATGCGAGTGCCAAATATAATCCAAGACCTATCTCCAAAGCCTAATGCTCAAAAACCTAAAACCACCACCTATCCTATTCCTGACACATGCAATTTGACTGGAGCCGAAAAACGTACTGTCCCGCCTAGCAACGGATCGCAGATTCCAGAAGACTCAATAGTATCACTGATGACCTCTCTCCACTCAATGGTAACGCTTGCATTCATATCTGAGATAATCAGCGTCACCATCATATTTTGTCAATCCAAAGAGAAGATGGACATTTCTCATATAATTTCATGTGCGGCGCAAAAATGGGTCAGCTTACCAATTGACAGTGAATCGCTGATATCATTCATTACGTTGTGAGTGATGACGGCCAATAAAGAAGAACTGTGTATCAGAGTAGGATCAATTGTAATTTGTAATTGAGCTGAATGTAATTACTAACAATTCTTCACGTAATTATAATTGTAATTGAAGCATATTATTTTGTGTCATTATAATTGGATGAAAAAATCGTCTTATTACAATTTCAATTACATTGTTATTGAAACCTCACAATCACAACTTAAAATAATTACCCTATTGTTGTATGCGAGAGTTTTGCGGTTGACTACCAGAGTTTTGCAGTTGTATAGGAGATGACTACCAGAGTTTCGTGGTTGCATAGGAGAGTTTTGAGGTTGACTACCAGAGTTTTGCGGTTTTATAGGAGAGTTTTGAGGTTGACTACTGCTAGTCACCTTCAAAACCCTGCTAGTTACCTGCAAAACTCTTGGATTCAACCGCAAAACTCTCCTATACAACCGCAAAACTCTCTTGGACAACAAATATAGAGGCCATGTTATTTCATCATGCAAATTTAATTTGATTCTGTATCAACTCGCCTCACTACGCCAACACATCCAGCAATAATGGGAGTGAAAATAATATATCAGTTCAGTTCAGTCCCCAGCTTGAGATAATAGACTTAGAAATGTTGGAATTAGGCGTTCCCAGTCGTTAGTTAGGTAACATCCGTGTAAGCTGTGATCTATAAAATAGCCTAGAAGTGGGCCGTGCTACAAGTGGGCAGCTACGGAATAAAAAACGAAGAAAATTGGCTTGGTTTAAATGACCATAGTATTCGACAAACCCCATGAACACCACAAACAACAACAAAAACAGCAACAACATCTATAGGCATCTGAATTTGATCAATACCTCATATTGCAATTATTTTTCAGGTAATGTGACACAAGCAATTGGGACAAATTTCTCTGTTACTCTCATTAGTCCATGTAAATCTGGTGATGGGCAAAGTAGATGCGACGTTACTTATTTGGCCACTGCTGGCGACACACCACAGAAGTTACTGGTCCCTGCGAAGGATGGAACGACATCAGGCACAATAGCTCTCAAGGGAGTAGCAGTAGAATATTCACGGACGATCGTTAACAAGGAATACGTAACCTACACTGTAACCATGGATTCTTCTGTCAACCCTTGCACTGTTAATTTAACAAGTAGAACTTTGGCAGATTGTTCTTACAATTTTCAGATAGCATCAATCAATTTCATAGGTGAGTAATTATCAACTACGACACGTGCTTCTTCGCTATATTAATACTGCATGCTGCCTGTTCACAGGGCATGGTATGGTATGGTATGGAACGAGAATTTTCCATACTCCACTCTCTTCATACCATACTTGCAATTTTCCATACCATACTTGATACATATTCCATACTTTAAAATACTTCAATATCATAAGTATAGTACCTTTTATAGCACCTATATTATTGATATTTCGGATGTCATTATTGCTTAAACTGGCTATGGTGCGAATCTAATTCCTGGTAATAGTTTTACAGAGTCTGTTTTGGTGAGGTTTTAGTTCACGGTGGTGCTGAGGTGCCGTGTACGTCTACTCTACAGCTTCCGCAAGCAAAATGAGATAGTGAGCAGAGTGTTATCTAGGAGACTAGGACTGTCCATAAAAGGGACTGGCAACATACGGCCCGCGGGCCGGATGCGGCCCGCAACAAGAATTTTTACGGCCCGCGGACAGTTTCCCGTCTTACATAATAATGTGGCCCGCGGCCCCAGTCTGCCAAGATTCTCCCCTACTTGCCTAAACGTCAAATTTTAGTGACTGTATGTTATTATATAGGTGTGCGCACTGTGCAGCGTGCGAGAGTGGAGCTTACGCGTAAGTTCGTCGAAGCGAGAAGACTTGCATTATCGGCATTTACGATGTGCTGAACCCTAATGAATTGATTCTTGGTAAATTTTGGGTACCAGGCTTATCAAACGCTTTGAAATCTTAATTAAGGATTGCACCGTGAGTTATTTGATCAGATAGAAGCAGACACGGCGGCGCCTGTATGACAATGCTATTCTCAAATCAACATTGCATAGTCATTATCGGCGAGAAATGGCTTTGAAGTGACATTGCTGTCGATAAAATACATTCATTTAATACGATTTATTCCTTGTATACATGGGCGAATAATTTATCCATTCAGCAATCCGGCCCGCCAAGTACCTAATTTCCGACCCGCCGACTGCTGGAGAAGTTGCCCGCCCCTGTTCCATAAGGATATCATCTCATTTCCGGTACATTGGCATGAGGCACATGCAAGTTTGAAGTAAATACTCGCAAAGTAATTTATAATATAGGCGCACCCATAACATATCCCAGCTGCAGGCGATCAATACTGCAGCGATCTGCGTGATCATTAGTACAGTATTTGGTTGGGGTTAGCGTGGCGAGTATTCCAAACTATATCTACCCCACTCCCTGATCTATAATCCTAATGCGAGATCATTTGAAATATGACCAATAAGATATCTCGGTATGTAAATAGTGTAGATGTGCGGACAATGTTTTCGGAAGAAATGTAATTATCAATCACATTGAGCATTTAGTTCGTTGCATCATGATTGCTTGTAAGCTGTCGTCACTCATGGAATGAGGTAGTTGGAGTAGCCGACATTACCAATTATTGCGTCACATGATAGACTATAGAGGATGTAGTCTACAGTCTCTATAGATCAGAGGTCTCAAACACGCGGCCCGCGAGACCATTTTGTGCGGCCCGCCATGACATTTTGGATTTCGAAGTATTCGAAAATATTTGGCTACCATCTTTCTTATTTGAGAACCTAAAATTCGCTCTAAAACTACTCAAGAAGCCAGAAACTACTCATCAAACGCAATGGAGAATTACCTATTATACTTGTTATTACTTCTTTATGATGGCTAAACATGTTGATGATTCGTACTGTAAATTGTGATTTGAACTTGGTCGCGACCTTTTGTAGAATTACTCAAACTCAAACTCAATGGGTGATAAAATAAAAATGACTCGAGTTGAGTCGCTTCAAAACATACAAACAGAGAAGGACTTTTGTGACACGGAACGCCGTGACTTGGTACAATCACGGACCCAACAAACTATGAAACTGGTATGGAAAATAGTAAAATATCAAAAGGTCGTAGCTTGCGTTTCGTAGCTTATTTAGATATCTAAACAGGTCTGTATGGCAACCATTGGCATGATGTTGCGTTCTTGATGTATAGTTGGTTACATCCTATGTCATCATGAGTAGCCTATCTTTTTCATGCTATTATCGTCAGCTAATGTGGCGAGTATAAGAAGTCGTAGCCTACGTTTCACAGCTGTAACACAAATGGATTTTTCGGCGATTGAAGATTTCTATTGCTATGGCACAGTAATCATTATATTCACGTTGTTATTGATCTGTTCAAATATTCGAAGGTAAATCTAACGCTGATTTAATTTGAACTTGGTAATGACATGATTAATAGCCTAGTTCTCAGCAGTATACCCGAAACCAGTATTAGGCTGCACTGCTCCCATGCTCTGATATCAGATCAATCTTTGTAATATTCGAAATTTTACCTATAATTGCGGCACGTCAAATGTCCGCTATAGCTGCAAACTTAGAACGCGACAGCTTTTACGATGTTCTTATGTATTTATACACTCACATGGTGTGTACAACTAAATATTTTGACAAACTATGCCAAGTACAGCAACAATTTACTCAAATATCTAAAAATGAAATTTTTTTCGTACCAGGCGTGAATTCACAATAGTCATTCACATTTTTACGATGCGCGTGTCAAATGTCAGTCTGCAAGGTCCCGTCAAATAAGGCCTACTTGGAAATACATTAAATTCCCCTATTATCGGTGCTGCGGCCCGCGGTGCCATCAAAAAGTAGGAAATTGGCCCGCGAGCACATTTGAGTTTGAGACCTCTGCTATAGATAGACTATGCTCGGAGACGTGTCTAGATTCGAGAGAATATCGGATCAACAATACTGTTGTCATTATTACATCACGAAATCATTTCATTCCAAGTGCTCCTAAAACCGTTGCACAAGCGTGTATTTGTTCCTACACAGCGTTCAATAGTTCACGGTCACACATAAGAAAAGCGATCGTATTCCGTGAACAACGAACAACGTACGCTTCATGAAGCTTGCACAGATCACGATAAAATGTGTAAAACACCAAAGTATGGAAGTATGGAAATGTCGTTCCATACCATAGATTAAAATCTTCCATTCCATACCATACTAGCATTGTTCCATATTCCATACCAAAATATCGATCCATACCATACCATACTTCCATACCTTACCATACCATACCATGCCCTGCCTGTTCATAGGAGACTTAAGCATGCTTATTTACAATATACGATTGTGTACCCAGGGTTACGCCGAGAAATTCAGCCTTATTTTAAGAATGTGATCAGTTGACGAATAGTTTTCCTGCGCATCATATACAACATAACTATTTGCCATTGCACTAATGAACAATATAAGGTATTTCAAAATTTGGAATATGTTAAAAATACTGCTGATCCATAGGTTATTCTGTAGATCAGTGGTTTTCAACCTGTGTCATCCGGAAGAGTGCGAATGAAAATTGTCCATATATCTCACTTTTTCAGACGTGGAAATATTCAAATAAAATTAATAAGATATCAAGCGCAGTGATTCCGGAACTTTCGTCGTTCGGACGCAATTCTAAAAACTTGTTGGTAGCTGTGCTTTTCTAGTTCACAAGTGAGGAATTCTCCCGATGCGTCTATAATGCAAAGTTTGAGATAATTTTTCCGCGCGTGAGGATTACGTCACTGCCTAGAAAAAATAAACAGTCGAATCGGTGTTAGTTGCTCTGAATCATCCGCCGTGTACGTACATTATAGCAGCCGATGGCAGTGTTGACATTCGGACATATTCATAATGGTTGATACCAGAATTTTGAGTTCATCGCGTTGGCACTTTCGACTATCTTCAACTATAACAATTAGCACATTGGATTTGTGACAAGTAATGTTTACTCGTGTAGCTAGAAGTGTTGGGATGACTCGAGTCACCTGTTTCTTATGACTTGACTTGACTCGAGTCACTTTGCAAAAATGACTTGACTCGACGTTTCAGAAATGCAGATTGTCTCGTGACTCGAAGCAAAATTTACAAGTCACGAGTCAATCTAATTTAAATGCCATGATCTAGTGATGAATCACGCGAAGCGCTAAAAAAATTTGCAGGTAACAGCGGCTTCGTTACCCCCCCCCCCCCTTCGGATGCTGTCGTGCCCCCACTTTGAGAACCACTGCTATAGCAAATGGTATTCGTCATAATTGAAATATTTTCAAAACTTTTCATCAAAACATCATTTCTAAATCATGTTCATGACGTCACAATTCTTAATCGCATAACGCTTAAAGCTGCAGTTTTCGAAAATTCAAATGCAATTTGCCAAAAATATAGACCTGATTGAAGATAACGGATAACAGTTTTAAATTCAGCATCAAAATGTACACTGAGAACCTTCAATACTTTAGTAACCATAAAATTAACGCAGCACAGTGTAATCAATTCTTTATTCGTTCCTCCATTCAAAATAAATGGGCGCTCCATCTGTATTCAAAACAATAAGGAATGTGCAATGACTTCGAATCATGTCTCGTACTTTGAAACTTTGTAATATTGCGAACTCTACCCATTTAATTTGAGCATCCTTTGCAGAGCGACATAAAATCCACCAAAACGTATGTCTTACGATATTCCTTCTACAGCCTAATTTAAGATTATGTAGGCTGTTGAAACTTATTCCTCTTTATGTATAAGGATATTTTGAATATAGGGTATATTTCGATATTATTTCAGTCAGTTTGCCAATATTGTATGGACGCCCTACGAGCCATCCCGCAATTGGCAATCCGGGCCGATATAGCAGTGTGTTAATCATGAATCTTTTAAAGTAATAATTACACAGGTAAACACATATTTTCAGGCAGACAAAGTAAGAGTGGTTTCGGAGGTTCTGAAGGGCACTGATTCCGAATATGACTTTAGTTTTTTTCAAATTGGCTCTTGTTGTGGAGATACCCAGTGGGGCTATTTGCTCAAAATCTCCAATTTTTGCGGTATTGACTAGATGTAAAATCGGCTCAGTTGTACTATAAAGTTTAGAAATTCAAGCTACCTGTTATTTTTACACACAGAAGACTCTTTTAAATCAAAATACAGCAACAGCACTATATTTATTTACGGGTGACAGATATATCATAGTTACAGACTTTCGCGGATATCATGTACATAAAAAAAACTCTAGTCATGTATATAAGTATTTACTTAGATACTCGAATAACGTGGCATTAATTCAATCAGTTTTACGTCAACCACCTATTGTAAATTTGAAATATTCAGTTGGAATATAATATTAATATTATATCTTAAATCACAATTTTTTGTACGATTTTCGCCTGTAAGCTATTTAGTGCAGTTTTTCGAAAGGTTCCGGCAATGGTCTGACATAACATGTTCAATTGTTCATCTCATCTGCCCTGATATCTTTCTTTTGTTGTTCTGATGTCTTGGCAGAACCTCTTTCCTTGCTAATCAACAAGATGATCAGGAAATATATATCAAGATGACTGAACAGAGAATGAACTTTTATGCTCATGTTTGAGCTCAAGTTTTCGATATGCGGATACGAATTTTCGGACCAACTGTTTGTAGATGAGTGCTTTGTGATCATCTAAAAAGTTTAATTTACTACATCTTAGGAGAAATTACATGAAATGAACTCCTTCCTAATGTGAAATTAGAATCTTTCATCGGTGTTCGAATATACCAGATACCAGATTTAAGCTTCTCGTTTGATAGGGTTACTAGGTATACCCACTTTGTTGACTCTGCAGAAAATTATCTATTTACCACTCAATAGACATGAGACGCGTATGTGTATTGTAGCTTAGCCTTTAAAGGACAAATTTTATAGTTTTATTACCCTCTTTTATCTTGGTAGAATGACCAATTGATACAGGAGAATATGTATTTCAGTTGTGCAAAAGTACAATTTTTAGGCTTGACAAACTGCTTTTATGACAAACCAATATTCCGTATCAGGTCCTTTTTATATTGATATAATGACTGAGAATGACTACCGGGGACAATCTGACAGATCCTGCGGCCATCTCAAATTACGTCAATGAATATTTTTGCAATATAGGGCCTAATATCGCCTCATCTATTGCTAAACCCGCGTCGACCAGGCCTGAGGTTAAATCAGTATCCCAATCCATCATGCTCCAGCCTGCAACTTACACGGAAGTGGTAGGCCTACTTGCCATTCATGAACTTAAATCTAACAAGGCAATTGGATATGATCTAATTCCAGCCTGGTTTTTAAAACTGATTAGCCTACACATCGGCCATCTAATTGCTCATTTTTTCAATTTCATGATAGATGGTGTCTACCAAAATTATCTGAAAACTGCCAGAGTTGTCCCGGTTTACAAAGCCGGAGATGGAACTAATGTCACCAACTACCGACCTATATCTGTCCTACCGTGTATTGGAATTATGTTCGAAAAATTGCTCCTCTCCCGCCTATCTTCGTTCCTCGCTAAGATGTCTATCATTTCTCCACAACAATTCGGTTACCGCAAAAGGCATCAAACCTGGCATGCCCTGCTAACAGTGGCTGAACAGTACTATGACATCTTGGAGAAACGAAGTTTGGGGTGTAGCATTTTTCTTGATCTAAAAAAAGCGTTTGACTCCGTCGATCACAGTATTCTTCTCTCGAAATTGGCGCGCTACGAGTTCCTGGGTCAACAACCAGAGCTCATGAAAAGCTACCTGACTGGGAGATATCAAATGGTTTCGATATCCAACACTTTGTCCTCCCCCACCTTGTTACATGTGGTGTTCCGCAAGGCTCTGTTCTTGGACCGGTCCTTTTAACTTTATATGTCAATGATATCTTTGAAACCTCTTCATTGAATACCACTCTGTTCGCTGACGATACTCACCTCCTATCTCACGCACCTACCACCGCATGCTTGAATGCCGTCACCTGTGATCAAATGCCCAAAGTGCATGAGTGGACTCCCATAATAGCCTTCGGGTTAACGCTGCGAAAACCCAAAAATTGGTCGTGAACTCCTGCGATGACCTAACCGTTGACATCGCTGGCCAACCAATTTCCTACACTAAAAATGCCAAATACCTTGGTGTTTTACTGGATTCGGTCATGTCCTGGAAAAGTCACATACAATCACTCAAACCACAACTATCGAAGGTATGTGGTCTAACTCGCCGCCTTAGCTACACTCTGCCAGTCAGCGTGCTGTTGATACTCTTCAACACTCTATTCCTATCAAAGTTACAATACGGAATTCGTTGTTTGGGTGGCTGCAATAATACAATTGACCCACTGCAAAAACTTCAACATTTGATCATCCGTATCATTGCCAAAGCTCCACGGGGCCTGGATGTGCAACTGATAAATCGCTTCTAAACATAGAAGATATGAGAAAGCTAGAAATTTCCAAGTTTATGTATCAGTTCCATTGCGGTCAATGTCCCTCAAATTTCAACGACTACTTCACCTCGGAGACAAAAGCGCACAAGTACAGCACACGCGCGTCAATGAAGAACAACCACCATATGATCAGGACTGAATACAAGAAAACGCATTGCTCTATCAAGTATGCCGGACCCCAATTGTGGAACAGCATCTCGCCGGCTATCTGACAGTCGTCGAGCATGTCCTCATTCAAGTCGAAATACAAGCAATTTCTTCTAAATAAATACCATGCAGTCAGTCTTCAGGATTACCGGACCACGACCTAACTTCGACCTCGCCCTCCGCCACATGCCACTTCATTTTGTCGCTTGCGTATTATATTCTCTGCATTACTTTTCATTCAGCATGCATGCCTCTTATTTACTTCGACTAGGCTAAGGTGGGTGTCTGATCTTAAAGGCTACTCCAGGTTGTTTCGACACCTTCATATCTTTTCATCGCAGTCTTGTGATGTTTTGAAACGATCAAAATATTAATAAACCTGATTGATTGATTGAATGACATAAGGGTTCTTCATAGTCAATTATCTATTTATGCGCAGTATAAAATTAGAAAAAACTACGATTTGCATCCTATCAAGTGAAATATTTAAGAGTAAATACAGAATTTTTTTAGGGGTATAAATATCTTCGGACAAGGAGCCAATCTGACAAAAGTAATGTGATATTCGTAATCAGCAACCTCAAAACCCCAGAAACGGCTCTCAGATGTTCTGCCTAAAGATTTTGTTTCATTTTGTTGACCAGTGTTATCCAAAGAGGTATAAGTGTTGGCTTTGACAACCACAAGGATAGCGCCCGTTGTTCTTGAAAGATATGTTGATTTGTGTATTGCATGGATAAGAAGTGAATGAAACCTAAGCCAATCCATAAATTACCGTCATCGATTACTCAGATTGTGTTGGTTTGTACGGCAATGCATTCCTGATTTAGCGCCCTTCGTACCATCAAATCGGCTAACATACCTTTGTACGGTGAAGCATCTTTTTGAATGTTGTCAGAAAATGAATCACAGGTACTAGTCGCAACATTGATGCGACGATTCAACTGCAGTTTCACACTTTTGTGCGTTCTAAATGCGAATATATTCACATCGCGATGACGTAACATGTCGATTTAGTAGAAAAGTGATATTGTTGCGAGTGAATATTGTTCTTGGGTTCGCCCCTTACGCTTCGAAGGAAATCATTGCACGATACCCCCGGAAAAATCAACGAACACCTTGAGAACAACGGGAGTGCGATATCTGTGATTTTTTTACTGCAGTGATTTTAGTACTTGGATAACCAATAATACCAGACGCTGAATGTAAAATAATGAAGCTCTGTATCTCCAAGAAGCTCTTCGAATACAAAAGTGATAACTTTCTTCATTTTTTTTGTGTAATAAATTCTGACTGGCTGGTGCGAATGATGTTTTCAAGTGCGAATTGAGCTCTAAAACGCTGAAAACCACTGGTACAAAACGTTTCAAAAACCACAAGTAGTCAGAAGTAAATCAATATACTCCAAATAAACATTTGCGCGGCTGTATTTGGTTGATTTAGACCAGTGGTTCTTATTCTTGTCCCCAGCGCCCCTCAGGTTGATATTTAGATATGGAAATGGGCGGAAACGCTCAGGGAGCGAAATGAGGGGGGGCACTGAAGAAAAATGGCCTCGCAGTAGCTCGTTTAGTAAATACATATGATTAATATATAGTAGAACAATAGTTCTATATTTCCTGATTTCGCATTGCAAACAAACATTCGACAAAATCCGTCAAATCAAAACGTTTTTCGTTGTACTCATCGCGAAATAATCACCGACGATATTTCCATGAATGCAATGGTTTATTTTAATTCATGTAAAATAGATATGGCATACTTTTGGATTTACAATTACCCGTTAAAACACTCCTGTCGCGTAAGTTACTCCAAATCGTTTCGGCACCTCTAACTTCTCATTGTATCGCAGTTTTGTGGTGTTTTGAAATGATGAAAACAATAATAAACTGATAATTATACTGACAGGTCGGCTTATATTCCACAAAATATTTTGAACTAGATGTTGTATCCTGCAGCGCACTGCATGTCGATTTCTAAAAGGCATTGTACTGTACAACTATTGAGAGTGATGCTCTTTGTGCATTAAAGATGTTTTAAAGCTTTTCGGCCAAAATGATCAACTAAATTTAATTGTATTTGAGAGCTACAAAATTTATTCCTTAGGATATTTCTTCATTGTATCATAAATGATGTTACTGCTTAGTATTTTACCCCCATTCATGTTAAAGTTAAGAGCTTTTTGCAGTACTAAATTTAATGTGAGCAAATCTCTACCACATTCTCAGTTGATTAAACAGTCACACAAAGTAATGTAGTGTACGAATATAAGTGCCACTGTGATTGTGGCTACGTGGGAAGAATGTCAAAACGTCTTCAGGAACGCATAAAACAACATGTCCCCAGATTCATCAGAACACGTGCATCGCGCTCAGTGAAAAGCTCACCCTTAACTCACCCGCTTAAGTTTGATGCTGATCGATCAAAGGCCATTAATTCTGCCATCGGCAAACATCTGTTAGATAATCCGATTTGTGCGAATAATTATCGAGATGACCGATTTCGAATCGTTGGGCGACGCCGTTCACAATTCCATTTGTGTGCCTTGGAGTCTACTTTTATCAAAATACACCAACCGAAACTCTGTCAACAAAAGGAGTTCGTGTACCACCTAAAAATAGTACATTGAACGCTCTCTCATTCACGAAATTTCATGCTGGTGACGTCATATTTTGTGATACGATTGTTGATATCCAATGTTCTTTCCAATTCGCTACTAGCTGCTGACGATTACCCCTGACGAGTGTCAGCCGAAAATATTCGGGTTCATTTCAATATGAATATACTATTCAATCACACAAAGCAATACAACAAAATCAAATACAATCAACTTCCCCGTACTGCCAATTGCAGAGGAGAATTCGGGATGTGTACATCGATCTCGAACCAAATGCTATGAGCCCGTAGGCCTTACCCGATGGTTATTATACCAACCTTGATTTTCTCCCGAAAATAGCACATACAATTATAGCGGTAATTAGTCGAGTGATCTAATAGTGAAGTCTCAACCCGAAACCAAACTTCGGCCACTTACGCACTGTTTTTTTTTTATTGCAGTCCTTAAAATAGGGGGTGGTAACAGACCCAGGTAATTTTTGAAAGGGGGCGCTGGAGAAAAAAGTTTAAGAACCACAGATTTAGACTGAAATTGCTTCTGCAGGACAAAAAAGCGCGAGATTTAGGGTCCAAACCTAAGCTATAAACTCATCATTCTGGGGGTTGGCTCGTTTGATACTCGATCAACAGTCAGCTATTATGTAAGCTCCAGTCTACTCTGGTATCTTACCCCCAACATCGTCAAATAACATTGCATTAATTGAAACAGTTGTATGTCAACCACTATTTTAAATTCAAATCAATAAGTTGGAATATAATATTAATATCTTATCTTAAAGCAAAATTGATTCTTGTACTATTTTCGGTTGTGAGCAATTTAGTGCAGTTTTTCGAAAGGCATCAGCAATAGTCTGCCATGATATGTTCACCGCATCTCCACTGATCTATTTCCTTTGTTGTTTTGATGTATTGGTGGAACCTTTTGCCCTTCTATTCCCTCTAATCAACAATAATATCAGAAAATATATCAGGATGACGGAACAGAAAGTGAGATTTAATGCTCATGTTTGCTCCAAGATTTCCATATGCAGATACCAACTCTCGGACCAACTGCTTATAGTTGTGTGCTTTGTGATCTTCCAAAAAGTTTTTATTTACTACATCCTAGAAGAGATTTCAGGCAATGAGCACCTTTCTTAAAAAGAAATTGTAATCCTTCGTCCATATTCGAATCTCAGATCCATCAAAGATTTCAGATTCAAGCTTCTCGTTTGATATTGATACTACAGGTATACCCACTTTGTTGGCTTCACGGAAAATTATCCATTTAGTGGTGAAAAGAGATGAGACGCATATGAGTATTTTATTTAAGCTTTCCAGGGACAACATTGATAGCTGTATACTCCTCTATCATATTCGTAGAATGATCAATTGGTACCTGAGAAAATATATTTCCATTGTGCAAAAGTACAATTTTTAGGCTTGACCAACTGCTTTTTTAACAAACAAAGTTTTAGCATCAGGTCATTTTAATACTAATGGAATAACTCAGAACGACATGAGTGTTCATCATGGTCAATTATCTATTTATGCGCACTATAAAAGTAGAAATATCCAAGATGTACTTCCTACGTAGTGACATATTCAAGGGTAAAGACGGTGATTTTAAGCTTTTTTTAGGGGTATGAGTATCTTATTTTCCAGAGCCAATCTGGAAAAACTAATGTGATATTCGTAATCAGCAACCGTGAAAACCCCTGAAACGACTCCTATAGGTGTTCTGTCAAGTATGTTTTTCTATTTGTTGACTAGTGTTATTTTTGTTGTAATATCCTGCAGTTTGCATCAAATATGTGTCTAAAATAACCTCGGATGATTACATCCTCTCACCAAAAATGGGCGAAAGCATCGAAGGGGAAACGGCGGATTTCGTCCCCCGGCTATGGCAACCTTCGGCCGACAGAAATGAAAATAATTTCGATTATATAATAACTGGATGTTACTGCTGAAGTAACCAAGTTTTCCGGCAGTGTCATACGCCGTATGCCCTTGAAAAGAGTGTGCGGCAGCACCGCACGGACTCATTTTGGATTGAGGATTTAACGCAGCACATTATTCTTTGGAGTCGGTTTGAAAATCTCCGGCCTTGAAGTCATTGTACATAATGTAGGAGTAACAAAATTGATTGTATCATTGGATTTAATGTTCTGACATCGCAACTTAAATAAGTATAGCCTACCAGACTGTATTGCCAGCTTGACATGGTATAAAAAAAATCTCCACGTCTCTGTAGTATCCCATTCACCAAAGAATTGTTTGATTGATGATTTCTATGCTGGAACTAAAACCCCCAATCGCACAGTGTGGATGTGGGGATTGGATCATTGGGTTGCGCGACGTAAGTGGAGGAGCGAAAGTAGGCCTACACGAGAGTTATACGATGTTACAGCGCCGTAACTTTCGTGCGCCAAACCTCCAATTGCTGAGAGCTCCAGGGGCGCAAAACTATTTCGTTGGAGGATATTTATACATCCTGAAAGTTTTCGTTGCGCTTCGCCCGATAGGCCTACGTTTAAATATGATAAGTAAGAAAAAATTTACATATTTTAAAGAAATAGGCATATCGGTGGCGGCGACTATCACACATTGAACAGGACTATAACTCTATGACAAGAGATGGGCCACAGTACATTTTCAAACCCGAAAATGGGCCAGGGCCAAATGACGGTTGTGAACCTCTGGCCTAGATCGATACCAGTACCTTTTTCCCAATTGACCTCTTGGCTATATAACTTATTATATGATAATAGTGTGGATTTCCATATGGTATGGAAGAGTAATATGGATAAATTCGTGAAAATTTGCATATTTTGGGCACAGGCCGGAGAGCAAAAACTTGGCGGGATATTAGAAAACCAGCGGTATTTTTTAAATCAGCACGGCAAAATCAGCCTAATTCAAGAGCAAAATCAAAGTCAACAAATTCTTCGTTCCAAATTGTTGCCGAGTGTCATTAAAAATATTAGGAAGGGCCTGTTGGAATAATTACCTCCTTGCATGTCATTATATCTTGACCTACTGTCAGCTATATAGACAATAGATATTGAAATAGCCCCAACGTACTAAAAGACGCACACTATTTTAAATTGGTATTTCTTAACTGTCAAGTAGCCTTTCTCTGTGTGATGGCATTTGTCAAGTAAGGTACAGATTGTCAGGTCAGCGATATTCGGCACCAGCCATTTAGCCCTCTATGGACTGGACAATTTGACATCGATTTAAAAGTTCTATATATATATACATATAGAAGTTTTCGGTCAACAAGGGGTAGTATTGTTCGGCCAAGGTTTCCTCGAAGCAGAATTTATGGGACACTTTTTGGAGTCCCATGTTAGCCTAAACTTCATCTTGTATTGGTGCGTCGTGGCGCGGTAATGGCTGACGCCGAAATGCCTATTCCTATAAGTCATATGGGAAAGGGCACCTCATTTACTGAGACCAAATCATTCACAGCGCGAAAAAAAGTACAAAATAAATTGATAAAATGTTATTAGAATACAAAATAATTCATTTTATCCACGAAATAAGTTTGGGCCCCTTCAATTGGGGAATTTTAGGGCCGACAGTTTCGGCCCCGCACAAAATTAATGAATCGAAAATGAATAATCGTGCTAACTGCGGTTAAGCGAGGCAGCTTGTACTCGTCGCTAGCATGTCGTAAAATGGCACGGCTTGAACTTCAAGTCGCATCGAACATGTTTCCAGCAGGCCTAATTGTACATCACAAAGTTCAAAATTTAATGTTTATTTATTTTATCAATTGACAAGCCCGCAGCATATTGCATCCTGAAATTTAGGTATAAAATTGTATTATACCTGGCAGACCGGCAGTTGAGAACCACTGCTTTAAAGCATTTGCTCCTTTATTAAGGTATCAATGCTTATAACCATACCTGATACTATATACTCCATATTCTTTGATCTTGAATTGAATTCAATTTGATACCGTTTTGCATTGCATTTACATTACCTGAGTTGTTTTAGCGTCAGGATACTCGACATATTTTTCATATTCAGAATGTCAGAATACATCAGAATTCGACGTGGTTCCACACAACCCACAAATTGTAAAATACATGGACACTGGAAATATCAGTTGTAACGATAACAACAGGAATGGACTTGCGAAGTATAGCAATGGCAGTGAGGCAATCGAAACACAATGCCTGGCTAATGCTACATGGAAAGATGCTAATCACATAACTTGCCTGTACCGTAAGTAAATATAATGGTAAAATGCTAGACTACATTGAGTTGTGTCCATTGTTTTGAAAATTAGGGTCCAGAAAAAGAGGACATATATATGGGAAATGTATTCACCTGGCTCTGATCGCTGGTGAATTGACTAAAAATATGTCATTTTTCCAATAAGGTGCTCGGAAAACTGTTTTCCGGGTCTACTTTCCGTTCACTTGACCTTTTTTTAATCAACCTTCGCGTCATATGCAGAATAATCTGTCTGTGTATTTTTCAGCCGTGGTAATCAAATATATCTCACGGGACGGTCTGAAATCTTCGCCTCCCAGACTTCCCTTTAGTATTTTCACCCGCCTTTTCCTCAAAATCTCCCACTTAGAATCGATATCGTCCACGTTGAGAACCACGGCGCTAGATGCTATGTAAGCTAACTTCCTCCTGAGTAAGAACTTGTTATTATGAGTCGATTTTATTTTGCTCATCACGGCGACAAATACCTTAGTCAACTACGATTGTTGAATATTTTTGCAATGCTCCAAGATCAGGAACGGGAACAGAGTCGACAAGACCCGTAAGAAAGCTAGTTTCCCAAACTAAAGTCATGCTTAAACGACACGACTAGTTCAACCAGCGTGTACTCAAAGGTGGTGTGGAGTCCACACTGTGGACACTCGGAAAATGACGTCACCGTCACACCCTGATACCTTTGATAAGATTGTTATTGTCGATCCGTCTGCAGCAGTGATTAAAGGCAAAAGCCGGTATTAATCTTTGTTGATTTCGAAGGTGTTCTATATCGAGATTGGTGACAGGATTTCGCATGGTATAACTTTATGATGTAATCTAATACTGTGCAAAGTTTCAAGGTCGTCGCTTAATGATAATATTTATCTTAAATTAGCTTCGGAATTTAGCAGGTCCCAAACAAATATCGACATATCTGTGTTTGCTGAGACTATTAGGCAAGATCAGTACTTATTCAAAATTGCTGAAAATATCTATCTTTCCAACCAGGACTTAGATTACGATTTATTGGAGGAAATCCTCACACATATTGTGAATACCGTTATCAAACTTCTTGGAAGAGGGTTTGCTAAGAAGTTATTCGAAAGAATCAGAAGTAAATGCATGTTAACCAAAGGGTTGAGAGGTAATTTGAAACTACAAACCAAAGGCTGCTAGTGCAAGGAATTTTACATATCCCAGCTTGTTTTTATACCACTTCTAATTATTGAGGTAAATTGTTGGCGTTTTGATTTCTATCAGCTTTCACTGCTCATCCTTTATTCTGTATTATGATGGCAATAAAAGGAGTATCATGACGAACCTGCATATGATAATTGATTCTTAATATATCTCAAATATACAGTGAATTGTAGTAGGCTGCAATAGACACACACAACATGCAAAGACAGACAGAATAATTAGTTTATTAAAAATGGAAGTAGTGATTATAACAACACAGCTTTTTACTCCGTTACAGGCCACTTTTCTATTCATGTTTAAGTAAAAACCCAAGACTCATCAGGGGCATTCGTCATAAGTCACAAATCAAGTCAATCAATTTTTTTTGGTGAAGTCGGGTCAAATCAAATTTTAGAGTCGCTTTTTGTTACATGTTTGAAATACAGATCAAGGTCGGATTAATTCTTATCAAGGAATGAATATAGAGAGTTGAATATACGTGTATTCGTGCTAAATATGTTGTATCGCTCGCACAGTAGAACACTCGTAATGAGTAGTCAAACAAATTGATATGATGCAAAACTGATATAAACAGCAACAGCTTCTCTGCTTGGGGATTTGAGGTGGCAGCGAGAGAAAATGACCATCATGTACCATTATTCTGAAAATAGGAAATTGTGTAAGTAGCCTGCTAAATAACTTTCCTCATACCAGGACTTAGCAGACCTTTGAATTTACTACGTTTCAGTATTGGCTCATTGCAGACTTCATGCCAAGCGTTTTTTGTACCGAAAGTGGTGTTTCCACCTTTCACCTTTTTTATAATTTTTCGCTGGGTGATCTGCTGCACTCCGTAAGCTACGGCCTTCAGATCAGGATTTTGCGAGTGCCTACCCAAGTTTCTCTGAAAAAGATGATACGGTATCAGAACTAGTCAGTTCGAAATATATTTTTACCAGATTTCCAAAGAAAGCTTCCAAAATGTCTTGCGAGAAAGTTCGCAGGCAAACATAGTCCAGTTCACGAAGCAAGCGTTCACAGAGAACATCAAAATTTCGAGATGTAAAAATCAATCCCTCCAGGGTTGCTCGAGGAAGAATGCGTTTTTGCTCCCCCAATTCATCTACTTCAGCCTTCCAAATAATGATTTATCTCTCTAATTAGTTTACATGGCAAGCATTTGAAGTCTACCTTCCATAACAGCAGATCCTGGACAAATTCCCTGAGGAAGTTGATCCTGTGATCCTCCATACTGCGTACAGGATTCCTGACTCCGCAGTTAATCACTTCAAACCAACTGTAAGACAATATACCAATTTTGGTTTTGCTCACATAAATGAATTGGAGAAAAAACTATTGCACCTGTTTATAAGGAGAATGAAGTCAGAGGTACCCTTTGCTCCATCCATCGTTGATAAATTTTTTCCAACTTCCCAGCTTAGAGTATCCCTCGCCAAGTTCACGTTCATCTACAATCAATTGTAAGGCTTGTGATAATATTGAACTGTAGAATGAAATGGAAAATGTACTTTGGAATATGGATTCAATCGAATATGGGCTTCTGTGAGCCTGGTTCGTCTTAGCTTGAGGCTGTATTTTTCATTCTCGTAGAGTTTTAAAATATGCGTCCATAGTATGTCATTCCCGTTTTTGTACATGTATTTTGTTCCACTTGATTTCGATGAGTAAAGAGCATTCCTCACGGTCTGCAAGATAAGAAATAATAAAATAATTATGAGGTAGGAGTATATAGCTACGTACAATACCTTGAGAAGATGAGGTGGATCAGAAAAGATAAGTATCGGTCTATCACGACCATATGGATTGGGGGCGGAGAAGGAGCAGTTAAGAGGAATTTCTTGGCTTCCAGCCAGAACTTTGAAAAATTGTCTATTTGTAGACATGCCGTCAGCAATAACGGCATGAACTTGAATGCCCTTTATCTCACATTCACGGAGTAAGTGCCAAAATTTTAAAGCCAGATCCCCCCCCCCCCATGAGTAACAGTTGTAGGATACCACGCAATGGGGAGCGAGATTTCTCCTTTGACAGTGCGCAGGTAAAATACTGGAAAATAATCAAATATTGTAATCCCGCAGTCCGCAACCTTATTGAAAACAAACCTACCAAGAATATGTGTAGCCAGCTTGCATTCAGTAGAAAAGTTTGCATCAACAAAGCCCACCAATTTTCCTTCAGACATCACCAAATTTTCTCTGACTAATAAAATAATAACGAAATGAATTTACATTAATATATATCGAAACGTACATCTTATTACTTTTCATTTCATCGAGAGTGATGAAGGCAGGGAGGTGGTCATGCTGCATCATTACTCTCTCAATTTCTTTGAATGCCAGATTGTTAATGCCTGGTTGAGGCTTCACAAAGTTCCTGTGAATGGAAGCATTACAATTACATCACAACATTACTACGCCTCAGATGACAAAACAGATTTACCTGTATCTCTGCAATGTTTTACTTGAAGGAAGCACAAGAGCTTTGCTTGTAATGATATGCTGATATGCAGCAGGTGAGCGACAGTATAATTCCAGAGCCCATCTGATGACATCAGGATGATATCTCCTTCCCGCGGGGTCAAGTTTTGCATCTTCGATTTGATTGGAAATGAAAACTTTTTGCCACTCATTCACTCCTTCGCCAATCTTGTCCTGGGACGTCTAAATAGAGGCATGGCAGCTTCTGAGTCATCATAAAGGTAAAAACTGACTACATTAGCTACTGAACAAAGTACAGAGAAATCTCATAGCCAGGCTGACGGCTGTGCTACCTTGCTAACATTACTAACTAATCATTAAATCTGATTACCTCAGTCGACATGTTGCATTCTTCATCCAGATGCATCGTCAACTCAGATGAGGCTTCTAGCTTCTCACAAAATATGCACTGTGAAGAACTATCCTTACTATCTCCAGCTATGATGAGAAATAGTACTCAAGTCTCAACCAAACAGCAATATTTTTAAACATGCACTTTACCAATGATCAGACAATCAGCAGATCTCCTAATATCTTGGGATGAAACCTTGTTACCATCCCAAATAGGAATTGGGTGAATGTTGATATTGCATGCTGAGACTGAATTCGGTCTACCACAACAAATTTTCAGCTCATCCATATCACCTGTAAATCAAGTTTTCTTGAAAAAAACAATAAAATTGATGTAATGGTACAGCTCAACTACGATGTCCACTGCAGTAAAAATTATGATCTACAGCACAATACTAGCTTACAATACCAATCATACAACTAATAATTCTCTCTCATATTGCACTTTACCGCTAACAGTTTTACATATCCTGCTAACGAAGCTTTGGAATATTGAACTTACTCAAAAATGAATGTAAGGTTTGGAATCTCAAGTTAGGCAGGGCGGTACTTTCAATGGGGGCATCCCAACCATAAAAAGAAGCACAAATCTGCTTAATATCCTGTGCAAACTCCAACATGAATAAAAAGTCCTGTTAGTTCTCGGGGCTAGAGACTGCCACTAAAATCATGCAAATTCATGGTTTGACTTATATACCGTATTTGAGGAACAATAGCCCCATTCCTTCGTAGCTCCATGACTAGCATCTCTTTTCTAGAGTAAAAGACCCAATCGCCTGCCAACGAACACAAAGTATTAACCAAGCACATATAAACAGAAAACGCATGATCCAAAGAGCGGCATGGAATTCAGTATCAAGCAATGTCCTTCTTTCAATAAGAATATATTATTGAATTATAGGCTAGTATATCAGAGCTGTACATAAAACAGGATTACTTTGATGAAATGTTCCCAGGGTAAAGAATACACTCATTTATTCTTGCAAACTGATATACATAGCTGTATCACCTCGTAATGTCAAAGACATGCTATTAATTGAACGCCAAATATCCTTCTGATCTGAATGCCTGATTTTGTTAGGTTGAACTTTTCGCACAGCTGGCAGTTTGCGTGGCACACAAACATTTTGAGGTTTTGGTAAGTGATGTTTTGGTAGCGCGCCAATCCTCAACTTTCTCATTCCTTTAAAAGGGATGATGTCATCATCATCGAAATGCACATCACAAATACGAGCACTGAAAAACAATTTCGACGGATGAAGTCAGCGTCAGAATTTATTATGTCTCAATATCAAAGTAGTTCGCTGCAACTATTAATCTGATGAAAGAAACAATTTTAAATTACATCTGCTTCAGATTCTTCAGCGACAATATTACTTGCTACAGACTCCAGTGCTTCCTGACTCAAAGGAAATAATTACGGTATTGAATGTTCTAAAATGCCAAAACTCTGATATGAACGAAGATGGTTTATATGGGTAGAAACCGCGACGTTATCAAGTCAGTGCCACTATATTTCCTCTCCACGTTATTCCCGAGTTGCCTATTACGAAGCTATAGATGCCTGTTTTACAATAAGTCTATCTCACTATCTCTAATCTTACGTTTCCTTGTGAAGCTGCTGCATGATATTGTCATTCCTGTGTGAGGCATTTCGCAGCGACAAAATAAATCCTCGCAACGTCTCCCTATGAATCTTCTACTCTTCATTTTTTGCTAAATCTGGTCGCAATATAGCAAAGAAAGTACGACCTGTACCTGTCTTGTTTGATTTGACAGAAGACCAGTTACATCCAGGAACACAGCAGTAACTCATATTACAATATGTGCGTCGGCAGTTAGTCTGGCAATCTGCAACAGTTGACATTCAAGCAGAGTGATTCAGCGAAATTAGTGCCTTAATCATTAAGTGACGATCTTGAAACATGGCACAGTGCTAAATACCATCATCAAGCTACACCATACGAAATCCTGTCACCAATCTCTATATAGAACACCTTGGAAATCAACAAAGACTAATACCTGCTTTTGCCATTTTTATCACTGCAGCAGGCGGATCGACAATAACATACTAGACTTTGATAACGAAATAACTGCCTCAATAATTAAGCGATGACCTTGAAACTTTGCACAGTGCTAAATACCATCATCAAGCTACACCATACGAAATCCTGTCACCAATCTCGATATAGAACACCTTGGAGATCAACAAAGACTAATACCGGCTTTGCCTTGAATCACCGCTGCAAACGGATCGACAATAACATACTAGAATTTGATAACGAAATAACTGCCTTAATCATTAAGCGACGACCTTGAAACTTTGCACAGTATTAGATTACATCATAAAGTTATACCATGCGAAATCCTGTCACCAATCTCGATATAGAACACCTTCGAAATCAACAAAGATTAATACCGGCTTTTGCCTTTAATCGCTGCTGCAGGCGGATCGACAATAACAATCTTATCAAAGGTATCAGGGTGTGACGGTGACGTCATTTTCCGAGTGTCCACACCACCTTTGAGTACACGCTGGTTCAACTCCATCCGGGTCAAAGTTCGGTATTCGATGGAGAAAGTAGGTCATCTGTGGACTCGAATTCAGACAGTAATAAGTTGATCAAATCTACGCAGGAAAGACAATACCACACCATACTATCTGTAATCACTACCGATACTATCTATCCGTCGTACCATTCATCTATAGTTTACTCTATTTTACCATTGTTAAACAATACACGTGTTTTAAGTTTCATAACAATTTTTCACACTATCCCCAATATCATGACTAAGTGAATCATTTTCAAATATTAAATAAAATTTGACACAATAAGTATAAGTTATTTGTTTCAACCAAATAGTCTGCTGCCTTCGACTTCATAAAACAAACAAAAGAAATTTACTGACTACGCGATGGTGATCCAAGCAAACCCCCCAAAGTTTTCTAGCTCTCCCCAAAATTGTAACGATCCCAGTTCCAGGTCTGTTTTAATTTAGGAAATAAAAAAATATTGTGTAAGGTGCAAATCGGGTAGTGCCACAGTTTGGGCAATTCTTGGAACAGTTGATAAATCCTCTCCATATCTTTAAAATCTCAATTCTCAACCAGTTGACTCAATTTGTTCAAAACTAGTCTGTAAAAGTATACAATTTGCTCATTTTAATCTTTGTACAGGCATATGCAAATGGATGTATTAACGTGATTCATGATGAGTTTGCAGCATTGCGGATTCGAGTTAGTAGGCTTGTTGCTACCTCCCTCCGGTTTTACTCTTGTATTTGAACAGGAAGTATTCACATTGAGTGTTTTTGACTTTTAAATGTTTGGGATTGATCATTCATACAATTTGTGGATGATCATGAATATCGATTTTGTCAGTTTTGTTTCCATTGACTGAATGGCTCGTGAAACCCTGCTTGCTCAGACCGCACGTCAGTTAGGGATGGTACAATAGCATGCTCTGGTCGTCGGCGCGCCTTCTTCTAGTTCCGGGGCTTGGTTAAGATAAAGTTAACACGTCAGCCTAACTCCTTCATTAAAACAAACTGAAATCACGACAGAGTCTAACACAACAAGAGGTAGTCAACTATGCGAATCAGCGAGGGTAATAGTAATCTATTCGGGGTAATCATGATTACTGCAGGGAGTAGTACGCTACACTACCTTGGATTTTTGAGAAGCACCAAAACTAAAGTTCATTTCAGCATCAATACTATATTTCCGTTTTTTTTTTAAATGTCGCTGTGTTTTGACTTTATATTAATCGAGTTTAAAATAATTTCTTATCCATGAAAGATCATGGATGAACATGATACAACAACTTTACAATCTTCAATTCGTTGGAGAATGGCCAAAACACCATGTAAAATACAGTTCAAGCCTTGACCCTGGTCCAGATTCACCAGTCGTCAACAGACGACTAATTGAACACATATGAAAGGGGTCATGGTTGAGTCAAGATTATTTATTGCCATACGCCTTGGCCATCATTTCAAAGTGTGGATGTTTGATAATATCAACGAGTCTTGAATTCAGGGCTTTGGAGCCGGAGCCCGGAGCCGGAGCCCCGGAGCCGTGTATTTTCGCCGGAGCTGGAGCCGGAGCCGGAGCTCTGTATAAAATTCAGCCGGAGCCGGAGCCGGAGCTGGAGCCCGTTATCTGAGGAGTAGCTCCGGCTCCGACGTATTTCATACGATGCTATTATATATGCAACAACCACATCTGCTGATTTATCATAATTGAACAGCAGACCTGAATTTTAATGCCGTACACAGCAATGGCATTATAGAGTAAAGTGCGTTCCAGTGCAACTATGATGTTATCGACAATTGACAAGTATTCATTATGACGTCACAAGCCAGCACGGCGGCACCTATGTCTTTGTTGCTACATCGGATGTTACTGACGGCTGACAGGCTCTAGATCAGTGCTCTTCAACCTTTTTCGGAGTGGTACACCCTTTTAACTTAACTCGTACACCCCTGTTCATTAGGGGTCTTCAAAAATGACTTTTTTTCTCAAATCGTACTGGCTACTTGATAAAATTGTTAGGTTACCTAATTTAAGCCTACACACCAAATTTGGTTCGATTCCAACCAGTAGCCGCATTGCTACGGGAAAAATAAATAACGAAAAATTTGAAATTTTTCTGTTCACCCGATGAAAGTATTATGTTGTCTATAAAAACGATGTTCTTCAAATTTGGTTCAATTCCAACCAGTAGAAGCGGAGTTATTGCCGTCAAAAATTTGGATTTGAATAAAATAGTATTTGGTCACAGAGTCTATTCACCGCCAGTTAGGCCGCCTGTCACGCAAATTGGAATTTATTTCGTGTCAGCCCCAAAACAGCATGACATTACGAACGATAATCAACCTAAATGTAACAGTATTGGGGAGAGAATAGGTAAAGCTACTGCTGCAGAAGCGGTAATTCAGATCAGCGATGATAGCAGGCGCACCAGCCTACTGCGTATCAGGCCTGCCCCACACCACACACAGTCGACAGAAGCACATGGGCTGCATGAGATGTCAGTAACCTCAGATCCTATTTCGCTATACACAGTCTATTGTCGCTAATTTGCATCACTAGTAACAAAATATTAAATTACAAATGTATGGCGAAATATTGGACATAACATCGGCATTTTAAAACAAAAGGGTTTCGATTTCATCATGGATGCTTTTTCGACCCTGGCTGGCTACGTCACTTTTTTATTTTCGTTGCGGTATTTATTAACGTCGGGTATGAAGTACCGATTCAAGAAGTCTGAGCTATCGCGGCGGTTTCCTCAAAAATCACTAAAAGACAAATGACTAGCTGAACACATGTTTGTTAACTGCATACTTTCCAACACCAAACGGAGCCATTGGTCTATTGCCGACGGCTAAATGATTACGGGAGATTTGTGCTTATGACATCACAATCAAACGGTGTACAGTATTACACTTGAGATAACATCGTACCATGCTCACAGGGCCGTAACAGCACTTCGTCAGTTCCCCCCCAAACCATTGGCCTAGGGCCCCCATGGGGTGATAAACCTAACTTATGGGGGGCTTCGGCCCCCAGACCCCCCCTTGGCTATCCGCTTTTTGACGCTATTTCACATCTCCACTGGGTGTACGTTATGTGAGACCGCTTTTCCCGCCTAGACGCGCGATGCGCGAATAATTTCAGTAATTCAAGAATGTAATCGGGCAATATGATCGGGAATTACATATATATTGCTATCAATTTTGATCCTCTCTCTGCTCACGTAATCAGATTTACCGGTAGAGCTGAGCGAAGTCTGTTTTAAAATTGTAGGACATCCCAATAATAATTAGACATCTTTGGGCGTATACCCGTTGGCAGGAACTAAACAGCACTTCGTCAGCCCCGCCCCCCCACAATAACTTGGGTTTTGGGTTCTCATAGGGTGATAAACCGACCCCTCATCACAGTGTTCGCTTTTGTCGAGAAATTTGCTGCACTGTTTAGTGTGCCAGCTCGAAGCGCGAAAATTTTCGATAATTCATGATACAATCGGCCAATAAGATTGCATTGCATATATATTGCTATCAATATCTTGTCCTCTCTGCTCATGTTATCAGATTTACCGGAAACTGTAGGGCCCATAAATAATAATTAAACATTTTCGGGTGGGCGGACCCGTTGGTATGACTTCGTTACATGATTTTATTTCGTGACCTCCTGTCTGCTATATCAAAAATATAAAATTGCTCTAACGTACTAAACTAAAAGACGCACACGATTTCAAATTGGTATTTCTTCACTGGCATATATATTTTTCTTGCTGGATGGTATTTGTCTTCTGAGGTTCAGATTGCCAAGACAGGAACATATGGCGCCAGTCATTTAGGCGCCTATGGACAATTTAACCTATTATTTGGTATATATAACGAAGTTTTCGGTCTGCGTAAGGGCAGTCCGTTTCGGCCAAGCTTTTCGCGCTGCCGATCGTTCTGGCACACTTCTTGGAGTCGCATGTAATAAGTACTAAATCATTATATATCTTGGTGCGTGGTGACGTGTTAATGGCCAACGCCGATATGTCCATTTCTATAAATGTTGCGTGTTTTTTCTTGGGGTAAGAGTACCAAATAATGAACATAATTGGCAACTTTAAATCGCGCGCAGCGCGAAAAATTTTGGAAAAAATTGCATAAATTTTAAAAAAATACGCTATAATTTATGTTAATTCACGAAATAATTTGGGGCCCCCTTCGAGCTCACCCCCCCCCAATTGGGGGGTTTGGGGTGTGGCAGTTACGATGCTGCATGCTCATTAACCTGTGCGTCAACCTGTCCTGACCCATAAACCTGCCTTTGTGATAGCTAGCCATCGGCTCATTGTAATTCGGATCTGGTACACCCCTGTACACCCCATCCGAGTGGTACACCCTTTGCAAATTCTGGTACACCCTAGGGTGTACGACCACCCCGGTTGAAGAGCACTGCTCTAGATTACTATAGATAACTAACCTCTGGGTAGATTAGTAATCTATATAGACTGACTACGAATGACCAACCTTTTCGGCTAAAGGGGCACATGCAATTGACGAACGAGTGGGCGGTCCACTAGCCGCACCAAGCGGGTAAAATTTTCAAAGTTTATAAATGAACTAGGTCAGTAATATTATTACTTGAGTATATTGCGGGTCCACTGTATACCGCCCGCTAGGCTCAGTTTGCAAGGACACGACTATTCGGCGTCTGGCCACATCGATATCGAAGGTCTCCGATAATATGCGATAATCATTTTGTGCCTACATTTCACCGTCGACGATCTTTATGCGAGCGCAAACGCGAAAAGACTTTCTCCCGTAATTGCGAATACAGTTAGACTCGATCGGGTAAATTAGGCGTTTTTTTTTTCATTTTCAGTAGGGGGTAGGCTACCAAGCAAGAAATCGTGTGACAATTAAACACGCGAATCGTGAAGAAAAATTTCACTACTATTTATTGTAATATATTTATTGTAATGTACGACGATTTACTGAAAATTTGACTGGACCCTGGATCTACAAATGCGTCCGAACTGATATTTTAGTCATCAACATCCCAAGTGTCGCAGCCAGACTTGTAATTTTTGGTTGGCATTGCAAGTTCACAATCTGAGCAATTCATTTTCGATAATACAATAGGAAATTACCTTGCGGGCCACGCAAAACCCTCTCGCGGGCCACATTTGACCCGCAGGTTGGCCACCTCTGATATAGACAGGTCCATTCGATAATTTCAGAGCCGGAGCCGGAGCTGGAGCCGGAGCAGTGGTAATAATGCGGCTCCGGAGCTGGAGCCGGAGCTAATGTATGATAGAAGAAAGCTCCGGAGCCGGAGCTGGAGCAGTTTAAATTTACGGCTGCTCCAAAGCCTTGGCTTGATGCATTTTACTACTAGGTTAGCTAACTAGCATCATCTCTACATCAACGATGAATTCTGTCGTGCTTTTAGCTATCAATGCGAGGCTTCATGTTGAAGAAGATGACTACAACTCAACTTTATATTTCCATTACTACCAATCAGCAAACAGTAGTGCCTATAATAAAGTAACGTTCGACTGTTCCGCAGTGGGCACAGATGAGATAACTGGTACGAAGAAATTCTTGCTTAATAATGCACCGGTAAGTTTCGCAGTCTAACATATCAAGATTGATGAATATTCAATTACGGTTAAGCAGTATTGAGACGACTCGAGTCAACTTTTTACAATGTATTGACTTCACCTGAGTTTTAATAAAAAAATGACTTCACTTGACGTGACTCGTCGTTACAAAAATGTGGATTGACTCGTGACTCGAAGAAAAAATTTGAGTCAATTTCAAGTCATCAAGTAATCATGTCGACTAAGTCTCTATACCTTTAGGCACATCTTCTTCACGGTACGTGGACATATTAGTATGCGACACAATAGCAAGCGACATTTGAGCATGCGACACTTGAGCATAGCGACTTTTGGTCATGGCGACTCGTGGGCATGTTGACATATCAGCACAGGGACATATTAACATGAGGACATATTAGCATGGGGACACATAAGTATAGTGACACATGACCATGGATACACGTGAGCATAGGGACACGTCAACATGGTGACAATTTAATAAGTGCCACTTGAGCATGGTGACACATGAGCATGCGATACATGAGCCTTGACGACACATGAGCATGGGTACACAAGAGCATGGGCACACATGCGCATATGGACACATGGGCATGGGGACATAAGAGCAAATGTGCACATGAGCATGGGGTCATGTACGCATGCGACACTTGAGCATGCGACACGTCTACATGCAGACACTTGAGCATGCGACACGTGGATATGCAGACACTTGAGCATGCGACATTTGGGCATGCGACATTTGGGCATGCGACACTTGAGCATGCGACACTTGAGCATGCGACATTTGAGCATGTGGGCATGCTACACTTGAGCATGCCACACTTGGGCATGCGACACTTGGGCATGCGACACTTGAGCATGCGACACTTGAGCATGTGACACTTGAGCATGCGACACTTGAGCATGCGACACTTGCGTGTCTTAAGCGACTTTTGAGCATGCGACACTTGAGCATGTGACCGTATAGATTTGTCTGCAAAGCTCCAAATATCACGGTAAAGCGATAAAGGTTGTCATTGCTCCACATATATTGGAATCGTTTACACGTATCCGACGAACTAAAAGAATATATCCTTTTGTGAGACGAAAGCGATTGCAAATTCGCATTTCGACACGGGACTTGTTATATTATTTTAGTTTTACGTGCCGTGTGTGGGTAGGGGGGACATTAGGGTTGGAGATGGGTTAGGGTTATGATTAGGGTTAGGTTAGGGTTAGGATTAGGGTTAGGTTAGGTTAGGGTTATGATTAGGGTCCATGTTGGGGTTAAGGTTTCCCAAGATTAGGGTTGGGGGGATGGATATTAGGGTTGGTTAGGGTTATTGTCAAGGTATCCCAAGATTAGGGTTGGGGGTGATGAGTATTAGGGTTGGGAGGGGGATATTAGGGTTGGTTAGGGTTAGGGTTAGGGTTAAGGTATCCCAACATTAGGGTTGGGGGTGATGAGTATTGAGTATTAGGGTTGGGAGGGGGGATATTAGGGTTGGTTAGGGTTAGGGTTAAGGTGTTAAGGTATCCCAAGATTAGGGTTAGAGTTAGGGTTAGGATTAGGCTTTGCGTTAGGGTTACGGTATCCCAAGATTGTGGTTGAGGTGATGGGTATCAAAGTTGGGAGGGGGGATATTAGGGTTGGAGGAGGGGAGATATATCATTTTCGGACTGGTATAAATCCATGATTTTGACGCTAGTTAACTACACACTAAGAAATGACAAATGCTCAAGTGTCGCATGCTCAAGTGTCGCATGCTCAAGTGTCGCATGCTCAAGTGTCGCATGCTCTAGTGTCTCATGCTCTAGTGTCGCATGCTCAAGTGTCGCATGCTCAAGTGTCGCATGCTCAAGTGTCGCATGCTCAAGTGTCCCCATGCTCATTTGTCACCATGCTAACATGTCACCATGCTCATATATCACCATGCACAAGTGTCAACATGCTGAAGTGTCCCAATGGTTATGTGCCCCCATGCTCACTTGGTACCATGCCCATGTGTAACCATGTTGATTAGTCCCCGTGCTAATGTGTAACCATGCTCAAGTGTCGCATGCTAATATGTTTCCATGCCCATGTGTCCCCTTGCTCATGTTTCACCATGCTGATATGTCCCCATGCGCATGTGTCCCCATGCTCATGTGTCCCTATGCTCATGTGTTACCATGCTAATGTGTCCTCATGCTATAGCGTCGCATGCTAAACTGTCGTTTTTCATTGTGTCGCATGCTCATATGTCGGGCAACCCTTCTTCACACGTTGGTATAATCTGTGTTAGCATCAATTCATTAGACGATAGCTCAGCTTGCTTTAACTGCGTTTCCGTTGGTATGCCGCATTCGCAAATAAGTTGACAACAGACGAAGTGTTTAGATCTTGCGTTGTCAGAGACTAGTAGTAATCTATCTAGACAAGTGTATTTTTGTTCTATAGAGTGCTCAGTGCATGCTCACATTAACGAAAATCTTGTATAATTGAAATCGGAGCCATAGTCCGAGTTTATATATTTATAATACTCGCCGACAATTGGTGCAGGCTTAAATTGTATTCTATTGATGGGTAGGTGGATTTCGTATTGCATCATTTCAATTTGTTACAACTCGAGTCACCTTCTAAAAACTAAATACCTCACTTGACACGAATCAAAATGTGCAATAACTCGGCATGACATGTGACTCAAATGTCGTGACTTGATCCCAACACGCCAGTTAGGTCAGTGGTTCTAGACCCTGTCTCCAGCACCTCCCCCCATGGGGCGTTTTGGATTTTGAAGGGGGTTATATGGGTTGCGCTTGGTTCAGGAGGCGGTATGGGGGCGCAGAAAAAGTGGCCTCGCATTTGACAAAATCGGTCAAATCTCGAATTATTTCGTCGCGCTAAGAGCGACTTTTGTACATAAAAGATGCTTCGAAGCATTTTGGCAAAAGTGATTAATCTAATATACTTGTATTTTAAAGCTATAAAATGGAATCGTCAGGATATTTCTTCGTCGTATCATAAAGGATGATACTGCTTGGTGTTGTGACCTACACAACACACAGGAACGTTATGTAACAGGGATTCTAAAACATTTATGACCGCTTCCCAAAAATTAGTTTTAGTGGGCGCTCGCGACCCAAGCCTTGCATTTATAAAATTACTATGCTATATTATTACGGACATGGGGAACGCGCAGACAGCAGCTGTATGAAACGCGTTTAGTTCGCGACCCATACTTTAAGAACCCATGTTATAAAATGTGGATTGCTTTGTTTGGAAAACATTCTTGTTAAAGTCAAAAGCAAAAATCTCTACCACATTCTCAGTTGATTTGTCGTTTATTGTATTCATGGTGCGTGTCGACAACGGTGACATTTACATCAGGCCTATTTTCTTCATTTTTGTTCCGTAACTGCCGACCTGTAGCACGGCTGGCTTCTTGGCTTTTTAGTAGTCACACAAAGCAATAAAACAAAACCCAATACAACTAACTTCCACGTATTGCCAATCGCAGACGGAATTCGGGATGTGTACATCGAGCTCGAACAAAGAGCCCGTAGGCCGACCCCATGGTTGTTAAACAACCTTGATTTGATCCCGAATATAGCACATACAATTAATATATCGGTAATTAGTCGAGTGGTATAATCGGGCGCAATTTAAGCGCGAAATATTTCTAATAGTGACGTCCCAACCCCATACCGGAATTCGACCACGTACCCACTGTGTTTTACTACAGTCTTTAAAGTAGGGGGGGAGCGCCAGACCCAGGCAATTTTTGAAAGGGGGCGCTGGAGGAAAAAGGTGGAGAGCCACTGAGTAAAGTAAACGATCTTAAGTTCAGTAGTTGTTTGAAATTGTTGGGATGGCGACAGCATTGAAGCAACGACTGTAGTTATAGCTACAATAACTGTCTATAATCAAGTCAAAAGAGATACGGTATGCGTGACGCGAATCATGAATTTCCCGGATCGTTGTTTTTCGTTGTTTTGCTATCATGAAAAAGTCGGAATTTAAAATCTTATAATTGGGTAAAGCTACAAGCACTTTGATAATGCTAATTCATGATATTATATTTGTTGTATACTTTTATTTTTTTGTGCAGCTAAAGGGCTCTAGTATCACACTTCACCCTAGTCTTAACGGAGAAAAGGTATCATGCTACTTTGAGAACAATTATACCAGATACTTTGAAAAACTTTTCGATACGTACTCATCTACGTCTACATTAAACATCACGTGTGAGTATGAATTCATGAATATAGTCCTTAATCCCCTCTAAAACTGATTTTGCTTCTTTTCAGTTGGGCCATATCCAGCGAAAGACAATGACTCGCTCTGCGCATTTCCAAACGGTTCAATTATATTCTATTCCAACCCGCTAGCGAGGACAAGTTCGCTGACACTCTTAAAAGGTGTACTGGTGTTTTTGCAAGTAACCAAGGCTGGAATAACTCATTATACGTTTGGCTGACTTAGTTTTACATATCTCAGTTCATATCTCAATTTTCATTTATCATTTCATTATTTCAATCTACATGTATTTTGTATACTGTTCATTTAGAGTAGTGATTCCCAATGTTGGCGATTTTGAGAAACAAGGGACGAAAATACCAAGGGGTTCAATTGGGGGGCGATAGCGGGTGAAAATGTTAACGATATATATAATTACTACGGCCAAAAATGCATCAGAAGACGGCTTATTCTGCTTATGACGCGAAAGTTGTCTCAAAAACAGTCAGTCCAGACAGAAAGTAGCCGTGAAAGCAGGTTTCCGACGACCGTCTGGAAAAATGACCCTTTCTAGTCAATTCACCAGCGATCAGAGCTAGGTGAATATATTTCCCGTTTATATGTCCTTATTCCGGATCAGTAAATATAGGGCCGAAAATTTGTGTCGAGCTTGATAAGGCGGGATGAGTCGAGAAAGGTTGGGAACCACTGCTTTAGAGTGTTTGCAGATGACTGCTCAATTGCTCAGCACCATATTTATATTGTTGATATTTAAACACACGGGTATTTCGTTTTGTAGCTCGAATAGCGTCTAAACGCGTTGATGTTATATTTTCAGGAAAAAGAAATGAAGAAATTGTAAGCCATATCACTGAATGCTGCGGTAAGAAATATGGTGTCATTGGGCAAATGATCACGCCGTCTGAGAACGTGAGTAGAGATAAGTAGGCCTACTGATACAACATATTGAGTAACATGGGTGCATGCCGTACATTAAGCTGACAAATTTTGCGGAATTGTCGTTACGAACGAATTCATCCGGACAAGCCGAATTTTATGAAGTGATACTTTGTCCGAAGGAAATTACTCCGGGTATGTTGCTCAGTTCCGTGAATTTCCTCTTAAAGTACATCAAAATAAAATCAATATAAATGTAGGAACTCACATCAACTCTATTAACTGTTTACCAACAGCGACAAGTCCCAATGACATTAAATCCGCAGAGACAACGACAAATCCAAGTCAAATCACAACCATCATATTTGCATGTTCCGGAGTTCTTTTGCTGTTGATAGTGATTGGTATTATCTTAATATGCCGAAAAAGATGCGCAGAAGGTGAATGAATATGGATTAATATATTCGGAATTTTGGTTTGATGAAATATTTTCGAATGTGTCTCAGAAAAATTGAAGTCCGGAAGTGACAAAGTGGAAAATGTTAATCCACTTTACGGAACGTCAGATGATGTTGCCTTGGAAGCAAAATCAGACGAAGTGGTGAATCCTCTGTACGGGACTGCAGAAAATGATACGGAAGTCTATTCTGTTGTAGATAAAAAGAACAAGAAAGGTATTTTCCCCAGTCCCATCACTGGTTTAGTGTTCTAGCCATAATATTAGTTACTGTTCATAAACAGGCAAGAAGGGTAAGAAGCCTCAAGGGCCGACTAACGGCAATGAAGATGTGTATGCTTCTGTCGACAAAGGAAAGGGGAAAACAAAAGGTTACATAGGATTTCGTTGTAAACACAATTAGGTTAATATTATTAATATAACGGATTGGCACAACACAGTAGCGCTTTTTTAAGGTTTTGTACACTACGACGCGAATGCGTGTAATGTTCATAACGTTTCTGACTTTCGCACTCTTGAGGACGCCTTTTATTCTTTCCCTCAGTCAGACGTCAATCTCTCTCACTTCCATGCAGCTCCATCGTGGTGTCTGCTGCCGACTTGTAGCGCGGCTCACTTTGAGTCTGGTCTTATCAATGTACTACGGTAGTAGTGAGATCGGCGATGAGGAGCTCAGATAAACCTCATACACATGGAAAATGACCAGAACCGGGATTCCAACCCACTTCCTTCGTTGTCGTGACTGCAGTGTTAACTGACTGCGCCACTCGCTTCCCAAACAGAATCAGATAGACTTCGTACGCCCTAGTGATATGATGTTAGCATATAACATCGTAACTCAGTCGTGACTAGCCAGTGCGATCAAAACCATACACAGAAACCTCATTTAACTCTTGTTTCTGCCACAATATCCACCATCTAGACTGGTGTTGCTGTGTTACATATGTGAATAAGTCCGATATGTATAGGTGCTATATACACATGTTTTGACTTTATTTTGCAGCGTCCGCGGTCAATAATGGTCCAAGGCTAATTTCACAGAATATTATTACACCACATTTATAAGATAATTATCGATTATTTTTTAGGCAAGGAAAACACTGGGTTTGAAGCAGAGGTTACAGCAGATGCCACCTACACTGTGGTAGACAAAAAGAATAAGGGTAAGCTTAAGTAATAATCATGACTGATCTTGTACGATGGAATGATAGCGTAGTGGTATAATTCACAGCTGCAAAACCAATGGGTTGGGGGTTCAAGTCCGACCGAGGTCGACTCCAGCATTCCTACCCAAGTTTTGGCGGTTTAACTAGGCTCCTTCTCGCCATATCATCCGTGTAAAGGTTGTCTTATTAAAGCCTAAAAGTGGGCCGCACCACAAGCCGGCAGTTACGGAATAACATTGACGATATTACCCTGGTGTACATAACAATAGTAGTCGACAAACATCATGAATGCCTCAAACAAACAAACCGATTTGGTACAAGTGATAGTTTCCGTGACCCACTTTATTCTACTAAAACGGTTTCCGAAACCCCTCATGGCTTTATGATAAAGCTTGCAGAATAATTTTACATCTTTGGGTTTGTTGCAATAAAAATCGTACATGGTGTGAATATGTTGTTTCTGCTCGTTAGACCCAACACTCGCACTTGAGTGACACAAAATCGCGACTGGAGTCATAATAACCCTGGGATTGGTTGGAATAAATTGCGTCACTTTGACGTGTGAAATCGCCATGGCCGTAACTAATGAAGATATTTTCGTCGATTGAACCTACTGGTGGTGTAATTATAGTAATTTTGCGTTGGTCGGAGAAATGCCTCTAGTAAGTTTGAAAGCAGTCACCACCGATCATTAGCTGCAAAAGTATGCGAAATCACATCTACTTTTCGAAATCAGTTGTTTTGGTATTTTTCTGATCTTCCATTTTCGACTTCAGCTGGAAGACGTTTTGACATGTCTTGAAAATTGCTACTTTTACTTGTAACTGAGTGAAATTTTGCAGCTTTACTCGCGGGCCAATTTCCTAGTTTTTGATGAAGCCGCGGGCCGCAGCATCAATAATAGGAATATTCAATGTATATTTTCCAAGTTGGCCTTATTTGACGGGACCTTGCAGAGAGGCATTCCACAAAAATCGTAGAAATGTAATTTACCATTATATTATTCACGCTTGACACGGAAAAATCACATTTTCAGATATATGAATAAAATTGTTTTTGTGTCGGGCATAATTTTTTTATTTAATGAGTTATAGACATCATGCAAGTTCTGGTTTTGATATAGTCGTGATTAGTAGGCCCATAAGCTACTGTTATTGTCGTTGCTAAAGTCAAATTACATCACCGTTGGATATTGCCTTCGAATAATATTGGAACATATCAATAACAACATAAAAATAATCATTATTGATCGATAGTATAATAGCATTGCTTCTTGACCTTTTCAGCGATCGTATCCCTTGTGCTTCCAATGGGAATTCTCGTAACCCCTGTCCATTCAGAACACAATTCCTGAGGGTACCTATATTAAAATTAGAAAGCCCATTCCCATGAATTCGCGGGTAGCGCGTAGAGTAATTTCCAGTTGAATAAATTCGCGAAGACAATATTCCACAGCATACAGGCCTAATTCCACAATTCATCTCGCACAGCTGATGTGGTGCCTCGTACCCCGATGGGGTCTGCAGATCTCGTTAAAAAAACGGAATAGAAATGTCAAATCGGAGAAAAAATCATTGGTGTTACAGCAGTTGAGCGTACTACTACCTTACTCGCCACCGTTCATAACATGGATAAAGAGAACAAACAACACCCGGCATTTAGCCAACTATTATACGTCTCGGGGGTCGCAGAATGACAATGGTTGCCATACTGACCTAATTAGATATCTATATACCCTACGCAACGCAAGCTACGACGTTTTGATATATTACTATTCCCAATGACAGTTTCATAGATTGTTGCGTCCGAAGGATTACCAGGTCACCGTTTCGAGTCACAAGTCCTTCTCTGATTTAAACGTTTGACCCGACTCAACTCGAGTCACTTTCATTTAATTACCCAGTCAATCCGAAATCGAGTCCGCGTGTCTGAGAAAAGTGGTTTAAACAACTATTTGTTTTAAATGCAACCCGAAACCCAATGCTCTGGTTTATATACATTTTTAAAGGCGCGCAGAAAGCAAATGAATCATCTACAGCCGACGTTGATACTTACGCAGTTGTGGATAGAACCAATAAAAAAAGAAAAGGTACAGTGATTGTTGACTAGAGATCTGAGAATAAAGATAGTCTTTTCACATCTGCACATTGACATCATTTGCAGGAGCAGGCGATGATGATCTCCATGGATCTACTGTCCAATAATGAAAATCTGCCTTACCTTTTAAGAATGAACTTGCCGGACGAGTTATCCTTTATTCAGATGTACTTTACTAATGGGACATTTTTTGTATACTGTTGCACTTCCTTGCTCTCAACAAGTATGCACATTTCTATTCAATGAAATACACAGCGTTGCAAGCAATATGCAGATTAAAAGCGGTAATCCTTGTTACTGACTATGACTTTTTCTATCCTATTCTACAAATCATGCTAATCTTCAGTTATGCATATGAAGCTGGGCAAGTATAACGTACATTTCATACAATGTTCCGTTTCATGTGCTCATGTATGGTCTGTCGATTGATTTGTGACGTGACATAGAACTAATCATGAAAAATGTGTACATATACTTTGCAATAATACGACTGTTGTTATACAAAATTCTCTACTAGTTGCTTGAAGATTACTCATAACAAGTGGCAGACGAAGATATTCGAGTGTACTTCAATGTGAATGTCAAATTTGATACCTGGTTGTGTAGCATTATGTCTATTCATTGTCTCTTTCAGCATTTCGATCTTAATACAGTTGGATACAATTAGAAAACATAGATAGAGATTTAAAATCTGATATTGCTTCATTACCAATATTGATGACAAATGGAGTGACGCATTACGCCTGTAAAGCCAGGTGCGTCACGAACTAGAAATCTGTGTGCGGTATACCAAATCAGGAACAATTACTTTCCCAAGAGTAGTTTCGAGCACCTACCACCCGGAAGAGCGCAACTATTGAGACATTATTGGCAAGTACAGATTTACAAATATGTACCTCGCGACAAAACGAGCTCTTCAACATGGGACACCATTTCGGGGACGATCAGTAAATTTTAGAGTGTTGTGGTGATTTTGACATCATGCATCCGGTCGAATAAAAAGGCTCCATGAAAATCGTAGCTGTTGTTACGAGAAGTCCTTCAATATAATGCGCCGTTAGTACTTGGAAAGTGAGTCTGTTTTGATTGCTCGTAGTCAACACGTTCTCGTCATTGGTTGATCGTTATATTTTTGCCATGTGAGATTGCCATGCGTATGCGTGTGTGTCCAGGGATATCGCGACATCCCTGTTGTAAGTCGTGTGATCCAGTAGATGTGATGATTAGGTTAAGTTTTTGCAAATTTTGCAACTTGCTTTACAGCTTACAACAGCTTCCTTGATACTCATAATCTATGTACTGTACAATAATGATTTAAGCTGTTTGGAAGGATTTTATAGTGCAACTTTTTGCAACTTTTCACTATTTACTATGTCAATTTCTACGGCAACTTTTATCAAATATTGCTTAAAAATGCAAAGGAGTGATTCAAAAACATGCTAGTATGGTTCTATTCTCTTTGATTTGCATAACGATGAGCTATATGATGGATTAGCTGCATCTCACTGTTATCTATGACGCAATGGCTTGCAAGCAAGAAGTTCAACTACCCCAGAAAAGTGCGACTGTGCCCGAACAATATGTAACAAGATCGCTTTATTAAATTTGAGATAGTTTTCCATTTCACGAACGCCCCGGTGAGACCGCAAAAAATTACATTTTAACTAGGTTTTCAGGCTATTGATTTTGATAAAGTCGCCTAGATTAAGTTTTCTGCAATGCCTCGGGTCAGGTTTGCAGACCTAGGTGGTTTGGCGTGTGTTATCTGACTTGATTTAGGGGGAGGGGTTATTGCTATGCTGTTTGGCTTTTTTGGGGGGGGGAAATTATTCGCGCATTGCGCAATCTTCTTGCTGTGTAGGCTACCGGGAAAATATGTAATTTCTGGCGGTCTCGCCAGACCGTCCTTGAAATGGCCAAGTAACAAATTTGACATCTGTGCAGAGCTAGGTCATACAACTGAACCTTTCGAGTATCTCCTACCCTAATAATTCAACAAAAATTTTAAATGCAACTTTTTTCTGCAACTTTTGTGAAAATTAAGTGCAAATGTCTTGTGATTTTAGCGCAACAAACACTTCCCCCAGTGATGATTCATGGCGTGCATTGTGTCTGGGGTTTCTGTTTCTGACCGACCTTACACAATGCTAATGATTTTTACGTGTCATTTTGCTGTATTGTATCGAGGAGGACAAGTTGCAAACGAGGAGGACTTTTGGCCTAAGGGGGGACATTTCTTGAAAAACGAGGACAAATCCTCCTAAAGGATGACGTATCTATAGGGCAACCCTTGATAACAGGCACCCGAATTGTCTTTCAAGGTAATATAAACACATTTTGGCAATGGGTGGTGTGGTGAAAGCAATCCTCAAGTTTTGTACCGTGAACCAGCTATTTGAGTATTCTGGGAAAACCACAAGCAAGATTGCAATGGCTTTTGCGATGTAAATAGTCCATATGAGTGAGGCTTTATGTTACGACACAAACGCAACGTCCTCTAAGGTAACGGGGAATATGGCATGCCTCAATGTGAGATATGAAGTGGATATCTGAAAATGTTTTTTTTTACATGGGAAAGATGAAATGGCTATCTACTCGAGACCAGCGTATTTTGATCATCATAGTCTGTGATGACTTACATAATGTTATAACAATGTTTCTGGTAAATATGCACGGGAAAGTTTATGTTCCCACACGTGATTCCTTGCGTTGATTCAGGGTTCGGTCATAGTGTCCTATATGATGTGGACACAAGCAAATCTCACGGCTCAGTAAAATTTGTATACGTTACACTTTACATTTGGCTGAAGGCTTGCCGAGCGCGAAATTTGATAAAACGGGCATCAGTCGAAAGCTACCGCGGTATCTGAATGCGGAAATATACTGCTCGTGGCCCTGGAACCCTCCAAAATACGCCTCGAATGTTACATTGTAAAGGAGTTTGGTATTGTGATGCAACCATACCATATAGGAGCAAGTGAGAAGCAGCGCAAACCGGACGGGCATTGGCCATTGTTTCGCAACCGATTGTTCATTCACATTCTCACTCTCGTCCGCACTTGCTTCTAAGCTGCTCAGAGGGCAGCTATTCTCTATAACTGCCGTTCTTAAACTTGTTAAGATAGCGACCCCAAATTTTCGATTTAAAATTGTTGCACGACCCCACCACTTGGTGTAGCGTGCTGGTTCCTAAGGTCAGCATCTTCGCACAAACTTACTCATGGCATATGTGTGAAGCTGGTGACTATTTGCAGAGTAATAGCAATTATGAGCTCGTCACCCTCCGTCCTTAGATTAAGAAACTCAATCAGGACTATAACAACGTTGTCTCAATGTCTCAATTGTAATACACGGTCAGGTACTGCTACGTGAAACGATATATTACCCGTTCGGCCAGTATGGACTGTCGCTTGTCGCCGTAACCGGCCTTGTGCGACTCCGACAATGATATTTGTTGCTGATATTTGCTGTTATGCTATGGGTCGGTAGGGATGATTCAAAAAACATGTATTTGCCTTTCTCATGAAATGATAAACTCGGCGTCCGGGAAAAATAATTGCGGTAGAATCAGTGGGTCAGGAATGCGTCGACGAGAAGCGTCCTGTAGAAGTCATAATTTCCCAGTTTAGCAATATATTATTGAGTTATTCGGGCGGTTTGTCGAGCGACTATTCCAGGGGTTCTCAACTTCCCTTGTATAACGGGCCGCATTTTAACAGCAGAAGACGCTGCGGGCCGCAGAAAAATATTTACATGTATTTGTGGGCTACTGTTAAACTTAGGCTAATGTAGCCTATTTATACTAGTCGTATACGGCGATGTAGTACGTTTTTATGCATTCTAAAGCATTAATGGACAGCGTTCGTAAGTTTGCAGCTTCTACTTGTTGTGAGACTATGTGTCTTCTTGCGGCGCAAGTAAATTCCTTCATTGTATTCGATACCAAGTCGGTATATTCAACTTCAAACCCTTCCACCAGAGAACCGAACTCTCTGTTTGAATGCGTGAGAGAGCATGTATAAAACTACTGTAACTTTTGCGTTACGGAGGCCATTATCACATTGAGCTCTGCGCGATATGAGAAGACGTCTGGTGATCGGGGCCTTTTCTGAGGACACCATCAATCAACCCTTTTTCTTTCCTTCCAAGCCTTCCAATAATTACAGTGGTCAGCTTTGTCAAGTTAATATTTTTGCTGGTCCCCTCCCAACGCTTGTCCAGCCTGCATTTCCCCTGCATATAAGTCCACTCTGATACAATTCAACCAGACGATTAGTTATGCGATATCGGTGGATTCGTCTGAGGCTGGGTTGAAGTAGTCTACGCGGCAACTTGTTTCAGAACATGCGATAAAAGATCAATTGACATTGATGTTTTTCCTCTGGTCACGATTGAATCAGACGACTGTACCTTTGCAATTCGTCGGGTGATGTTGTCCTTGCTACTAAGTTCCGGAAACAGCAAATATTCGCACAGAATGTTGAGGTTTCATTAAAATAACGCCTTCTCCAGCAGATTTCTTGGGTTTAGCGATATTTCAATCAATTTTGAACGATGCGTCTGTAACGTCGTCGGCAATCTCAACAACCGTTCGCAGTGAGTCTAACACTCTTTAAAAGTGTAGGCCTACTACGTAGCGGAATTCTCTTGAACTAGAGTCCAGTCGAATACCGATTCAAAACAATAACAATCTGAAGTCAGGCATATATCAAGAAACGAGATCACATTGAAGCAGTGGTTCTCAAAGTATTTTGGCAGACCCCCGTTTTTGATATGGAAAATTTATTGCCCCCTTATCGTCATATAACAAAATGCAACCACACTGATAGCAACACAATCGGCTAGTTTGATGGCATGGAAAGTTAAGGCTGTTGATGAGAGAATTCTCAAATATGAAATTCTGACTATACACCGAGAAATAACTAGGAATCGGAGATAAATTGCGCCCAGCGCAATTTTTTTAGTTGACCGCAGCGTCACACCCCCGCCGCCCACTTCAGATGCTTTCAGGCCCCCAAGGGGCGCGTCCCCCCGTTTGAGAACCACTGCTTTCAAGAATGAGTAATCTAACGAAAGAGAGACGGTGCGATAACAGAGCTAAGTATCTAAATTAATTTGCAAAATTACTGTGTCATTAGTAATTGCATTTATAATTAAAGATGTCGCGAGGCGCAAAATAAACGTCTGCGGGCCGCGGGTTGAGAACCCCTGAACTATTCGGATGACGCATGAAGTAATTGTGACGCCATCATATTTTCGAACATCATAATGACCATCTGATATTATTGCCTTTTTGAAAACCACTTTGATATGTCAAGTAGGCCCACTGAAAACGTACATAACCTTATCTTGAAGTATAGTTTGACGTGGCGCCAGATATTCGTGTTCACAGCTAATCTTTTAATAAAGTACGAAACAAAAACTTTCAGGGGTTCGCACCATCTCTAATATAGATCGTAAATGGACTTTGTGACTCATAATAATATTATGAATCCACGTGTAGAAACATTTGAAGATGAACGGACGTAATGTCCATAGTATAGTGCAGGGACCAGGTGGCTCCGACCTGTTAGCTTTTATAGTGCGGTCCGAGACACAGTGTCGTAAAAGTATGCTTGGTATAAATATGGAATTAAGTGCGACTGGAGAGTTTGGCTTCGTCCCCTCGATCCACTTCCAGATTACAGCAATGCCGTATTAGAAGTGGTTCATACCGGATTTACTGATGAATAGGCCTACATAGCATTGAAAATTGAGTACAACAGCATATTAGGCAAACATTGTATGATTCGCACCACGGAAAGACTAATTCACTCATCCCCAAGAGAGTTATTTGCACTCAATAAAACATATATCGATTCTTTCCAAACGATTGAAATTGATACGTCGAGTTGCCAGTTTTATATCGTATAGAAATACGAACAAAAATGCCAATGCTAAACGCTAAGTAATGCCATAGCGTCTTGGTCGGTGGTTTTGAATACAAACCTTTTCTATTATGTGCAAAAATCCTATTCATTCGAACATTTATTGACATCGCAATTTGCATGCATATTGTGAACTGAGTGGCCTATGTAGCAATCAGCTTGTTAGCCGTAGGCATATATGGAAGACATCAACTGCACTTGACAACATTGCGTAAACGCCGCGTATTGTTTCATCGCTATATTTCCATTGATGGAGTTGGCCAGCAGTTTAAATATTATTTAACCCACAACACTAAGCAATGGCCCATGACATAAGGGGCTTATGTATATTGTGTATGTAACTTGCGCTGCGCCAAAAGTTAGGGTGGAATTTATCAAGAAACCTATTTCAAAGCACAATTAATGACAGTTGCTCCCCAGTACCACTAGAATTCAGTAGTTCATGACGGGGATAAAGGCTAACTGATGTGTTTATCAGGGAAAAGGCTGTAGCATAGGCTACTACACAGAGGCCAAAGAACGGTTCCAACGCCTTCTTCGTTTCGCACGCATCTGATGGGATATCTCATGGCATGAGGATATCTGCTCTATATTAATTATATTGAACCCATAATTTTACCTCGACTCGACCTGATATCCCTGTGATATTTAGAGGTATTTGTGTATTCATGGATGGTCTTTTTTGATATTACAAATTACTTTAGGGGTACCTATAATTATCCGTATGATAAAATAGTTTGCGGTTATTTATACAATTCTGCACTGCATTGTCTAACAACATGCTTCGACAGTTGACACTGATTCTTCTAGTAGCTTATCATGTGAAAAGTCAAGATAAAACTCCAACATGGCTCCTCAATTGTGAAAAACTTCGTAAGTGTACATTGAGGTTAATGTAATCGTATTTGTCTTTGGTTTTTGACCTTACGAGAGAAATATCAAATTGATCAGGAATTGCTTGTGAATGTAGAGGTGCTCATCAGGGACGTAGTTGGATGGGGTGCTACTCATGAATGAACTCTCACTTAGTAATATTGAATGCACTGTTTTTAATATCCCACATAGGCCTAATATCGCTGAACACAGGCGTCCAACCTTTTCGCCAAAGGCCCACACGCGTATTGATAAATGTTTTGAGGAACGAATTTGCAATAATTCCGTTAACTGGTCGAAAACTATATCATTTTTAAACATCATAATCGCATATTTCGTGGCCTGCCTACTCAAAAGTTTTAGCTGTCCTTGATAGGCAAAGAAAACAGAGTAGCGTAGCCAGAAAAACTAGTAGGGTATTGAATAATTCATGCGTTCAGGGTAACTGCAAGGTTTTGATTCTGGGACGGTCGTAATAACACTTTGCCAACCTCCAGAGTCCACACCGCCCATCCTTTCAAGAGGAATTTCATCCCCATCCTTCATATTCCTCGGGTCTCAAACTCAAATGTGCTCGCTTGGTAATTTCCTAGTTTTTTTTTAAGACGTCGCGGCCTGCAGCATTACTAATTGGGGTATTAAATGCATAATTTCCAAGTAGGCCATATTTGACGGATCTATGCAGACTTGCATTCCAGTAATATCGTGAAAATGTGATTTACAGTTGTACCATTCACGCTTGGCACGAAAACAAAACACATTTTAAAATATTTAAATAAAATTATTTTTGTGCTGGGCATAATTTGTCAAAATAGTGAGTTATGGGCTTCGTGCAAGAGGACAGATGCATCGCGACATCGTAAAAGCTTTCGCGTTTTAATATGGCAGCTAGTGGACCTGTGACGTGCCATAATTATCGGTGTATAATATTTTACAATTCACCAAAGATTGGTATGATATATCAGAGCATTTGAGAAGTGTAGCCTAATCCGGTTTTCTGTTATAGTCCTGATAAGCATTCTATTTTTCATGTCATGGCCAACGTCAAATTTAATCAGCGTTAGATTTGCATGGTACCTATAAAAAATCAAAAAAACTATTCCCATAAAACGCGCGTAGCTCGAAAAATATCCTTCAGTTGAATAGTTAGTCTAGAAAATATTCCATTTTGTTGGTTTGCAAAGTGATGGTTTGATACTTTGTTGCGTCCGTGGTCGTACCAAAGTCATGTCGTCCCGAGTCACAAGTCATTCTATGATTTTAACGATTAACCCGACTCAACTCGAGTCCTTTTTATTTTTTTACCCAGTCACTCCGAATTCGAGTAATTTTACGAACGGTCGCGCCCTTGTCAAAATCACAGTTATTATTATTATATTCTTTATTCACAGTAAAACTGGTAGATACACACATAATCCGGGGAGCAACCTGCCCCCAAAGGAAAATGGCGAGATCGGAGTAAATTTTTAAAATTTCAGTAATACATTCAAATTGTTATTCCTATGCAATACACGGAGAAGTCAGATTACAGAATTGCAGCAGATGAAGAATTGGCAAGGGTTACAGAGCAGAGGTAGAGATGATTGAAGATGAAGAATCGAAATTACAGAAATTATGCTGTGATTCACAAGTGTAATTTTAGTCCAGTGGTGCATTCAAGGCCTTCCGAAGAATGTGCACAGTGCCCAATAATGTGATTTTCTGGATCATGTCGAATCGAACGTTACCCGGAATTTGTTGGATATGCCTCATGAGTTTTTTGCTCACGACCCCTGTAGCACCAATGACTATCGGTACAATGTTTATTTTGCATCGCCACATTTTCTCACATTCCATTTTGAGGTCTGCGTATTTGGAGTATTTTTCTGATTCTTTTTGCAGTAGGTTGTGATCAGCTGGGACAGCCAATTCAATGAATAAGCATTCTCTTTTCTTTTTTAGTTTGACGATTATATCCGGGCGGTTGCTCCTGATTTCGCGGTCAGTTATAACTGGTACATCCCACAGAATTTTTACTTGTTCGTTTTCTGTCACTGGTGCTGGGCTGTAATCATACCAATTTTTTGTCGAAGTGGTGATGTTAAAATGTTTGCATAATTCAAGATGAATGTAGTGACCAATCCTATTGTGTCTCCATGTGTATTCGGTAGCTGCAAGTGCACCACAGCCGGATATGAGATGTGCTACAGTTTCATTTTGGTTGTGGCACATTCTGCATTGGCCGTCCGTGTTTTGCTTCAGAATTCTTTTGCGATAGTATTTTGTAGGAAGCGATTGGTCTTGTGCTGCGAAAATGAATCCTTCGCTTGCCGGTTTCAGGCCAGAGCTGGATAGCCAGGTCCATGAAAGCTCGTCTACATGGGGCTGTGAAGTTAACTTCTTGTGCTGTCCATGAAGAGGCATCGATTCCCATATCGTTTCTCTCATTTTGAGCATTGCATTTTTGTACTGGACTCGTGCTGCTTTTGCTATTGTTGTGGGTTTGGCAACAGTGTTTTCAGCAGTGTACAGGTTAGCTGTTTCCATGTTGACTTCTCTGACGTACTTGTCGTGACGATAGCTCAGAGATTTTGTTTTGCGCTGTTTGTCTTCCTGCGCAATGAGTATGCAGTAAATGTTTTCGCTGTTGTTGATGTACTGTGACAAGCCGATGATTTCTGTTTTGAAAGTTTGTTCAATTTCTTGTAGTCCTCGACCACCTTTTTTTCTGGGGATGTACAGTCTTTGTGTATCAGATTTTGGGTGATGCATGTGGTGCATTGTCATCAATTTTCTCGTCTTTGTATCCAATTTTTTAATTTCATCTTTGCGCCAGTTCACCACACCAAAGCTATATCTCAAGACAGGCACTGCAAGGCTGTTTATGGCATTGATTTTGTTTTTGGAATTGAGTTCAGTTTTGAGAATTGACTTGAGCCTGCTAATGTATTCTTTTTTGAGACTTGATTTCATTGCAGCATGTTTAATGTTGTCGCTTTCACAGATCCCTAGATATTTATAGTGATCTTCGGCATTCAATTCTGTTATGGTTTCACCCATTTTGAAGTTCATGTCGCCAGTGCTGGTGACTCTTCCACGTCGTATGGTAAGTTTTGAGCATTTATCCAAGCCAAATTTCATTTTTATATCTTCCGAAAACTCATGAACAATTTTCATTTGGTTATTCAGGTCTGCATCGGATTTCGCGTACAGTTTCAGATCATCCATGAACAAAAGGTGATGAATCTTTTGACCTTCAGAGTTTGCTGCTTTTTTCATCACGTATCCTGTTTCATTTTTTCTCAGCAACTCACTGAGTGGAGCTAAACTGAGGCAGAACAGAAGTGGTGAGAATGAGTCGCCTTGAAAGATACCATTCCGTATCTGAATTGTACAGGTTTCTGTTTCGCCTTGGTCATGTTTGATCAAGAGTTTGGTATGCCAATTTTTCATTGAATCTTCAATAAATCTGATGATGATCGGATTCATTTTGTACATACGCATTGTTTTCAGTATCCATGTGTGAGGGACTGAATCGAAAGCTTTTTTGTAGTCTATCCATGCCATGCTGAGGTTAGTGTGTCTCCTCTTGCAGTTTTCAAGAATGGTTTTGTCAAGGAGCAGGTGGTCCTTACAGCCAAGGGCACCTTCCTTGCATCCTTTCTGCTCAGGCGGAAGAAGGTTTTCTAGGTGTTTGTAGCTTCGTTTTGCCAGGATTTTGGTCAGTGTTTTGTACATGGTTGTCAGGCATGTTATCGGCCTGTAGTTCTTGGGGTCCCTGGTGTTTTCATTTTTTGGAATAAGATAGGTGATCCCTTGTGTGAACCAGGCTGGGATCTCGTGCGAGTTGGTTGAGGATAAAAGCTCATTGTAGGTCGCCGCTATGTAATTATGTGTTGCAGTTAGTTTTTTTAGCCAAAAGTTTTTGATCTGGTCAGGACCAGCTGCTTTCCAGTTCAGTGAACTTTTTAGGGCCTCCTTGATTTCTTGTTTTGTGATTTCTGACCATTGTTGTTCTGGTGTCTGTAGGTGGTCAGTGTGGAGGTCTTGTATCCAAGTTGCATTTGGGTTGTGCAATTTTTCGGTTTCCCATATTTCCTTCCAAAATGATTCCAGTTCTGCAGTGGCTGGAATTTTGCTGCTGGTAATTTTGTGGTTTGACTTTTGTTTCATCATTCGGAAAAATTGGCCAGGTTTGCGAGTAAATAACAAGTTTTGGCGATATTGTGTTTCTCGTTTTTTATATCGTTTCAATCGTTGTGCTTTGGCGCATATTCTCATTTTTAATTCCTCTTGCAACATTGTCACTTTTTCTGTTGACTGCAGTTTTGTTTGGTGCTCCAGTTCTATTTTTTTCACTTTATTTTTTACTTTGCGGGAAACATTTCCTTTTTTTAGTTCTGAGAGTATCGCAACATCACACCTTAGTTTTGCGATTTTGTTTTCAATTCTGCGTTGCCAAGCTGGCGTATGACTTCCCCTTTTTTTGTTGACAGGTCTTGGTATTTTGCAGTGCCTTTCTGAGATAACTGCCGCAGTGCTGTAAATGAGGTTGTTGATTGTCGTTAAGGGACATTGTGGTCTTTCTCCTTTTTTGTCATTTATTGCAGGTAGTATGGTTTCTGTCAAAATTTTGTTCGCTACTGCAATATCAGTTTTCAGTTTCTTTGTAATTTGTAGGTCAGGTAAATTCACTCTGTCATTTATATCCAATGTGAAGTTCATTCGGTCAATAATTTGGTTTTTGATCTCCAATTCTAATTCCGTGTCCATGTCATCAACGTTAGGTGATGTTGGTTCATTCGGGTGCCCGATGGTGTTTTGTGATTCTACCTCTGGGATGTTCAGGTCGTCAAGTGGTTGTTGCGGATACAGGTCATCTTGGCCGAATTGAAGTTCTAGTGCCTCAGAGTTTTCTGTGTTTTTGTTACAAATTTCGCTCTCGATTTCTGCGAGTTCTTGTTCTGATAATTTTTTCATTACACAGCGTCTCATAGTTGCCAGGGTATTGGCAGTCATGGTTGGAGAGTTGTTTGTTCTCTCTTTCCATTTTTTAAAAGTTCCTCCGGTTACTCCTGCCGAGTTTTCAAGTTTGGCTAAGAAGTAACATCTCATTATTTCTTTATACTCTTCTTTACTCCATCTGTGTCTCTTCTTTTTTCTTTTGCAGCAGAGCTGTTTTGTGAGCCACAGTTCGGTGTTGCACAGGCGCCATGTTGAGAAATATCTTCTCTTTGGTGTTCCTGTGTGGTCGGAGTTGACGAGTCCTCTGGGGTCATCCGCTTGGTCCCACGGCGGGTACGTCCAGGTGCGATATATCCAGATCGTTTCGCAGGCATCCACAGCAGTGATGCGTCAGTGCAGAAGTTAGGTTACGTTAAAGTAATTAATTAATTAATTAAGTCAACCTTTTTCAGGCTTAATACAACCTTAATACAACCAAATACTCCAATTTCCTAGTTTTTTTTTATGACGTCGCGGCCTGCAGCATTACTAATTGGGGTATTAAATGCATAATTTCCAAGTAGGCCATATTTGACGGATCTATGCAGACTTGCATTCCAGTAATATCGTGAAAATGTGATTTACAGTTGTACCATTCACGCTTGGCACGAAAACAAAACACATTTTAAAATATTTAAATAAAATTATTTTTGTGCTGGGCATAATTTGTCAAAATAGTGAGTTATGGGCTTCGTGCAAGAGGACAGATGCATCGCGACATCGTAAAAGTGATGCGTCAGTGCAGAAGTTAGGTTACGTTAAAGTAATTAATTAATTAATTAAGTCAACCTTTTTCAGGCTTAATACAACCTTAATACAACCAAATACTCCAATTTCCTAGTTTTTTTTTATGACGTCGCGGCCTGCAGCATTACTAATTGGGGTATTAAATGCATAATTTCCAAGTAGGCCATATTTGACGGATCTATGCAGACTTGCATTCCAGTAATATCGTGAAAATGTGATTTACAGTTGTACCATTCACGCTTGGCACGAAAACAAAACACATTTTAAAATATTTAAATAAAATTATTTTTGTGCTGGGCATAATTTGTCAAAATAGTGAGTTATGGGCTTCGTGCAAGAGGACAGATGCATCGCGACATCGTAAAAGCTTTCGCGTTTTAATATGGCAGCTAGTGGACCTGTGACGTGCCATAATTATCGGTGTATAATATTTTACAATTCACCAAAGATTGGTATGATATATCAGAGCATTTGAGAAGTGTAGCCTAATCCGGTTTTCTGTTATAGTCCTGATAAGCATTCTATTTTTCATGTCATGGCCAACGTCAAATTTAATCAGCGTTAGATTTGCATGGTACCTATAAAAAATCAAAAAAACTATTCCCATAAAACGCGCGTAGCTCGAAAAATATCCTTCAGTTGAATAGTTAGTCTAGAAAATATTCCATTTTGTTGGTTTGCAAAGTGATGGTTTGATACTTTGTTGCGTCCGTGGTCGTACCAAAGTCATGTCGTCCCGAGTCACAAGTCATTCTATGATTTTAACGATTAACCCGACTCAACTCGAGTCCTTTTTATTTTTTTACCCAGTCACTCCGAATTCGAGTAATTTTACGAACGGTCGCGCCCTTGTCAAAATCACAGTTATTATTATTATTATTGATGAAAAGATGAGTGACGCTTTTCGCCTGTAAGGCCAGGTGCGTCACGGACTAGAATGAGCGATTTACCAAAATATGATCAATAACCGATTTACAAATAAGTACCACAAGATATAACAAATTCTGCAACATGGGATAACAGGGGATGAACAGTTGTCAGTCACGAATCATCAAAGGGTAATGTTTTATCATTATAAACTAGAAATGTGACATATAGCTGATCTTCCACCGCATGGTAGCATTTGAGGTGATTTGATATTGAAGTTTGGTGAGATTTCATGTTTTTGTAGTAGTTTTAGAGTGAAGTGAAGATTCTCAAATCTAAAAAATAAATGTGGCTTTTTCATATATTGTTAAATACTTGAAAATCGAAAATGCTGTCGCGGGCCGAATGTTTGAGACCCCGGCTTTGTACATTAAATCAACAGATACGTACAGACACACGCACACACACTTTCGGTAACGAAATAAATCCGGTATGACGCCATTTGCACAACAAATTACAACACACCAAAAGCCAGTGGCGTAGCAGCCACTTGGCGGTTCTGGCTCTGCGCCAGGGGCGGCAGGCTCCAAGGGGGTGGCAATATGAGGCTGCAAAGTGAGAGAGAGAGAGAGAGAGATGGTATTCTTTTTCGCCTGCACCATCGAGATGCTTCGACGACGGAGATGTGATACGGACTTTATAGTAAGGTCATCTATAGTCTGCACCCCCGTTTTTTTCTCCTCCGTGATTGCTGAGCGCCTAGTGGGATAACCGCGGATACCAGTTTTCGAGTATTCGGTCTGACCCGGCCGGGGATCGAACCCACGACCACGCTGATTCCGAAAATACGAATTAATATATGTTAACATGGCGATGGAACCACTCCGAAATAGCCGTCAAGGCCGATTGTTCGGAGAGCTGGCAGAAAAAAGGAGAATGCCTGGTGAACAATCAGAAAATACTGGCCTCGGTGTTGTTGAAGAAGTTAGACGATGCATGTTTCAAGTTTTTTACAGATTTAAACTTGAAGATGAAACTAGGTTTACCGGCATACACCACTTAAATGATATGTTTGGATTTTTGGATTCCCACGCGCTGCTGCAAAGCGAAAGTCACAATTTATTCACCAGCGCTTTTAGAAGCACTTATGACGACGAGGTGGACTTTTTGGAGTTACCTGCGTTACCTGCCTTATACCAGCGGTTCTCAACCTTTTTTTAGACACGCTCCCTTTATGATAGTGAAAAATTTTGAGCCCCCTTATCGTCATATCACAAATCCAACCGGGATGCTGGCAACCCCAACAGATTGTTTGATGGCACGGAAGGTCATGACTGTTGATGAGAGAATTCAAAATAATGAAATTTGGTCTATATATATAGAGAGAAACACGCGTGAATCGGAGGTAAATCGCGCAGAGCGCGAAAAATAAATTCAGTTGACCGCTTCTTCGCGCCCCCCTTCAGATGCTTTAACGCCCCCCCCCCCCCAAGGGGGGCGCAGCCCCCAGATTGAGAACCACTGCCTTATATATTCGAATTAGGGATCATATAAATCAGAAGATTGCTAGTTTTTCGTACAAACCAATATGAGGCCTCTAGGACGAACACAAATTAAGATATGATTATATGAAGTTGTTCAACTTGAGATTTTAAAAGAGTTAAGAGGCTGGTGCGGGGCAGCGAAACCACGTTTGATCGTAGTGCAACAGCGTTTGATGTTTTATAGTTAGTTAATGCAAAGCTACTTGATTCGACACCATATTTATGCTCGTGTCTGAAACTTTATCTGACCATTGGTGTTCCAATTGCGAGATGTGTGAGGAGCTTCTCAAAGCTCAAACTAATTAAGACTTATTTACGTTCTACCATGAATGATGATCGGCTATCTGCTCTATCCATTCTGTCTATAGAAAGAGACTACGTTCAAAAACTTGAATTTGAGGATATTATCGCTGATTTTGCTTTAAGGCGGCTATTGATTTTCTATTTGCACAATACATTCGTCTTTATTATTTTTGGCCTTATTAACGTTGAGACGGTGAGGCTGAGACGCGGCATAGCCTATTATTTGTAATTATTTTTATTGACAATATTGCTTGAACATGAATCTATGCCGAAATTTGCTGCGGTCTACTTAGCGGGGGGGGGGGCATTTTAAGCGAGAGCCAGGGGCGGCAGCACATGCTGCTACGCCAGTGCCAAAAGCCCCGATTTTAATGTTATGAAAGCATCTTGCCTTCATTTTTTAGTTGTGAAAGGCCTGAAAAGTTTTGTTAATAATATTGATACTTCCCTCTATTGCACATATTTGATCTGATTTAGCGGTATTACTGTTGGAAGGTAGTGTATTCGAAAATTTGAGGCAGGCACGTGATTAGAAATCATAGGTCATGTTTCTGTTCATGCAGCAAGGTTAAGGCAATTCATGATAGCATCTCTCGGATGAGCTTCGGGCGGCTCCATTGTTAATATAGTCATTAGTAGAATGATATTGTTATTTCGCGATTGACCTCCGGTAAAGATTGGCGCTACTGAAAATATATTGGAATTGCTCACACGTATATACCGGACGTAACTAAAAGTGGAATTTCTTTGTTAAGCCGAATGCGATTCAAAATTTGAGTTTCATCGCGGAGAGCAATATTTACCTTTTCTGGTCAAGCTTGTAGCGCGGTGCTCAGATTCCACTCAGGAAAGGAATGGATTTGATGACTTGGATTTCGAGATATCAATATAGGTTTCCGTCAACATCCATTGGTCATTTCGGTCCAAGTTTTTTTCTTGGAGCACACATCGCGGAGACTTACGTTCGATGACGCCTTTACTGTCTTGGTGTGTCCTGACGCCGAGATGACAGGTGCCTAATAGTCGCACACCCGAAAGTGGGACACCACTAGACCAAACCTTTGAAGTTGCCACCATTGAGAATGGGAATATCATAATTGCAACAAAACAACAGTTGGACACAATTCTGGTAGAACAGGAATCTACATAGATGTACTGCAGGCCACAGTTCATTAAAGAATGAGGTGGCAGGGTCGCTACTCATCCACAACTGACTGAATCATCCTGAATTGTATCATTCAATGATTTAAGAACTCGGGTAGGCACGTAAACGCGTGTTTGGCGTATGGCGCTTTCGTAATGGCTGGTACAAAGTTACACTTTGGTCTCTCTTCGTGCTCCCATCGTGAAGTGACATAATTAGATCATGTTATGACTCGGCTCGGTATGTAGGCTATGTATTCACTGTTCATGTTCAGTCATTATCAACGCGCGTAAAATCTGTGCCGCGCACAAAAAGCTGAAGTGGTTTCCTTCTTTTTAGTCTTTACGCACTGTTGTCAAAGGGACCACGCAGTGAGTTAGTGAGTGCGCGCAGACTATTGAAAAATTAGAGGTAACATTGGTTGTAGCAGAGGCATAGCCAATCCTGATTATTCTAAACCAGTGGTTCTTAACCTTGCCAACAGCGCCCCCCAGGGGGCGCTGGCGATCTTGAAGGGGGGCGGAAACGCTCAGGGGGCGATATGGGGGGCGCTGGAGAAAAATGGCTTCGCAGTAGATGATGTGGTGATAGGACATATCCTTAATGAGTATTCAGAGCAAATTAACACCAAAAACTTCGTTACATATAGCCTTCAAAATTCACATAGGTTTAATTGTCCATAGGCGCCTAAATGACTGACACCGAATGTTACTGTCTTGGCAATCTGAACCCCAGAAGACGAATTCCATCTGGCAGGGAAAAATTATATGTCAGTGAAGAGATACCAATCTGAAATCGTGTGGGTCTTTTAGTTTAGTACGATTGGGCAACAGGGATATTCCTGTTGGGCGATATCCCCGTTGAGCGATTCTATATTTTTTGATATTGCAGACTGGGGGTCACGAAATAACATCCAGCAACGAAGTCATACCAACGGGTTCGCCCGCCCGAATATGTTTAATTATTAGTAACGGGCCCTACAGTTTCCAAGAAACCTCACAATGTTCGCTTTAAGTTTTGATGAGTCTGTGCACACTCAACAACTCACCGTGCTGACCCTTGGACAACAGGGCGTAACGACTAAAAAAAGGTAATAACTCCGGATTTGTTGTGCGCAACGTAGATTTTCTGTGCGCAGTGACCGTGTCAGCACTGCGCACGTGCGCAGCTTAGAGGGAACATTGCACCTCACTCAGCGCTACCGGTCAATGTGTTTACATGAGCAGAGAGAGGATAAAAATTGATCTCAATTTACATGAAATTCCCGATGATATTGACCAATTCAATCATTAATTAGTGAAATTTTTCGCACTTCGCTCGAATAGGCGAGAATAGCTGCCTCAGTAAATGGACACCCAATGTAGATACCTAATAGGCTATCAGCAAATAGTGGACAGCCTAATGGGGGTCTGGGAGTGAAGTCCCCAGGAAGTTTGGTTTATCACCCGATGGGGGCCAAAGACCAACGTTTTTTGTTTGGGGAGGGGGGCTGACGAAGTGCTGTTACGGCCCTGGTAACAAATAATTGTACCTGCGGGCACGCCCGAATACGTTTAATTATTAATTACGTGCCCTTTATTTTCCTATACAACAGCTCTCTCAGTGCTTTTGGTAAATCTGATTACGTGCGCTGAGAGGATACAAAGTTTATAGCGACTTATATATGTAATTACCACTTATTCATGGAAAATTTTGGTACCTAGGGCGACCAGGCCACACAAACTTTGCTGACCATCAAAATCATGATATGGGGTTCGTGGGGGCGAAGCCCTCAGAAGTTCGGTTTATCACGCTATGGGTGCGCAAGGCAATCGATTTTAGGGGGGTTAACGAAGTGCTGTTACGGCCCTCCCTATTACTCATTGTCTTTATTACATTCCTTACAATATGAAGTTAGGGGGGCGCTGGAGCACGATAATTTTTGAAAGGGGGCGCTGGAAGAAAAAAGGTTAAGAACCACTGTTCTAAACAATAGAATTTGAAAAGAACTACATGTTTTACATACGGTCGGTCCCAAAATTTATTGCCCGTTATCTGTTGGCTGGCTTCGTCCCGGAGCTGCTATGACCCTAAGCACTAATTTACCAGCATTCATCTTTATCTAATTTTACTTCTTTTTCAGCAAGCGCGAGAAAGGCTGTTCACTCGCAATTCTCTGTCACTCTTATAAGTGTATGCAGAGAGGAGTTATATTATGGATGTGATATTAAATATCATTTAAAAAAATATCCATCAGGCAACAACGATCGGGAGGTGAAAATCGAGATCAATAATGATGCGAGCACTACTGACCAGCTGACTGGATTAACTGGAATTACAATAGAATATATATGGAAAAACAATCAAAATGAATCAGTTACCCCTGATTTAAATCTTACTTCACTTGGTGATCCTGTCAATGTTACTTAGCGAAGTCGAACGCAAAAGGACTGTCCAAGCAGTACTGACATTTCATCAATCGATTTTATAGGTGAGAATTAGGCTTAAAGTATTCTGCAGTCATATTGTTTGTGAACCTTTGTCTGCGTAGGTCTCTGTTCGATTACCTTTGTTCAGGGCATCACACCGGAGAGTTTTACCTCATCAGAAATACTTTGCCATTCGCAGGGAAAGTTGGCTGAGAATAGACAAATTCCAGCCTAGTATGTAATACTTACCAACAGAAATATACGGCCTCACCACAACGTTTATAGTAGGCCTACGTTAGAAGCTACTATTCGGCTACACATTAATGCATGGCCATTGCTATGTGTGCCTACTGCGGCATTAAAAGCTTTCTGAATATTAAGGTCTTTGAAATCGTTAATATTGTTCATTTGCACACAATTTTGGCGGCTTTCACAATCCATCAAAAAACCAGACTGGTTTCAAAGAACGTGCTAATGAAAGAACTACATTGTTTCTCGACTTTTTTCAGAGAAGGACCGTTCTGTTATTCTTAGCCGACGATATTAGGGTCCGAAGAGAGGACATCGACTAATTAAAATGATCACCGGGCATATCGGCACACGTGATTATTCTGAATAGGAATTCAGGCTCCGGCACTTGTAAGAAGACTTCGCCAATAACGGAAAAGCTTTTGAATCGAGAAGTAACAAGTTACACTGGTCTACAAATTTCAAAAAAGGTTTTGCGCCAACCAAAAATTTTATTGATCGAGTTGGGATAATTTTAGGTTGCTGAATCGGATTCTGTGTCTAGAATTTCTCTATCACGTCTGATTTTTTCGACATTTATTTTTTTCATTTTCATAAATTTATCAAATTTCGGCTTTCGTTAGTGACATTACGGTGAGCGTACAACAGCAACAGATCAATAATTGTTATTGAAGTCATCTGTCATGAAAACTATGCTGTTGTAGAACAGAATGAATGGGTTTTCGTTTGACTTGCACCTAGTGATTCTACATCCTCTTTCAATCAGAAGCTCTTTCCGACCCATAAAATTACACTGATGAACAAATTTGAAAAAACTTTTGCCCCAAAAATTTTAATTATTGAGTTAGGCTAATTTTAGGTTACTGAATCCGATTATGTGCTCAGAATTTCTCTATCACGTCTGATTTTTTCGGTATGTATTTTTCTCATTTTCATAAATTCCTCAAATTTCGGCTTTCGTTAGTGACATTACGGTGAGCGTACAACAGCAACACATCAAATATTGTTATTGAAATCATCTATGATGATGAAACCTGTGTTTTTGTAGAACAAAATAAGTGAACTAGAATCCTGTGGTTATCCATCTTCTTTCAATCCGGACCTCTTTTCGACCTATAAAGCTATATGTGGGCACAACCATTTTTAGTCGGTAGCAGTAATCGTCTTTATATACCAATCTTTGTTTAAAGATTGTAATTAGCAGCTCCATACTTAATTTACTCCCATGAGTTATCTTTATACATCTGTCTTCCAGACTTATCGGTCAATGCATTTTGTGACAGCACTTTGCTCCTTCGTAAAACATTAAAGTTGGCAAACAATAAACATTATATTGTTCGTATATTTTATAGAACAGAGTTGTTGACTCCTGCACTTTACACAAATTTGTGGCTTTTAAGCTTATTTTGAAACAATAAAAGACACAGTATGCCTGCTTTTCCAAAGGAAAAAATACTTCTCATGATAACTTGAAATAATTTATCATGATTAATATCCAGAGGTGGTCAAAGCAGTCAAGAAAAGCTACTCAAGCTACTCAAGTAGAAGTAGAAGTAGAAGTAGCGACGAAAAAGCTACGAGTACAAGTACTTCCTTCATAGGCAATCCAAAGATACTTGAAGTAGAAGTAGAATTTACTGACTTTAAATCTACTCAAGTAAGTAGTTGTGAAAACGATCGTAATTCATTCGCATGGACTGTCAAAAGCTGCAAATGGCGCTATGCGGAAGTTGTAGAGAGCTTGATTCATATTGATGCATATACCAGGAGGTGTCAATTTTTGACAGAATAAGCAGTCGTTCACATCAGGGAATTTAAATGGTAGTATTGATATGAAAATGCGATACTTTGTTTACTCGAACACTTGGTTTAAGAGAATATCATGGCATGACGCCCTCTCCATATTATAAGACCATTAGTTCAGTCAAAAAGCAAAACGGAGAAGTTGTGTCGGATACGGTTTTAACACATTGCGTACTCAACGTTTAAAACTCGTTATTGAAAGAAAAATACAAATACTACTTCTAAAAAGCGGAAAATAAATTTAATGTATTTTTTCCAGAAAATTTCAACGGTGGTTTGCTAAAATAGGTCTAACGTTACAAAAATCGAAGGCCACTTTTCCAGATTAGGACACATCATGGGCTGCTAGGTATTATAGGTAATTGCTAGATTGCGAAACGGCAGTTTCGAACGTTATGGGGGCCATACTTACTGTGATGAAATATTTGATCTGGCAAACAATGTGGTGTGAACGGAATCTCGGAACCCGGTATCTAAATTAGAGTCAGCGATACTTTCGTTAAAACATATTTTTCACACCATATCTACTGTGTGCGAAACGAAACGAAAATTCTGGGTAGTTTTATGAAAACTAAATGTTGGTACTACGTGAAAACAGCGCGGAAATTCCTTAGGCTATTTTTCTTATTGGGGGATTAAACTACTTCTACTTGACAAACTGAAAATAGCGAAAGTAAGTAAGTAGGTCACAAAATATTACGAAGTAGAAGTAGCGAAAGAAAGATATACTTGAGTAAGTACCAGAAGTAGAGGAATACTACTTGAGTAGGCCTACTTCGAAAAAGTAGTAGTTCGTTACCGACCACCTCTGTTGATATCCCCCTGTACTTATCATGCTGATTCTTCTCCAGTTTCCATATACTGTCCTATAAAGCCGTTTCTAAACTGTTTTTCTTTTGGTTTATTGTCATGATATAAAAGCCTTATTTCGCATTGTCTAATATAGACAACCAGATGAATGGAGTCTGCTTACTGACAGCGCGACACAAAACTTGAACTGCGTTGTACTTCTCAATATAAATAAATATACATCGGCTCTATAGGACATTTGATCCGTCTCGACATTGGAAATTCTGTGACCTAAACCAAATACCTTGTTTTCTATGCTGGAACAGAGCCATATATCAGCATTGATTACTTTTCAGTGATGTTTTCAAATGGTTTCGAGGATTGGGTTTGTGTTTTGCATGATTAAATGCCAGTTCTGAATATAAAAGCTTTACATTTTGGCGGTATCTGATTTCCCGTGATATTTTATTACGAACTAGGGTTGGTCGAAGTGATCGACGTTGCTACTCTAGTAGCACAAGTTACGCTTTAAATTTAAACTCAAATACAAGTGGAAGTAGGAATTTCTAAGATTTGTCTAAACTAATTCAAGTAGAATACGACATGAAAGGTCTGAGAAATGCTAAAAGTCAGTAAACGTCTTAGTATATTTGGTCAGAGGAGGGCGTCGCATACTTTCAACAGTTACTCGGGCGTTACTACATACGAAATCGCAAGATGGATCTTCTCGGCTAACGAACATTGACTATATTGACACTACCTGTTGGCCAAATATTCAAAAATATATTCAGGTAGCGTGCTTCAGGTGCTATGTTACACAGTTCTAATGATCATGTAAACTCATGAGAGTGGTTCAGTTTATTACCTAAACTACTTTCTACTTTTCAAAATCAAAATTGCAAAGGTAAATAGTTTATCTAAAATACTGTTCAGGTAGAAGTGGAAGTAGTCTGAAAATATATCAACTTCAGTGAGTACTGCAAGTAGAATAAATCTATTTCACTACCACGAAAAAGTAGTAAAAATCGACAAATATATTATTTCCCAAACGTGAGTAGTATATAGGATCGGTCTGGGGGTGGCAGGGGCTCTTATGGGCGGGGTGGCGATTCGCCTGGAAACTCGGGGTGGCGATTCGCCTTTTTAGACCCCCCTCTGGGCCGCGATTCGCCATGTGTTCTTATGGGTGCGGTCGTGACTCGCCTTTTTTGCTATAGGCGGCGGCGGTGATTCGCCGTGAAAACTCGTGGTCGTGACTCGCCTTTTTTGCTATAGGCGGTGGCGGCGATTCGCCTGTCGTGTATTCTTACGGGATATGTGGTGACTCGCCTTGTGTTCTTATGGGTGCGGTCGTGATTCGCACTTTCAGGCATCTCTCGCGTGGTGTTGAATAGTCACCAACAATAACCGCACAAACGGAAACGTGGCTTGCAAGAGGATTAAGCAGTGCGTGCGACCTATATTTAGAATGACCTGCGCGCTGAATTGTTTCCGTGCAGTCGTGTGCTACTATCGATTATTACACTAATCCAGTCAGTGCGAAATAGTTTGCTAAATCTAGGAATCACTTCCAAGGTAATATTTTGGTAATTAGTTTACCGCAGAGCCGGCGTAGACGGCGATTCGAATATCAACAATAACCGCGTTCGCAAACTAACACTTCAAAAAGATGTGAAATATTTGTAAAATCCTACGATCACTCACAACAGACCACTTCCGGCATATCGATCTATCACTCAATACACAACCAAAGTTGAATTATAATTGAATGCGTAAATTTATCACCTCGGCATCAAAATTCGAAAACAACAACTTGATGCTTTATGTTCTCACTCTAATTTCATGATAAGTGTAATAAGTGTCGAATAACAGATACACCACCGGCAAGACTTGAATACCAACAAATTGTCACTTATTTCTATTCTAGCCGTAATCCTTTGTGAAGTTAACGCATATTCAAAAAGGTGTGAAATATTTGCAAAACCCCGCGATCACTGACAAGATAATGTCTCGGACATAACCATCTTTCACGACTTGGTGTCATAACCATACCGATCGCTCACGCGGTGAAATTTTAGTAATCAGTTTGTCACAGAACTTGATTTCGCTGGTAAGATTTAACAAGTAACGAATAACAGACCGCCAGTGTCGGTAACTTGAATAGCGACAAATTGTCACTTATTTCCGCTCTAACCCTAATCCTCTGTGAAGTGAACGCTTATTCAAAAGGGTGTGATATAATTTTAAAATCCAACGACCACTCACCGGATAATGCTTCAGACATAGCAATCCCTCATGTCCGCTCACAAGGTAATATTTCGGTAATTAGTTTGTCCCAGAACCGTCGCAGACGGTGATTCGAAAACCAACAATTTGACACTTTCTGGTGGTCGCTATATGTTTTGACACTTCGAACAGTGGCTGACTTTAGTTGCGCGATAAGAATTATGAGAATATTCAACCAATGTATCAATTTGCCAACTCGAAATGAAAATTACTACACAAACCAAGTTGATTCGTATCTGAATGTGTTAATTCGGTACAATTCTAATTATTTTGAGAAATCTTTTCGTGATCTTTTGATTCGACCATAACCCGAATATTACTGACGCCGACTTTCAGCTACATCGACTTATTCGCACATTCCACGCCGCTGTTTTCACACTTATAGAATCAATACCAACTATAATTCTACAAGAATCAAGAATCACAAGTATGTGCATTATACAGTTATTGTCTTTATCAACATGAAATCAAACTCTTAACAAAAACACGCATCTTATCACTCGTCAACTCTATCATGAAAATCCTCGAGTCCTTATCATCAAAAATGTTATAGCGCGGCGTCGGAATCCATTTGTGAGATGTACTAAAGGTAAATCCAGATAATCCAAAATGAAATATTTGGACTTTGACATAGTCTGAATCGAAATATATTGACAAACATGACTACCAACTTTGATCCAGTCACATTTCAAGATCATACTTTGAAACAATCCTTGAAACTTACAACTCTATTCACGACTGAGTTTTCGTTTATCAAATAGAGTTTCAGTAAATACTATCGCGATATCTTAATGTGTTACTACACACAATAGAATCAATCAATGAAATAACACCTGTTGTAAATATTTCTAACTTGACAACCACTTGTGCATACCACGATCGACTTGTGACGCGATGAGTTAAATCGGAATATTTCAATCTATTTGTCGAAAGCTTGAACAAACTATCAGGTTATTTTTTGTTGCAATCGAGTGAACGGAAATAGTATTACGTCTCAACATTTCAACATCTTCCCATACACAAAAGAGTAAAATCCGTTTGTAACTTACCCAACCAAAACAAAAAGTATCCTTATGAAAAGTAGACAAGACTACGCAAGTAATCACTACAACCAACAAACATATCAAGATCGGTTTTAGGCATATACCACCAACTCGTCTTATTGGAATGTCAGCAACTCTTTACGGTCATAGTTACAACCGCATTAACTAATTTACCCGGCCAACACGTCATGATCATTCCTGAAATCAACACAAACGCGGCCACTGACTTGAATTAACCACAAAACGGCATCAAGTTTTTAATCCACTTGTAGCTGACAGATTATTCGAATGCGTCGATGGAGAATATTATTGAACTCGTCGGTATTGTTACTTCAACAAATTTTCGCTTACACCGACTGCGAAAGTTAATATCGAATGGTAAGACTTGATCACATATTTGTTGATCACAGACATGACAACATTACCGAGATTTTATAAACTAGTCATATTACTCTACACATCTATCAATATCAAAATGCGAGTCATCCAATTTTTCTACTAAAGTAACATTTCACTTTCGGAATCGGATTCGGTATAGTCATACAAATTGTATTAAATCCAACATCAAAACAAAAGGACTTTTTTAGTTCATTGAAATCAAATCATTCGTCTTCGACTTGTGCTTTTTTAGTTTACCCGCGACAATTCGTTTCGAGTGAGTTGTAACCGAAGTCAAGATATCTTTGTGCCCACAGATATGGAAGATGAATATAGCTAACACAATCACGAATCGACGTTTCAGAGTATTTCACGGATGTAATAAACTTGTTAGTGTCGCCTATCTAAAAGTACGCACGCGTTCGATTTCCATACCGACTGTTGCGATGTTTAGGATTCACTTACAATAACCACGGGTGAGGATTTAACATCAATGTCGTTACTGTCGGAATTCACAACAGAGAATTGAAACATTACACAGGGCGAAAATATCTCTTTGATATCAAAGCACTACACCAAGTACACGATTAATACTCAACTCCGCTCACACTTTCTATAATACATGCTAAATGTAACATATCACGAGGTCGCACTCTCAGACTTTGATCATTACAAAAGTAAATTGGAATATGTTTGCTAGATGCATTCAAATCAGGTAGAAATGTCTGGTGCACAACAATCGTAATATCAAGGAAGTACTTGCTACACTATAATTCACTAAACGTGTTTTGTATTGTTGTTCATTTGTAGTATTGATTGAAATTGTTTTGAACCCTCAAATATTAATTCCCGACATGAAACTAAGCCGCCTAAAGTCGTTACCATCACAAAGAAACAATTTACACGATGTTTGCCAAATGTATCCTATAGTTAGGTGTACTGGAATTATTTGTAAAACACACTCTGGTAAAGAAATCGAAAAGATATCCTGCACCTAAATCTGATAAAACCATTTTGCACTTTGTGTTCGTCAGTAGTATCCATTTGAATTTTTCCATTTCCTCTCGTCAAAGTAGATGTAATCATAGTCGCTAAAGAACTTACTTGGATGTGTTTGAATTCTAGACATAGTTCTAATTTACTCGACGCAAGACCCAAGAACAACCGTAGTTTACAACCGTGCACACATATCCAAAATATCGCACACTCCGCTATTCCCAAAGTACAAACACCCGATACAAAATATTACTTGTTGTGTTGTTGCGGCATCATCTTCACAATATCACCCTCAACACAAATGATGTTTATGTGTAACATGCTATTGATTTGAATCACACCCACCTGACGGAGGAGGATTTACTCAATCTTTACAAAATGGATATTGACCAACATCACATCATCGGATTGTATCTTTTTTGCTGGATATGAGTTATGTTAGTTTAACAGTAAACAAATTTCACCCTCTTGGATTATGAACTCAATGCGTTAGCAGTCATTCAGTATTTTGTTTGTGTCAACTAGTTACTTTGTATGTTACTCCACAACTCTTACAAAAGTACGAAGGATATTAACATCACACTAAGTAATTAACTTTACTCGATATTCTCGCATTACGAAACTAAAGAATGGTTGGTTAGACTCTACAAACTGTTTCGATATCACAAGACCTTTATTGTCTGAATGGGTGTTCATGTATCTTAATAATCAAATAGTTCAACACAGAACTAGTACTAACAGAAACATCAGAGAGTTGTTTACACAAAAGTTTGTATATGTGCACAGTATGCGAATACCATGTGTAAGTCCAGCACAATTGCGGTATCCATCCTAGTTTAGTTAACACAAATTTATTACAACGGGACCACGTAAACTTTCGCGAAAGAAAAGCATACTCACTTCCAGAGGGTTATGTCAATGCCATAGCAGTACCCCAACAAGAAAGTACATATGTTTTCTAGTCACGATCCTTACATCTTTCACATAGATCAATCTACTTTGTTAACGAAAAGTGCTGAGTCATCACATGATCGCCCTCACAACAAAACAGCTAGTAGATATTATCATACAAAAATATTCCTAACCCTTTGCGCACCAGTGACAAATCATACAACAAACATTTTTTGTGAGTCGAATTGTTGTTCAGTGTCAAGTCTACCTGTTGAAACGTACATTAAAACAACACAGTCACAATTCAATTAAAACCACGAATCTATTTTCATTTCGTCACATACAGAAAAATAAATTTTCTTTCCCCAACACATACTTGTAACCAATCGCTTTCATTAAACACACAACTCCATAAAAGTATTTACTTTCTACAACATAGACATTCCGATGTAGTCAAGAAATATTTTTATTAATCAAAATCATCGATTTCTGTTCACGGCGTTAGTGTGTGCATGTCATACCTGTGGGGTCCGTATTAAAATGGACACGACACAACTGAATGTAAGGAGATAGAAGTCTATCTCATAGATTTACATGTGGTCTTCGCTACGGTTTCAAAAAAACGAATCATCTCTTTTGCATTGATCTAGACCGAGCAAGTTAGTTAATGACCATGATTGTGTTTGTCATATGCGAATGATACGGTTACTGTCAAATCTATACATACAACAACCTTCTGACGATCATAATAGCAATTTCATTTTCCGCCGCTTCGTAACTGTATACCCCCCAACTCGGCTTTTTTGTTCATCGAAAGCTGCGTTTAACAAGACCAACGACACTGAACCCACGACGTTTACCTATGTAAAATTACCACTTTCACTTGGCAGTCCGTCGTTTACCTGGCTAAACATATCATTTTCACTTGGAAATCTATTTTTTCCCAGAGTAAGAAACCTTTTTCACTTGGAAATCTATTTTTTCCCCGGGTAACAAACCTTTTTTGCTTGGAAATATATTTTTCCATGGGTTACAAACCTTTTTCACTTGGTGATCCGTCATTTACCTGAGTAAAAATATCATTTTCCTTTGGGGATCTGGCGTTTACCCAGTGTATCAATACATTTTCTCTTGGTCATCTAGCTTTTCCTAGAGTAACAAAACCATATTCATTTTGAAATCTGACAAACACACCTGACAATTTGATATTTTTGTATATTGCTACAACGGATAGCGACAAAATATACACCAACAACAACTCCAATACATTTGTGTAATCGCATATTCACTTGTGCTGATGCAACCCATCAAAATCATCGGTTACCCACATGCAATGTGCTGTTGTACATCGACGTTTATGTTTTCGGAAAATTGGACAATAGGCTTCGATAGTTCTGTGATGTCCGGGTTCGTGCTTTGGATTTTCCAGAGTCAAAATGTCTGAATAAAACACCTCCTTGACGATGGTTGGTATGTGGATAACGGTTGGATTTATGTCACCCATCGCGATAACAATTCCAGGTCGAGTTTTCCCCGCGTGTTTACTATATTGTGCCTTTATTGGTCATGTATGTCTCGACATTCAGTTTGAAATCGGAAACCCTGATAAAGTATGTAACCGGATCCGGATATCAACTCTGAATCGATAAACCAATGAACAATATTCAAAGTAAACATGTTACACCCTGTGTTTCCACGAAAAAATACCATCCAGACATACGTCGCACTTGTTTGCCCACATCAGTATACGCGTAAATGGAGGTGTGTGACATTGCATGCAATGTGTTGGTATACAAACATCGATCCACAGACATTATCATAGCCGGTAGTTTTGATGTAGATCGAATGTCATCACACCCGATAACAATGTCATACCAATAAGCCACATTGCAATGACTCTGAGTCCCCGCTATTACATCGATATTTCGACACCGTTCACTGATTTACTCGATGGTGTTATCGTGTTGTAACATTACAAGATAGTTATGGCCCTATCTCCGGACAGACCACCCAGACCAATTGGATACATCGGTCAATATCCATCGTGTTGTCGACACCGAAGTTTTCTGCTGAGACTGCAGCGTTTGACCAAGGTGAACTATCGAATCACGGGTGCTCGAAATGATTGCGATCGGTCTTTCACTAAATCACGATGCATGGATGTCACTACTCCCACATAACGCCTCCAGATAAATATCGTGAACAGTGATTCGGCAAATCTCGGACTGATACTGTGATCCAATAAGGTGTGTTTCTGTGGAATGAAGACTGCAATCGTACACCACAATAGAACACTACCTCGTGATTTCACACGCAATCATAAAACACATCATCGTAAGGATTCAGTTCGTCCGGTGACATTTCGAAACGGTCATCGCCACGAGAGATCGGTATCATTTTGAAACGACATCGTCACAAGTCTATTGACGTCGATTCTGTTGGTCATGTCAATCCGTTTCACAATCCACCGTTTTTTCAACTCCCCGCACCATAGTGTTACGACACAGAGAAGAAGCGTCGGTGGAAATAATAAAACACGGAAAGCACACTTTGGTGTTATTTGACATGGATTTTACACCCGACGAACCTTACATTCGAGCGATGCATTGGAATGACGCTTGTATTATTGACGTAGAAGGAACAGAAATGTATCGATTTATTGGTTTCGTACATATCCAACAAAAACCAGGGTATGTGATTGTGCGTGGTTCGCATATTCGACTGTGAACGCTCTATTGGTATATGCTGTATAGTTCACTTTCACCGTCGTGCGAATAACCCATGTTACGGTTCGATGTTTGTGTGTCTGTATGTCACGCTTCAGATTGACTCAGAGTCATTGCAATGTGGCTTATTGGTATGACATTGTTATCGGGTGTGATGACATTCGATCTACATCAAAACTACCGGCTATGATAATGTCTGTGGATCGATGTTTGTATACCAACACATTGCATGCAATGTCACACACCTCCATTTACGCGTATACTGATGTGGGCAAACAAGTGCCACGTATGTCTGGATGGTATTTTTTCGTGGAAACACAGGGTGTAACATGTTTACTTTGAATATTGTTCATTGGTTTATCGATTCAGAGTTGATATCCGGATCCGGTTACATACTTTATCAGGGTTTCCGATTTCAAACTGAATGTCGAGACATACATGACCAATAAAGGTACAATATAGTAAACACGCGGGGGAAAACTCGACCTGGAATTGTTATCGCGATGGGTGACATAAATCCAACCGTTATCCACATACCAACCATCGTCAAGGAGGTGTTTTATTCAGACATTTTGACTCTGGAAAATCCAAAGCACGAACCCGGACATCACAGAACTATCGAAGCCTATTGTCCAATTTTCCAAAAACATAAACGTCGATGTACAACAGCACAATGCATGTGGGTAACCGATGATTATGATGGGTTGCATCAGCACAAGTGAATATGCGATTACACAAATGTATTGGAGTTGTTGTTGGTGTATATTTTGTCGCTATCAGGTTGTAGCAATACACAAAAATATCAAATTGTCAGGTGTGTTTGTCAGATTTCAAAATGAAAATGGTTTTGTTACTCTAGGAAAAGCTAGATGACCAAGAGAAAATGTATTGATACACTGGGTAAACGCCAGATCCCCAAAGGAAAATGATATTTTTACTCAGGTAAACGACGGATCACCAAGTGAAAAAGGTTTGTAACCCATGGAAAAATATATTTCCAAGCGAAAAAGGTTTGTTACCCGGGGAAAAAATAGATTTCCAAGTGAAAAAGGTTTCCTACTCTGGGAAAAAATAGATTTCCAAGTGAAAATGATATGTTTAGCCAGGTAAACGACGGACTGCCAAGTGAAAGTGGTAATTTTACATAGGTAAACGTCGTGGGTTCAGTGTCGTTGGTCTTGTTAAACGCAGCTGTCGATGAACAAAAAAGCCGAGTTGGGGGGTATACAGTTACGAAGCGGCGGAAAATGAAATTGCTATTATGATCGTCAGAACGTTGTTGTATGTATAGATTTGACAGTAACCCTATCATTCGCATATGACAAACACAATCATGGTCATTAACTAACTTGCTCGGTCTAGATCAATGCAAAAGAGATGATTCGTTTTTTTGAAACCGTAGCGAATACCACATGTAAATCTATGAGATAGACTTCTATCTCCTTACATTCAGTTGTGTCGTGTCCATTTTAATACGGACCCCACAGGTATGACATGCACACACTAACGCCGTGAACAGATATCGATGATTTTGATTAATAAAAATATTTCTTGACTACATCGGAATGTCTATGTTGTAGAAAGTAAATACTTTTATGGAGTTGTGTGTTTAATGAAAGCGATTGGTTACAAGTATGTGTTGGGGAAAGAAAATTTATTTTTCTGTATGTGACGAAATGAAAATAGATTCGTGGTTTTAATTGAATTGTGACTGTGTTGTTTTAATGTACGTTTCAACAGGTAGATTTGACACTGAACAACAATTCGACTCACAAAAAATGTTTGTTGTATGATTTGTCACTGGTGCGCAAAGGGTTAGGAATATTTTTGTATGATAATATCTACTAGCTGTTTTGTTGTGAGGGCGATCATGTGATGACTCAGCACTTTTCGTTAACAAAGTAGATTGATCTATGTGAAAGATGTAAGGATCGTGACTAGAAAACATATGTACTTTCTTGTTGGGGTACTGCTATGGCATTGACATAACCCTCTGGAAGTGAGTATGCTTTTCTTTCGCGAAAGATTACGTGGTCCCGTTGTAATAAATTTGTGTTAACTAAACTAGGATGGATACCGCAATTGTGCTGGACTTACACATGGTATTCGCATACTGTGCACATATACAAACTTTTGTGTAAACAACTCTCTGATGTTTCTGTTAGTACTAGTTCTGTGTTGAACTATTTGATTATTTAGATACATGAACACCCATTCAGACAATAAAGTTCTTGTGATATCGAAACAGTTTGTAGAGTCTAACCAACCATTCTTTAGTTTCGTAATGCGAGAATATCGAGTAAAGTTAATTACTTAGTGTGATGTTAATATCCTTCGTACTTTTGTAAGAGTTGTGGAGTAACATACAAAGTAACTAGTTGACACAAACAAAATATTGAATGACTGCTAACGCATTGAGTTCATAATCCAAGAGGGTGAAATTTGTTTACTGTTAAACTAACATAACTCATATCCAGCAAAACAGATACAATCCGATGATGTGATGTTGGTCAATATCCGTTTTGTAAAGATTGAGTAAATCCTCCTCCGTCAGGTGGGTGTGATTCAAATCAATAGCATGTTACACAGAAACATCATTTGTATTGAGGGTGATATTGTGAAGATGATGCCGCAACAACACAACAAGTAATATTTTGTATCGGGTGTTTGTACTTTAGGAATAGCGGAGTGTGCGATATTTTGGATATGTGTGCACGGTTGTAAACTACGGTTGTTCTTGGGTCTTGCGTCGAGTAAATTAGAACTATGTCTAGAATTCAAACACATCCAAGTAAGTTCTTTAGCGACTATGATTACATCTACTTTGACGAGAGGAAATGGAAAAATTCAAATGGATACTACTGACGAACACAAAGTGCAAAATGGTTTTATCAGATTTAGGTGCAGGATATCTTTTCGATTTCTTTACCAGAGTGTGTTTTACAAATAATTCCAGTACACCTAACTATAGGATACATTTGGCAAACATCGTGTAAATTGTTTCTTTGTGATGGTAACGACTTTCGGCGGCTTAGTTTCATGTCGGGAATTAATATTTGAGGTTTCAAAACAATTTCAATCAATACTACAAATGAACAACAATACAAAACACGTTTAGTGAATTATAGTGTAGCAAGTACTTCCTTGATATTACGATTGTTGTGCACCAGACATTTCTACCTGATTTGAATGCATCTAGCAATCATATTCCAATTTACTTTTGTAATGAACAAAGTCTTAGAGTGCGACCTCGTGATATTTTACATTTAGCATGTATTATAGAAAGTGTGAGCGGAGTTGAGTATTAATCGTGTACTTGGTGTAGTGCTTTGATATCAAAGAGATATTTTCGCCCTGTGTAATGTTTCAATTCTCTGTTGTGAATTCCGACAGTAACGACATTGATGTTAAATCCTCACCCGTGGTTATTGTAAGTGAATCCTAAACATCGCAACAGTCGGTATGGAAATCGAACGCGTGCGTACTTTTAGATAGGCGACACTAACAAGTTTATTACATCCGTGAAATACTCTGAAACGTCGATTCGTGATTGTGTTAGCTATATTCATCTTCCATATCTGTGGGCACAAAGATATCTTGACTTCGGTTACAACTCACTCGAAACGAATTGTCGCGGGTAATCTAAAAAAGCACAAGTCGAAGACGAATGATTTGATTTCAATGAACTAAAAAAGTCCTTTTGTTTTGATGTTGGATTTAATACAATTTGTATGACTATACCGAATCCGATTCCGAAAGTGAAATGTTACTTTAGTAGAAAAATTGGATGACTCGCATTTTGATATTGATAGATGTGTAGAGTAATATGACTAGTTTATAAAATCTCGGTAATGTTGTCATGTCTGTGATCAACAAATATGTGATCAAGTCTTACCATTCGATATTAACTTTCGCAGTCGGTGTAAGCGAAAATTTGTTGAAGTAACAATACCGACGAGTTCAATAATATTCTCCATCGACGCATTCGAATAATCTGTCAGCTACAAGTGGATTAAAAACTTGATGCCGTTTTGTGGTTAATTCAAGTCAGTGGCCGCGTTTGTGTTGATTTCAGGAATGATCATGACGTGTTGGCCGGGTAAATTAGTTAATGCGGTTGTAACTATGACCGTAAAGAGTTGCTGACATTCCAATAAGACGAGTTGGTGGTATATGCCTAAAACCGAACTTGATATGTTTGTTGGTTGTAGTGATTACTTGCGTAGTCTTGTCTACTTTTCATAAGGATACTTTTTGTTTTGGTTGGGTAAGTTACAAACGGATTTTACTCTTTTGTGTATGGGAAGATGTTGAAATGTTGAGACGTAATACTATTTCCGTTCACTCCATTGCAACAAAAAATAACCTGATAGTTTGTTCAAGGTTTCGACAAATAGATTGAAATATTCCGATTTAACTCATCGCGTCACAAGTCGATCGTGGTATGCACAAGTGGTTGTCAAGTTAGAAATATTTACAACAGGTGTTATTTCATTGATTGATTCTATTGTGTGTAGTAACACATTAAAATATCGCGATAGTATTTACTGAAACTCTATTTGATAAACGAAAACTCAGTCGTGAATAGAGTTGTAAGTTTCAAGGATTGTTTCAAAGTATGATCTTGAAATGTGACTGGATCAAAGTTGGTAGTCATGTTTGTCAATATATTTCGATTCAGACTATGTCAAAGTCCAAATATTTCATTTTGGATTATCTGGATTTACCTTTAGTACATCTCACAAATGGATTCCGACGCCGCGCTATAACATTTTTGATGATAAGGACTCGAGGATTTTCATGATAGAGTTGACGAGTGATAAGATGCGTGTTTTTGTTAAGAGTTTGATTTCATGTTGATAAAGACAATAACTGTATAATGCACATACTTGTGATTCTTGATTCTTGTAGAATTATAGTTGGTATTGATTCTATAAGTGTGAAAACAGCGGCGTGGAATGTGCGAATAAGTCGATGTAGCTGAAAGTCGGCGTCAGTAATATTCGGGTTATGGTCGAATCAAAAGATCACGAAAAGATTTCTCAAAATAATTAGAATTGTACCGAATTAACACATTCAGATACGAATCAACTTGGTTTGTGTAGTAATTTTCACTTCGAGTTGGCAAATTGATACATTGGTTGAATATTCTCATAATTCTTATCGCGCAACTAAAGTCAGCCACTGTTCGAAGTGTCAAAACATATAGCGACCACCAGAAAGTGTCAAATTGTTGGTTTTCGAATCACCGTCTGCGACGGTTCTGGGACAAACTAATTACCGAAATATTACCTTGTGAGCGGACATGAGGGATTGCTATGTCTGAAGCATTATCCGGTGAGTGGTCGTTGGATTTTAAAATTATATCACACCCTTTTGAATAAGCGTTCACTTCACAGAGGATTAGGGTTAGAGCGGAAATAAGTGACAATTTGTCGCTATTCAAGTTACCGACACTGGCGGTCTGTTATTCGTTACTTGTTAAATCTTACCAGCGAAATCAAGTTCTGTGACAAACTGATTACTAAAATTTCACCGCGTGAGCGATCGGTATGGTTATGACACCAAGTCGTGAAAGATGGTTATGTCCGAGACATTATCTTGTCAGTGATCGCGAGGTTTTGCAAATATTTCACACCTTTTTGAATAAGCGTTAACTTCACAAAGGATTACGGCTAGAATAGAAATAAGTGACAATTTGTTGGTATTCAAGTCTTGCCGGTGGTGTATCTGTTATTCGACACTTATTACACTTATCATGAAATTAGAGTGAGAACATAAAGCATCAAGTTGTTGTTTTCGAATTTTGATGCCGAGGTGATAAATTTACGCATTCAATTATAATTCAACTTTGGTTGTGTATTGAGTGATAGATCGATATGCCGGAAGTGGTATGTTGTGAGTGATCGTAGGATTTTACAAATATTTCACATCTTTTTGAAGTGTTAGTTTGCGAACGCGGTTATTGTTGATATTCGAATCGCCGTCTACGCCGGCTCTGCGGTAAACTAATTACCAAAATATTACCTTGGAAGTGATTCCTAGATTTAGCAAATTATTTCGCACTGACTGGATTAGTGTAATAATCGATAGTAGCACACGACTGCACGGAAACAATTCAGCGCGCAGGTCATTCGAAATATAGGTCGCACGCACTGCTTAATCCTCTTGCAAGCCACGTTTCCGTTTGTGCGGTTATTGTTGGTGACTATTCAACACCACGCGAGAGATGCCTGAAAGTGCGAATCACGACCGCACCCATAAGAACACATGGCGAGTCACCACATATCCCGTAAGAATACACGACAGGCGAATCGCCGCCACCGCCTATAGCAAAAAAGGCGAGTCACGACCACGAGTTTTCACGGCGAATCACCGCCGCCGCCAATAGCAAAAAAGGCGAGTCACGACCGCACCCATAAGAACACATGGCGAATTGCGGCCCAGAGGGGGGTCTAAAAAGGCGAATCGCCACCCCGAGTTTCCAGGCGAATCGCCACCCCGCCCATAAGAGCCCCTGCCACCCCCAGACCGATCCTATATACTACTAACGTGAGATGACAGAACAAAAATAACGCCATATTCGTAGTCAGTGCCCTCAAATTAGGTAAACAAGAACGAAATGAATCCAGGAACGAAAATCGTGTAGACCAGTGTTATCCATAAATAAATACATTCGAATTGAATCTAAAATGTCTTAACCAGGACAGCTCGTCATCGACTTCGGGATCTTGAGCTACTATGTTAATGTGCAACCGTACCTACCATAATACCGGGATGTCTCCGGCTGCAGCAATCACTTATCTTCCCTTCTCTAAACGTTCTAGTTTTTGAATGGTTTTCGAAATCGCAAAGATTTAGTGAAAAAGAACCATATTGTGCGGATTCAGAAACCGTATTATTCAGGAGACTGTACAGCAGCAGCAGTCATGCACAACAAGGACCTTGCAATGTAGCCAGGCAGTGGTTTGTACGTAGGCCTACTGCAGTATTTGTGGTGACGCGTGGCTTCTGTTGGGAATAATATGCTTCAAACTTGTGCAGACTTTGAATGTAAAGTTAATATGCCAACTGGATGTAAAGATTTTTAGCCGGTTCTGTTGTGTTAAGGGATTGGCAAGAAAAAGTTTGGAGACCACTGCATTAGCCGACCCGACCTTTTACTTCAGCTCAAATATATGATCAATAGCTACGCATAATATACATAGCTATAGTTTTAATCTCTATATAGTTTACTCGCTGATCTTTTTATTAACACTGATAGAGCTCAATGTTGAACGATTTGATTTTTGAATACTTCAATATTACCGTGTACGGCGGTGTGGAGACAGTTTTATAGCTTCTGAAACTTCAACAGCTGAATCGGCTGCTATGGCCGATGAGTGGGTGGTTTTCTCCATGATGCGATAATTATGATAGTTATCGTGTCTGCGTCTACCCTGTTGTAATTTTAAAACCTGGTCATTTTATGTGTAGGCCTAAAACTAATAATTTTTTCTCTTTTAAGGACTTGTTTTATACCAACATCGTCAGTGTATGTCACTTGACTGAAGACAAATGTAGAAACACATGCTTCATAATTTTACCTTTATATCTGATAAAATTGTTCATTTCATTACCACATTTGTTTTGGTACTACGACTTGCAAAATCTTTAACATTTAGGATGTCAGAACAATTCACCATTCAGCATTGTTACAACCAACTCAAGTGTCGCAGGATATTTGGATATTGGGAACAATCACTTGTAAGGATAATGATGTGACTAGCCGCGCGATATATACTAATGGCACCGATGCAACCCCGGCACAATGTCTTGCTGATGCAACATGGAATTACGTTAGTGACATAATCTGCCTCTACCGTGAGTGAATATTATTTTAAAGTACATTATAATCATATATCAAGATCATTTAAAATCATAGGTCAATATTGGACAAAATCAAATGCTCAATCCTTTTTAAAATGATTAACTCGTAGTGTTCGCCATGGTCGAAAGATATCTTGTAGTCTTTACCTGCCAATGGTATATGGATCGGGCCGAATGGTACGCGAGAAGCCGTCAGCCTTTTTAAAGATTTTCTATTAAAATCAATAATTGCAAGAATACTTTGGTAGGCTAAGATATATTTGATTTCGCATTTACTCTTTCAGAGCGTCCTTTATTGTAGATGCGGCGTGTGATATGAGATTATCGCTAATGATTGACACACAAACCTATTTCCATCGCGAAGGGCATGGGCTAAGGAAGTGGTTCTCAACCTTTAGTCTTCGCGGATCCCCGAATACCCCCGAAGTTTTACTTCAAATTTACGTCAATTATCGTGCAACCGTCATCTGTCCTGTGCAAATATTAACTATAGGCTAGTGACAAACAGCTGCAAAATGTGCTTTCTTGAAAATAACATTATACTATTTTATGTAAAAATTGTGTGGACATTTATTTGAAAGTGACTTTCGTAGTTGCTTTCCTTGAAATACGTGATCGTGTCTCGAAAATCCACGCCTTCGATTTCATATTCATTGCGCCATGAATCAATTTCCCCAAATATAGGTAGTGGTGAATGTATAATAACGCGCAATGCTTTCTTTCGACGCGACATTTTTGTATGACCATAACATAAACGGCACCAAAATGGAGAAATAGAAATATTTTTAAGGAACATACAACGTCTATCCTAGTCATTTCTATCAAGCAGCTCATCTTTAAGTTATTATTCCGGAATACTGGGTATTTGAGGAGGTTCTTGGAGGTACAGAGCTTCAATGAAATGAACCTGAATATTTTCGGCTGACACTCGTCTGGGGTAATTGTCAGCAACTAGTAGAGAATTGAAAATAACATTGTATATCAACAATCGTATCACAAAATATGACGTCACCGGCATGAAATTTCGAATGACAGAGCGTTCAATGTACTATTTTTTATTCGTACGCAAATTCCTTTTGTTGACACAGTCTTTGCTGGTGAATTTTAATTAAAATCGACACCAAGGCGCACAAATGGAAGTGTGATCGGCCCATTCCGACGACCTGAAATATGTCGCCTCAATAATTTTTCGCACAAGCGGGAATAATCGAAACGGCCTCGTGTATTCCCTAATTCAAAGAACTACAAATTATGTTATCACCCATTTTCTAAATTTAGATGTTTTGCAGACACCCTGTAAATGCTTCGTGGACCGCTAGGGGCCCGCGGACTACCGGTTGAGAACCATGGGGCTCGGGGGATACGGTCAGCACAATTTTAAAGAATATTTACTATACAGCTGCAACTTGTGGTGTGACATTGAGCAATAAATTTTACCGTGTATATACTTTTAAAAGAAGTGTCAAGGCCAATGCTGAGCAATGCTTCAGATTAATGTTTGCCAAACTTGTTTACAGAACGCCTTTTTGGACAATAATGCAGGTACCGATGCCTGCACCGAGAACCTAGGAAAACTAGAACATGTTCAGCTTTTCAAAATGATATTAAAATTAGAATTAGAGCTACATAGCTTTTTCCAAATTAGATTAAAATTAGTTTTAGAGCCACACAGATTTTTCCAAATTAAATAAGAATTATAATTACTGAATTAACAAAAAACTTGGAAATGGAACGAAATTGTGAATGAAAAATAAATACAGCTAAACGTTCAGATCATAAGAAATCACAGTGCATTCCCATAACACGAGGCCCTCGAGGTCATATTTTGAGGCCGGGGTTCTAATTTATTTGTGATTTTGGAAGAACAGGAAATAGAGCATTTTGAAATACTGAAACTGATTTCAGTTTCGAATTATTATAGTAGTTCTGCAACATCCCGTTCTCCAACATGGCTGAAAACTCTTTCCGTTAAAGCTGATGTGGCAGTCATGCCTACGAATTCTTGAGAAGCAGCAGCCATGAGATGAGAACAACAATTTTCTCTTTTCCATTATCTCAAAACATCACAGTCCCTACTCTCACTCTCTGCTGCGAAATATCTTTCCACTTCTTCCTCTAATACAGTGCTTTTCAACCTTTTTGAGCTCCGTTCGCACTTTTTTTGTAAAATAAATTTCATTCGCACAAACTAATCGAAAATTGTTGTACAAAAAAATGAAGAAGATAGGCTTACTTAACAATATTTTGTTCGGATGTGCAGCAAATTGACTACTATGTAGCTTAAGATCAAGTGTCTCATTAAAAAGGCAACTTTTTTCGCCAGTGTTGCTTTCAATTATTCCAATAAAAACCCTTCTGGGCCAAACAATGTTGTTGTACAAGAACGTCTACTATAGTGCTTGGATGGCCAGGTCTTGAAACCTGTTTTGCACTCCTATCCAAAATACAGCGCATTTTTCGCTAGTGAAAAATACTTGCTGGCAGAAATCGTTTTTGAGAGCTGACACAAGGTCCCGCGAGGTTTTACTCTTTAGCTCATTCCGACTTGAGAATCCATGACAGTATAATAAAGGTAAAGTAGATTTTAGACTACTACCAAAATTTGAGTTTTTGTGGCATCTCGTGACTCGAGGCTCCCCCATAAAAGGAATTTATTTTTAATATTACAGTTTTATGCTACGATTTTACGGCATATATGACATACAAAACCTGCACACCACAATTTTACCCATCACAGCTCTACAGAACATGTCTAACGCACGCGATATCAAATTAGGGCGAATTAAATTCCTCTGCGTATCGCAGTTGTTGTACTACTGCCTACTCAGATTGCAAGAACCAGACTGTTCCTTGCCGACAGAGGAGCATATCCAATCATTCTCGAAAGGTTTGGCCATCCAGTATCGTTCATTTTTAGACCAAGGTTTTGTCGCCGCTTATGTTTTTGGAACCGCATTTTATCAGCGGTTTGTTCGCCAAAACGTTACGTCTTCATGTGCCCCCGACGTCGAAGTGGCCGGTTGGCCTCGAAATGAATAAGTCTCATAGGCCTGAACTAGCTCGTTGAACACCCCTACACTAGTTCATCCCAACAGTCTTTGACCATGTTTTCCAGAAAAAAAACAGTGTTGGACAAATCTTATCCTGAATTCTCATGATGAAGCGATATTACCTAACACAGTGATCTAGGATATGTAAAAACGATTCCAGGATTTTTTGCAATAAATTCAATAAATGTAATATTACATACATATTAAAAAGATAGCTCAAACAGATCCAAAATTTACCTTGAAGGGGTAAAAATTTGCGTTACAGTAACCTGCAAATGTGAGCCCGTAACGATGGTATTTACTACTATCCTCGTGCCTCGCGCTAATCGAACAGTTATAACGAAAATATGACGATTGTTTAGCGAAAGAAAGCAGAAAGTCAATTTGACGTCATTTTTCCAGCCTGTCGCAGGCTCAGACGGGCTGAAATACTGTATGTCTGCCACTATAGAGATTGTAGAGATCTCTATACTGCCACTACACCAGCTGCCAAACCAGGCTTTTGGTTACCTAATAATTATAGTGCGGGAATTGTGATAGCTACGGTTAGTGGTGCGTCGTATTAAGTTTTTACAATTGCGTCGCAACTGCAAATGTTACACTGATCCTAAATTTCCTATTAGGTTTGTTTGAATTATTCCACGTTAAGTTAACAATTATTGACGATTTTCATTCGCACTTGATCCGGATTTGCATTCGCACCATTCGCACCACCTTCGTCATTCGCACTTGATTCGGATTTTTATTCGCACTATTCGCACCACCTTCGTCATTCGCACTGCAATTTTTTTCATTCGCACAAGTGCGAACCGTCACACAGGTTGAAAAGCACTGCTCTAATATATTAAATAGAATTAAATTAAATAAAATTATTAGAAAATTAGATTAAATTAAAATTAAAATTAAATAGAATTAGATTACTGGCTTTTCGCACCAATTTAGTGAAATTAGCCAACCAGAATTTTCTAGTTGCCCTAGTCTGCCCAGGACCTCCTATAATGTACAAAAAGTTCTAAGGGTAATATATTTCATAGGCAGGATGCTACACGTTATTTCAAATGGACAACTCTTTAGCCATCAACCCATCAAAGAATAAAACAGTGCAAGCTAATTTTCATTCAAGTGTCATTATACTAAATTGTGGTTAATTAGGTATATAAAAATTCATCATACTCGGTTTACATGTGTTTATAAACGTGTGTAAAATAGGCCACGCTGGCTAAAATGCTGTTTGTTACCAGTCCTCAGGTTAACAAACTCAATATTGCATGTCAATGAACGTTTATAGAGAGCTTTGGTGACGATTTCAGGTCTGACACACCTTGTACGAAAGCGAACGACATATAGATAATAATTATTGGATTGGTCGCACTGATTTTATTACGTATAACGACCTCTTTCGCTCTCAGCCTCCACCCAAACCGTCCAGTTTGTAGCTAGTGACCCCTCCAAGATCACTAACGCCCCCAGGAGCGCTGACGCCCACTTTGGGAATCACTGCTTTAGACCTATTGGACGAAAACCATCTTTTATATAATCTGATTTTCGCGGTCAAACTTTACAGATGCAATTTATTGTCGCAGTTTCATCAGTTTTGTGAAAGATTTTAAAAACCAAAGAGTAGTCTCTATACTGCGCCTATATAGCAGTTCATTGTCATGTAATGCATGAGTAGGCTAGTCTACATGAGAACCTGTGCCGAGTTCGCCACGAAACCGTGCACACAAACACATAGACAATAGACATTGATCCACATCTTCAATCAAACCACTCAAAGAAAGGAAATAAAGGTACAAGCTACTTTTAAAGACTAAAATGAGCATGAACAGTGCCTTTGATTTGCATAAGGACGATGACGAACGTATGGTTGTAATGAAAAATGAAATTAATCCAAATGTCGTAATAATACTATTGCAAAATATACCCAATGATATAGCCTAATAAGATGCCCAACCAAGCTTATCTGCCTCTCTGTAACACTAAATTTAATGATACCAGATTGACATTCTGTGAGTCATTACCTTGATTTAGCCAATCTGCATACTGTTTAAAGAACATTACAATTAGAATACATTTTTCACACAAAACGACAACACTGTAATGCATATGTGTTGCGAATCAGTAAGGCTGCTGTTATTCCTTTTCAGCTACCAGTTCAGAAATGCGAGCCTTCACCTTGGAAAGAGTCATAGTACTGTCCGGCCGAAACTCAACAGCGTGATTGATACAGTGTTGCCAACTCCGGATGGAAGAAAATCGCTAAAACTGGTGTCAAAAATCGGTAGATGGCGCTAAATATTAAGAAAAAAGCGCTAACAAATAGCGCTAAATCTGCAAAAGGTGCTAAAGGTGAACCATTGAACCATTATATCGATATATTCTTCTCAGCTATATTTTACTCGTCTGGGGCCAAAGTCACTTATCATATTTCTAGTTCATAATGCGTAATAGTCATATCTAAGCTGGACAAAACGGCAGTGCATTTCGATAAAGCAGATCGCTTTGCGCAACGATCGCTATACGTGAACACTGACCAGGTTTGCAGGCATAACCGCTCACTATATCAGCGTGCCTTACTCGATGCGTCCGTGAATACGTGATGCGATGTACCGTGGTTATGCGCTTGACTTCTTCTCTAAACTGTGTTGGAGTTGGCCTACTTGAACACGACATGCGACTTGACACACGTGTACACGACATGCGATTTGACCCGACACAACACGACATTGAAACGGGTTTGTTTGCCACTATAAGTAGAGACCTTAAGATTAGGCTTACCATACGTCCTCTTTTAAGAGGATTTGTCCTCTTTTTTGACTTTTTTGAAAGTGTCCTCGGAGGACGCCCTTTTGTCCTCTTTTTTGAGATTTTGTCCTCTTTTTTGAAAATTTAGGCAGGTTTAGAGCAAATTGCGAGTGATATGCCGTATATTAGCACAGAAATGAAGCTCCGGCGGGTATTTCGGAGTGAAAAACGACGATTTTAGCTCTGAGCGAAAAGATGACCTTTTTTTTTAGTCATCCACCTGCCAATGTGGAGTAAAAAACGTTATTTTGAGCTCTGAGCAGAAGTGATGACCTTTTTTTTTTTTTTTTTTTTCAAGTCAACCGATCACAGAGTGGGAGAAATTAACCGGATTTTGAGAATTTTTCTCCGGTTTTGCAAGTTGCAAATTTCTGAAAAAGTGTCCTCTTTTTTGATTTCCAAAATATGGTAAGCCTACTTAAGATAATAATCCGAGGACCAACCCGGTGTATGAAATGTAATTAATCTGGTCTTAAACGAATGACCAGACATTGGAGCGACCTCAAAACGGCTCCCAAAGTCTGGAAATCGGCATTGATAAGTTCAATCGCTGGACGAAATTGGTCATTGTTATGTTCATTGTGTTGCGGCGGTGCCATTGTTGGAGCAATAATGCCGGTTTTCAGACTTTGAGGGCTGTTTCGGGGTGCATGGTTCCATTGTCTGGACGAGATTTTATTTTGTATTTTCGAAATCACTGCGACACTATCTTTCGATCATGGCCATTTTGACCAATTATATTAAATTTCAGCGTTCAGGTCGCCAGATGTAGCTCTGCCAACTATGCCACTTTTAGATTACTCACCAAGAAGAGACACTGTTTGCCCATGCGTAACAGCCATGAGTTGCGTATCTACTACTATCTTTCGGTAGGTAGTAATCTAAAATTATATGTCATCTGAGTCCGCACTCTGGTGACCGGTATAGCCAATGCAGTCGTCAGCCAGAACTAATCTTTAGTGGTTATTTTCGGTAAAAAAGCGCTAAATAATCGTTAAATACTTTTTCAAAAATCGCTAGATTTATCGATAGGCGCTAGATCCATATTTTTTGGCGCTAAACCGGATGAAAAATCGCTAGATCTAGCGCGAAAATCGCTAAATTGGTAACACTGGATTGATATCACTTGCTGCGTTACAAATGAGCTTGTATATAGTGGATAAATAATTGGCAATTCTGAAAGTGGATTTATTTTTCGATTTCGTACCCCAACGTACCCGGGGTACGCCACTGGGCATGAAGTAGGCCTACCACCACAACAATCAAAATCCGACTACTAATCGGCCCTAATTACCAGCAACCAATGTTGGCTTGGATGGGCTTATCAGCATAAATCATTATGTAGGAGTTTAGTGTGTGGGTTGTGGTATTCATGGTGTTTTTCGACTACTATGGTAATTTACACCACGCCGATATTCTTCATTTTTATCCAGCAACTGCCGACTTTTAGCACGGCCCCCCTCGAGGCTTTTTGTTAGACACCGCTTCCGCGGATGAGAGGGCGAGGTGGAGCCTAAAGAAACCTCCAACACCTAGGTAGGGATTGTGGAGTCGACCTCGGTCGGACTCGCACCAGCAACCCATTGGTGTTGTAGCTGTGGAGTGTGGATTATACCACTAGGCTATGTCGTCACTAGTTGAGTGTGTGTCTTGACCTATACGTAATCCCAGAGACTGGATCAGTGAGCCCCTATTTTTCCATGGTACACAGGTTAGGAACCACTGATTTAAACAATAATGAGGAACGTTGTCTCACACTTTTCAGCCATCATTGCGAAGCGTCATGTAAAAGAGGATGGTTACTATGAAACGGTGGATTTGTGTTATAACTAATCGACCGAAAATGCTAATAAAGTTATGTTGAAGTGTTCTAAAACCGATTCAACGCAGAAAATTGGAGAAGGGACATTCTTGCTCAATGATAACCAGGTTAGTTCAGCATTCCGTCATCTTCAGACCTTTCTACATTTGTACCCCCATTCACGGTGGATAGTGATTCTAGTAGGGGCCAGATCGTTAAAGCAGTTGCGCAGTGCCGTATAAGAAAAATCCACCTCGTCGTTATAAGTGCTTTTAACCGCGTTTGTGAATCCATTGGGACTTTGGCTTTGCGAAGACGCATGGGGATTTAAAAATCCAAACGTATGCTATCATTCAAGTGCTGCATGCCGGTAAATGTAGTTTCAGCTTCAAGTCACGCGCAACATATTGTCGAAAACAACCACAGATTCAAGTCCGATTTGTACCAAATAAGCTTGTGATTAGCCATCTCTCCGTGCTGTGTGCACTGTGTAGCCTTATTTTGCCGCCCCTTTGTTTGTTTCAGATATTCATGGTGTTTTTTGACTACCAAGGACTTTCACACCAGGCTAACTCCCTTCATTTTTACTCCGTAGCTGCCGACTTGTAGCACGGCCCACTTTTATACTTTTCAAAGACACCGCTTACACACGGATGAAATGGCGAGGATGAGCCTAGAAAAAACTCCAACACCTAGGTAGGAATTCTGGAGTCGACCTCGCCCATTAATGTTGCAGGTGCGGATCATACCACTACGCTGTCTCATCGCAAGTTTTTTGCCGCCCCTGGCGCAGAGCCAGGACCGCCAAGTAACTGCTACGCCAATATTTCTAGTACGTCATGCGGTTGCATTCACGGATTGTGGAAGCACGTAACCCTGCTCTCTGCACCGTCTGCATGTGTCAGTTATCAACTTTTGACAGTCGATGAGAAAATGTTTCCGGCTGTTTTTCTAAACTAATTAGGTTACGTAAAAGAATTCACAGCCAGGAAATTTTATGATTACTTCCAGTAATTCTGATCGACTTCGAAAAGCAGTACTTGTACTCGTTTTCGAATAGACTTTTGCGTAGCTACTTCTACTTCTACTTGATAATCTTTATTGACTAGACTATTCAGATCTGTTCCTGATACATTTGTGACTGTATACACTAATTTCGTTTTGACAGCTGAATAACTCATAGTATTATCCTGCGTCCAATTCATAACGGGAAGGAAGTTTCATGTTATATTGAGAACGATTACACAAAGTATTTCAAAAAACCGACTTCTACATATTTATCCACATCTACATTGAACATAACGTGTGAGTATAAATTTACAAATATAATCCTGATCGGGCGATAAGTTAGAATCTGCCTTCTATTCAGTTAGGCCGTATCCACCGAAAGGTATAGATTCGCTTTGCTGATTGCCAAACAGTTCAATTATGTTTTACTCGATCCTACACCACCTAACAAAAGTTCTCTGACACTCCTGAAAGTTTAGGTAGCATTTCTGCAAGTAATCTAGGATAGAAGAGCATATCACACTTGATGGAACTCAATTCACGTTAGCATTCATCATCATGTTAACATGCTCAATACCGGCTACCTGCACCATACTTACAGGATTAACTTCGGTGTGATATTTTCAGGAAAAAATGCCGATGAAATTGTAAGTAGCATCACTGAATGCTGTGGTCGAGAATACGGCGTAAATGGGCAAATGATCACATCGCTTGAGAATGTAAGTATAGCGATAGGTACTGGTATGGCATGTTTGTTATCATGCCAACATGTCATACTTTAAGCTGACACGATTTGTAAACTTGACGCTACGAATGAATTATTCAGGACAATGCGAATTTTATGAGGTTATACCTTGTCCGGAGAAAACTATTTTGGGTATGTTGCTCGTTATCGTAAGATTCATTTTATAAAAAGCACAGCTAAAACAATTTCTACATAGAAATATATAATGACTCCAGTAACTATGTATCAACAGCGAAAAATCTGAGTGACAATACATTAACAGAGACAGCTACAAATCTAAGAAACATCGCAATCATCTTTTTCGTATGTTCTGGAGTTGTTTTGCTGATGATATTGATTGGTGTTATTGTTGGATTAGAACATTGGGGTGTTATGATTTGATGAATATTTTGAAACGAACCTCAGGAAAATTGAGGCTCGGCAGATACAAAGTGGAAGATGTAAATCCACTGTACGGAACATCAGAAGACGTTGCCTTGGAACCAAACTCTGACGAACAAGTGGTGAATCCTCTGCATGGGACATCGCAATATGAAACGGAGGTTTATTCTGTTGCAGACAAAAGGAGCAAGAAAGGTTTGTTCCCAAGCTGCATAAAAAGTTGCGTGTTACGATTATCATGTAGGCCAGTGGTTCTCAACCTTTTTCACCTCGCGGACCGGTAAAATTTCAAAAAAATGACTGGCGGACCGGTGAACTTTCAAAATTGAATTAAGCCAAAATGTAAAGCATCAGCTGTTTTTTGCAGTTATATGATGCTATATAGCAGTGGTTCCCAACCTTTTTGTCTTCATTCCCACTTCAGATTTATTCCGAGCCTTCATTCCCCACCAGGACCGTAACAGCACTTCGTCAGCCCCGCCAAAAAACGTTGGGCAGGGCCCCCCATAGGGTGATAAACCCAACATTTTGGGGACGAAGCCACCCAAAACCCCCTCAGCCCCGCTGAGCCTGTACTCTTTTCTCCCGCTAGTTATCAGCTACATTGAGTGTAGTGTTTAGTGCGTCGCCTTATCTCGACTAAACGCGCGAAGCGCGAAAGATTTATATATTTCGTGTTTGAATCGGTCAATATGATCGGGAATTGCATATATTTTGTTATCAATTTTTTAACCCCTCTCTGCTCAGGTAATCAGATTCATCGGTAGAGCTGAGTCAGGTGTGCTGGAAAAGGTAGGACCTCTAAATAAGGATTAAACATCTTCGGGCGGACCCGTTGGTATATTGACTTCGATCAGATATTGGGCAATATTAAATCGCCCAAGCAGCGCGAAAAATATTTGAAAAAGTCGCATAAATGTCCAAAAAAATACTTAATTTCTGTTAATTCACGAAATAATTTTGGTCCTCTTCGAGCATGCCGCCCCCCCCCCTAATTGGGGGGTTTGGGATGCGGCAGTTACGGTCCTGTTCCCCACTACCCAGCACTTTTGTAATCACAGAGCAACTATTTGCTGGTTTGACTACACAAAACACACAACCACACCAGTACGCAAGACAATCGCCTATAACTGCAACATAAAACGTATTGTAAACCTATACCAGTAACGTCAAAATTTCGCGAAAGCGTTATTTCACGTCAAACTAGTCGTGCTGGATGCGTTTGTGACGCCATCATTGGCCATCCACAGTTAAAATGAGGTTTTGTGAACAGCACGCAATATAATTTCCGATATATACATTCCAGAGCAGTTAACTGGCAACGGTAATTGCGCATGTGTCTCCGTGAATATGTAGACTGTCCTGTATTTAATTTTGAAGAAATGCGTCGATTCCCCACAAGAAACCATTGAATTCCCCACCGTTTGGGAACCACTGCTATAGAGTGACATTTGGAGGGTTTTGATCGTGATTAATTATCACGATGGCATCCATGTGATTTTATAGTGGTTAGTCTGCTGAGTCGATGTAAAATTGCCTAATCCAGATAAACGTGCTACCGCCGAGAATCGTTTACAGTCTTTTGTGCCGAAGGCCGTGGGTTTAACCGACCACGCCAACTCGAATAATATTCTTCTCCTTGACAATATCGATACAAGAAGCGTTTCGGAGTCGAACCAAGCACCTTGTCGTGCTACCTTGCTCATTGCCCACTGCCACCGGACGCATAGGCTAGTCTGGCAACTACGAATACAATGCGTGACGCAAGAAAACACCTTACAGTAACTATACCGGCAATCCGTGCCGAAAAAGCACTTCGTCAGCCCACCTCCAAAAGCGTTGATCTTGTGCCCCACAGGTCGATAAAGCCACAGTTGGGAAGATGTTTTCACCTTGAGCACATTCATTCTACTCATTGTAAGCAAAGAGTTTAAGTAGCTTAATCGCGTCAATAGCGAAAATTTTCCACCATTCATGACTGAATCGGTTTTCTTGCTGCCTTATTTTTGGCACTCCTTTCGGAGTCCCATGTTAGCCTAATCTTCATTATTATGTGTTGGTACGTCATGGCGCGGTAATGGCTAACGCCCAAATGCCTATTTCTATAAATCATGCGTATTTCTCGGAGATGGGCACCTTATATGCAAGACATTTAGTGTCACTAAATCGCGCAAAGAGCGAAAAGAAATTGAAAAATGTTGGAAAAAGTTTCAAATAAATACGCTATGACTTATGTTCATCATGGTTGTAATGACTCGAGTCAATTTGTGTATTGACTCGACTTGTACTCGAGTCGTTGCACATGACTCGGAACAAGTAATATGACTCGAGACTGGGTCTACCAAGACAGGCATTTCATTGCAATTTCGAAGAATAGTAAAGTTATCACGCTGATAATATTTTGTCTATCAATACTAGTAGGGCCTACTTGAAAATGCTACCTGAAACTGTTAAAAGTGACGAAAATGAGAATATTATAAATGAGAAGCATTCGATATCACCGAGTAGAGTTGTGAAAAGTGGGTCTCACATGACATTAACTCGGAACTGAAAAGTCCACACAACGACTTGGACTCGGACTCGAGTCAAAACACTATGACTCGCACTCGACACTCTACTCAGTGACTTGAGCTCGGACTTGACTCGGTGCTGAATTGAAAATGACTCGACTTAACTCGAGTCAAAACTAAAAAAGTGAGATTGGCTTGTGACTCGTAACCTTATGACTTGGATACAACCCTGATGTTCATTGCAAAATAATTTCGGTTTTTTTTTCAAGCTCAGCCCTTCTCCAATTAGGCGGTTTGGGGTGCCCCGGTTACGGTCCTGCACAAAATGAATGAATCGAAGACGAATGCTCGCGCAAACTACGCTGTTTAGCGATGAGTCAGCTCGTACCTGTTCTGTACTTGTCGCTCGCATGTCGTCAAATGACACATCTTGAACTTTAAGTCAAATCGAACATGTTTCCAGCCCTAGTGTTACCTCAAGAAGTTCTGAATCAGTTTAAAATTTGATTTTTTATTTATTTCATCAATAGGACAAGGCTTTTACATTAAATCTTGAATTTAAGGTATAAAATTGTAATTTACTTGGCGGACCGGCAGGAATGTCGTCGCGGACCGGCACCGGTCCGCGGACCGGCGGTTAAGAACCACTGATGTAGGCTATTCATTACTGTTACATACAGGTAAGAGTAAGAAGTCACAAGGGCAAACTAAGGGCACTGAAGATTTGCACGCCGCTGTATACAGAGGAAAGGAAAAAGCGAAGATTAGCAATTGTTTTGATTGATAAAATGGAATAACATAGGTCTACTTCGCAAAATGCAGTTTTGGAATCAGGGCTTCGGGGCCGGGCCACCGGAGCATTTTCAGCGGAGCCGGAGCTCCACATAAAATTCAAGGGGATCCGGATCCGGAGCAGCAGCCGGAGCCGGTTGTATGAAAAGTAGCTCCGGCTCCGATGTATTTCATAAGATGCTATGCTACTACTAATGGCTGAATTCAACCAGACATGGAGTAATCGCGATTAGTAATTGTTTTCAGTAGTAGTACAGCATTTTCAAGTAATCGCAATCGATTACATTCGAAACAATTCCGAAGTAATCGTAATCGACTACTTCACATATCTAATCGAATTCTTAGCGAAAGAACGATTACTTCTTAACTGTACAAGGACTATGACACAATCTGAACATTCGTGAACAAGGAAGAGATCATACACCAGGTTTATTGATAGCGCAAACGTCTGATTTTCAAATGTCACTGATCATTATTACGTCAGAAGTATTAGCTTTGCTCGTCACTGCATAAGGAGCATCCACACATAGTAATAGATATTTGATGTGCATTGTAGTGTGATTGTAAGAACGCCTGTCATGCTGCATATCAGGTTATCAATACACTCCAGACGCCACTAACTCGCAGCAGTATAATAATCACCATTCTGCCTAGTTCTAAATAGTAACTTATGTATTGATGTCTGGTATACTTAGTAAAACTATAGAGAAGGGGTGTCAATCTCAACTTGCGCCGCGGGCCGGATTCAAACTTTCAGATCGCACGCGGCCCAGATTAGTCAAATAATTCTAAAATATTACCTCAAAATCCATGCCCTTGTTTTTCACTTGAATGCCTTATTACCAAGCCTATACACATGATATTATATATTGCTGCTATCAAGGGGCTCGATTCTAGCAACAGCTTTATTCGCAAACAATATTGCAATTGACAAAACTTTGGTTATTGGCCGGATAAATACAGTTATACAGTATACACCCTGAAACAGTGGCCTCAACGACGATATAAGTTTGCATATTTCCATGCTTCCTTAGGTATAATCTGGCACTAGCGCGGTGTATGAGTTGTGAAGAATACAATAGATTCAACTGTAAACGCAGACGTTGGAATTTGGTTCATCGGGATTAAATCGCGATTCAGGTTATTTCTATGGAGGCCACGGACATTTTGAGGCAAAACGGATGCAGCAGTGTGACATCGAATATTTGAATTATATTATGTGATTACTTTATTATCCATGTAACCTGCGTATAACGGTTTCGAATTGGTGTTTTCGCTTCTGTGAAGAATTACTTTTCGGCCCATTTTCCCCAAACCTCTGACCTCAGTGTGCACATTTTACCTTTCTGAAATTGGGTGTCAATGGTGACTAGATTGAAACATAACGCCGCTGTCGGACGATTAAAATGTGGCCTATAAATACAAGCATTTTTCGCATTTCTTCAGAATTGCGTCGCGGGCCGGATGAAATCGTCTGGTGGGCCGGATGCTACCCACGGGCCGCATGTTTGACACCCCTACTATAGAGTGTGAGTATATGAGTATGAGTTAGGGATGGTGTAAACGTGAGGTTCACGTTCGCGTTCTGTGCGGTAGGTTCTGCACTGTGAACCTTTTTCATTTATTACAATTTTCACTTCATTATAGCATTTTTGGTTGAAATTTATTGCATTTCAACTGCGGGCCACTATATACTTGGCGCTGGCAGCACTAAACGAGCATGCACCTTGACAATCCCAAACATTTTACTTGCTTTGTTACAGAAGTTTGATCGAAATATCCAGCTTTCCGTTTGTGAATATTTAGTGACTCATCTCTGCTGTGAGCTTTACCCGCAATCACATAACATCAAGAGCGAAACACAACATGTTGGTAGTCATCGAATGACTCTTATCCAACCAATCAATGAAGTTGATATCGTTGTCTGATGTAAAAAATCTAGCAGGCGTACGGGGTCCATCTTGATTTCATATGTTTATTCTATTATTGAAACCAACTCCGTGGATTGGGGTGTTGGCTACTGCTGTGTAACTTGTTAAAGGTGTAATATCGGTAGCAAGCAAGTAAACCCGTTTTACACTCTGCTCAATATCAACTTAGCAATACTCAGGACGCCGAATACATTGTGCGGTCTGGTCTTGACCGTTAAGGCTTCAAAGCGTAAGCTTATATTCCCTTGCATGTCCTCATCGAAATTGTTGGCAAAGCGACGCAAGATATTGATTTTCTGGGATGATTTTATCAATTGATTGCCCCTGTTGATACATCTGTAGACGTTTAAAACATCAATAGGTATTTCAGCATTGTGGCAGTATGTGGCCCGCATCGTCGCTAGGTATTGCAAGGCTATCATTTCTCTGAAATGTAGGGTTGGAATTAGCGATGTGACGTCACGTGAAGTCACGAGGTTCACGTTCGCGTTCACACAGAACCTTTCAAAAAGGTTCGCGTTCACACGAACCTGAACCTTTTAGAGGCTCACACTATCTCTAGAATGAGTCATACTCTTTAGCTAAACGCTGCTTCACCGTTGTTGCTTGACGGGCAGTATGCCTATGTACGTAGTAGGCCTACGTGTACACCGGAGAAAGATTTGAATCTTTGTACTGGTCTAGGGTTGCCATACGTCCGGAATTTCCCGGACATGTCTGGAATTTCACTGAAAAATCTGCGTGCGGGAGGAATTTCTAAAATATGCCTAAATGTCCGGAATTTTGAAGGCTTGAAACAGGCTCAAAAGTTTTTCGTAAATCAACATAAACAATACTATTTTCAAGCAGATTTATGCTATTCAAAATTGTTCTTCGCGCCGCGCGCGAGTTAATGCAACGTATAATGATATTAGTATGGGCATCAGGCCTCTCCAAAAATTGCAATCAAAAGTAATATAAGTAACCATCATTTACTGAAAAAAGTCTGATTGTAATCGCCATTATAAGCTAACGGTATATTCCTAGAGTTAATTAAGACCGATTGGATGCTTCAATCACAGACGGTGGTTCCAAATCTTGGGTCGTTCGCCTTTGTCTGGCGATCACGGTGATCTTGAGCTTTGCCACGGAACATTTTCTAGTGGGAAAAAAATGTTGTTTCGGATATGATTAAAACACATATACCGATAGCCCACCGACCTAACAGTATAGCAGGACTGCCAATCACAATCCTGACAGGCCAGACAGTAGACACGGCCAGTCAGATGATTTCATCCGGCCCGTGGAGAAATCTATTGCAGACCCTAGAAAGTAGCAATCACCGGAGCTCACATTGCAGATGGCCTAATTCATGACCTATGATGTTTCACTCCATTCCTGTATAGTGTGTACTGTACAGTCGATCGGTAATGCTTTGCCAGTGTGACGTCATATTGACGGTCAATGAGTACCACCTCATTTTAAAATCCGCTAGTGGGCGCTAAAAAGTGTCCGGAATTTGCTTCACAAAAATATGGTAACCCTATACTGGTCAAATGAAAGAAACATTTAGATTTCCACAATGAAGCATTAAAAACCAACAGCAGCTTATAAATAAAACCAAGCCGTTCTTTACAGTATCTGTATTAAGTGAAAGGCAGAATTAAACGTTCACTTTATCTTTTCTCATATGACTCTACCTGAAACGGGCGTCAATCATTATTTCTCAATTCTGTACTCAAAATTTGGACCTGTCGCCATAGCCTTCCGCTGATACACCATGTTAGCTTGGGTTGTAGCTAGAATCCGGACGAAAACAGCAATTAGTCCCCTACTCCAAACGTTGATCTTGGGCCTCATAGGTTGATCAATTTTCTGGTTGACCACTGAATCTCGTCAGAATATTGGTAATTGCATTATATTACTATTCATTTGTAATCCTCTCTCAACCCCCGATGCTTGGATTTACCGGTAGAGCAGGGGGCACGTAATTCATAATTATAGCATCCGATAAATTATCTAGAGCAGGGGTTACCAACGCGGTGCCCGCGGGCTACCGGTAGCCCGCGGTCGTAGTAGCAAATATTCAAACGAGAGACATGAAAGTAGAAGCGGAGAAGGATATCATATCAGCAGCAGTTGAACATATGGGTCAGTCGTCCCAAAGCAACATACGAATGCAATTTCCGATCGTGCGTTAGTCGTCTTCGCCCACGAGGAGGCCCAACGGTAATCTGTGGTTAATATTTCCCAGTTTCGACGTGGAGATTGGAGCTTCGGCGCGCAGTGCGGCAACGCAACTGGACCTGGAGACGCAGCTGTGGATCCCGGTGAGTGAGAGGATTCTGTTCTTGGCAATAGGTGGGAACCCTGCCCAAGTGCCCAGTGCTCTGAATGTCTACTCTAATTGAAAAAAATCGAACTCAGCACGGATAAACGGCGGGAGTGACTGGTAGCCCGTCGCATTAATCAGTACCAAGAAGCAACTCTTGGTTTCAAAAAGGATGGTGACCCCTGATCTAGAGACATTAAATTGCGAAGTTGAAATAATAATTTCAAGTTCATCAAATCTCTCGAAAATACCCTAGAACGAAAGTGTCAGGCGTACTGCCTGCGGTCGCCTGCGGTCGCATCCGGCTCGTCAAATGATTTCATCCGGCTCACGAAGCAATTATAAGTAGATTAAAAAAAATCATATTATCCAGCACATTTGTAAAAATGCTGAGATTATTTGCAGGAAATACTTTCATTGAATATTCCATCACCACAGGAATTGCCGAGCATGGTTCAGGTCACATTATAACCAGCCGACTGCGGCTTTACTCTAATTCCAGAAGGCGAAAGTGCACACTGCACACTGAGTTCAGAGTTTTTATGGAAAATGGACCAACATGCAGTTATTCACAGAAGCAAAAACGGCCAAATGCGGAACCATGATATGCAGTTCACATGGAAAATATATTAGTTACGAAAATATATAATTCAAATATATATAATAGCACTGCCATGTCACGTCCAACGCAATAGGTCCCCGGACTTGAGAGTAACCTGACTTGCGAGTTCATGATAATGACATATGGCGGTTTTATACGGGAAGTGAGTGGATTCATGCTGGCGTGTGCACTCACAGCTGCAGCTGACGATGGTCCACATGAAGCTGTTCAAATAGCAGCTCATTTCAAATTATGTCACTTTGTTTTTAAAAATAACAAAAATTATATTGTCTTGGAAGTTCGGAGTTGTAGCACGTTGCCTCACCTTTTGACAGCCCCTCATGGGTTTGCAGAGTGGGGTAATTAGTTCTGCGACATTAGCCGATATGAGTCCTTACGTAACGTGCATTCATTTTTGTAGCTTCCAGGTACTTCCTGCATAAATCTCAAAAGTTCTCTCATTCGCCCTAAACATTCATGGCTATTCAGGTCATGCGAATTGAGTGCTGTATTTTTAAATATATTTCTAATAACATTACACAGCCGGATATAATGAGCACATTTTAATCCATGTACGTATTTGATGTAGAGTCTTTGTCTTTCACATCATTTTCGCAATGCAACGATTGTCTCATCTGTTTTATTTGTCATGACAGTAAGAAAATGACGGACGTATCAACGCGGGGGAAAGGTAGCTTGGTGTACTTGAACTTTCTGTGGCACGCTCACCATGCAGCGCTTTCGTATAAACCAGACCTGAGCAAAGTGAATCCCGCGGGCCAAATGCGGCCCGGGTGCCCGTTGCTTGGGGGGATTCACAACATGAAACCTATACTTTTGAATATTGCTGCGTGGAATAAAAGATAGGTTGTATAGACTGAACCGGAATGGAAATTGGTTTACTTTGAAGCATGTTCAATTTTTATTAATATGCCGCGATTACGCAGCCTACGTTACTCGCCGGTTCGCATTCGTAATCCAGATTAAAAATTAAGCCAACGTAGCAAAGTATGTCGTAACAATTAAAGTCAGAAGAATTCAATCTTTCCACATATTTTAATTCAAACCTTCTTTGTTGCCATTGCCCCATTACGCATTACACGGAGTGGGCTTCAAATTATTTCGTGATAGGCTACGTTTTCAAACACGTATTTCAGAAAACAAAGTCAATCAGTGCTCGTTTTTATTATGAGACATCATTATAAATAAATAAAGGATGAACGAGCATGTCAAAAAACCGAAAGCTGAAATACAAACTGCCGCACCATAAACCCCCCAATTGGATTGGGCCCGAGAGCAACGTGGGCCCAAAATTAATTCGTATATTATTATAAATTACAGAGTGTTTTTTCAGATATTTCAAAAATTTAATTAAATTGTTTTCGCACTTCGCACGATTTATCGTGGAAGAAGCGTTGATATTAACATGAACAAAACGCCTAAGTTATAGATATCAGCATTTCGGTGTCGGCCGTTACTGCGTCATGACACGCCAAGGCGTTGGCAATGACGTTTTGGCTAACATGTAACTCTGTCAAGCGTGCTGCCAAAAAGCTCGGCGGCGAGAAAACCTTGATCAAAAGTACCGCCTCATGTTGGCCGAAACCGGTATATATATGTCGATTTCACCGATCCGCAACTGTTCGGAAGGCAGCGATCAATCCAATAAGCTTTGTAGTATCCAAAAATACCTATTATTGTCTTTATTGAATAGTATATTCATATTGAAATGAGTCCGAATATTTTTTCGTATGACATTTGTCAGGGGTAATCGTCAGCAACTAGTAATATAAAAACGTTGATTGAAGAGAATGTATCATGTTTAACATTGTTTCGAATAATGATGGAAAATAAATAGAATATTGTGTTTTTGATAATTAACCATCGTTTTCTCATAATCTAATATCAGCGCATCCACTGACCAGCATTTATTAACAATGTAATTCACTGCTTTCAATTTAACAATAAAATCAATACGCTTAAGAATATAGCTAAACATTTTAACTCAACCCGCCAACGTATTTTCTGCTACTCAGTTGGCCCGCGGAGAAAATTAATTTCCCACCCATCGTCTTCATACGGCCTACGCAATACGCGGCGGTTCTTCCTTGTATTCACATCACAAGGAAAACGTCACACACATTCGTCACTGCACATAGAGAAATGTCTAGCACGCCAATCCATCTTTCATACACATAATAGTGAGCTAATAAGCTATCACCATACGATGTTTGCGATGAACCTAGTGTGTCAATATGTGTATTTGAATAGCGATGTAGCTGGCATTCATCGAAATACCTTCAATCGGCATCTTCAAATTTATATTCCTCGAAATCATATGTTTCATAGATCAGTCGCCATAAAGCCTCACATTCATACATGATTCCCTTGTTTCGATATGACGCAACATTACCTCGTCTAACATAACAGAAAGCGTTGAATACGTCAAGATACCATACGAAATCAATATCTGACAAATATTGTTTTGCTTTCAGTATTATTCAGTATTTATTGAACGATAATAATTCATTGAACTCGAGGGACTTTCAAAATGGCCCCTTATCACGAGTTAACCCTTTTGAAATCCGGTCAGTTTTCGCGAAACTGACCATCAATTTTCAAATTCATACCGTGACCTCATTAAGACTTACATTTGGGCTGTTTCAGTTTAAAAGTGGGCGGACTATATCCCTCTACCGTTTCCGCCCTCGATCGACACCCCAAGACATGTCTAAGGTTTTTTATTAGGCTAAATAAACAAACTTTTTCTCTAAAAAATCTCTTTCTTTCTCTCATTTATCAAGACTGACCCACATGAAGGCGCCAGAGAGCCAAAAATGATGCATGAGTGCGTAGCCACCGTTGCCTGGTTTCAAACAAGCCGTCAACCATGGCTGTAAACCACGCCGCTCGCCAGTTATCGAAAAATCAAAAATAATTAAAAATTTACATATGGGCGTGGTCAGTAAGTGGTCACTATGGTCAACTTCAAGATCAATACCGAATCGGACCCTTACCGCCCAGTTAATGGCATGAAACAACGTGGTATACATTCTCTTGTCGTATCCAGCCATTTGCAGGCATAGTAAACCAGTTTATGACTCATATTCGGTCACGAACTTAACTATGTTCTGGAAAATCACCGAAGCGTGACCACAATTACCAAACCCCTTTAGAATACTCCCCAGAACAAGTTTTGATGTTTGAAACGGTGAAAAATTACACAGAACACCGTACAAGTCGACTTCTGATGACCTGGCAGAATGTCTGACAAGATTTCCCACTCGGAAAATATCTGGAAATTTTTGATGATAACCACTTTTTTTCATGCGTATTTTCGGCCGAAGATCGTCGGTGCTCGAAAATTGTCATGCCTTATACCTTCGAATTAGGTATCATATAAATCAGAAGATTGCTAGCTTTCCCTACGAACAAAAATGAAGCCTTTAGGACATAGACAAATAAAGATATGGCCAGATGAAGTTGATCGATTGCGTATATGCAATCAGATTTTAAAAGGGTTCGGCACAATAACAAGCACGTTGACAAAGGAACCCAAATTTGAAAGTGTATAGAGTAGTAATATATTTTTAAAAACGAACGCTAGAATCCTTCGGTCAGCACATATATCTTGATTAGTCGTTGACTCCAATACAGATACGTCACTATTGGTATCCGTACCACAGTTTGGGAATCGCAGGTTTAACATTATTCATTTGATTTGCGAGTCGTCAACGTAACGTTGTCTCCCAAATTACTACAGTTACTTTTGGCTACAAATCATGGATTCCGAGAAATGTTCACGATTCATGATCGCGTGTGCTTGCGCAATGCCTCGATGACCTACCCATCAAAATGAGATTGTTCTGGAAATGTCACATTTATGTGTTGAACATTCCGAATTTACATTCAGGCTCGACTAATAATCTCACTCTTACATAATTCAAGACGCGTTGGAATCGTACATCTTGTAGGAAACAAGTCATAATATTGTAATATATAGTCATATGTGTATCGTGAATTTGTGAATGGAAATACTATTGTGGATCATCAATAAATTTCTGTCGACGCAAGTAAAAGTGACTAAGCTTTCCAGACTCTCTGCGTTCGACCTACATTAGCTTTATTCGTTTCCTTTAGTCCGCACAATAAGCTATAAATAATAGTTATGTCATACTGTATGCCTATCCTACTTACTTGACGTTGGGGACTTACAATTTTCAACTCATGCACACAATCGTGTAGCACTATTGCACACTTCCGCACTTTCGTAACTCCCTAGTGACGAATCAAAAAGATTTTATCGTGTTGCATTTAGAATGGCCTTTTGGCAATAAGTGCAGTTTATCCTAGTACAATCTGGCATTCAATGACAGGCTCATTCTATCCATCAAAGTGGTGTTGACCTATTTCTATGATGTAAGTATATATTGTGATATTGTATATAGTATATTTTGGGCTCAATATGACACCTACCGGATTCAGATCTTCCGATTGCTTGCGGGACGAATCAGTCGAATAATTTCAAAAGCAAACTTACAGTGAAAATATTTGTCTGCCCGTTTTCATTAGGGCCGAGTAGTTTTGGTGGGAATAGGCGTTCGCGAAATTTGTAAAACTACAATGAAACGTGCAATACGTGTCAACATACTATCCAACTAAAAACCAGAGTCCAGTCAATTGGCACGAGCTTGGAAAGTCAAATTCTCAAAGTCAGAGCTCCGTAAACATTATATTGTACACGCTTCGATTTCACGTAAATTAGGCTTACCATATTTTGGAAATCTAAAAAGAGGACACTTTTTCAGAAATTTGAGACTTGCAAAACCGGAGTAGAATTCTCAAAAATAGGTGAATTTTTCCCACTTTGTGATCGGTTGACTAAAAAAAAGGTCAACTTTCCTCTCAGAGCTCAAAATACCGTTTTTCTCTCCAAATTGCTAGGTAGTTGACTAAAAAAAAAGGTCAACGTTTCGCTCAGAGCTCAACTCACCGTTTGTCACTCCGAAATACTCGCCGGAGCGTCACTTCTGTGCTAATTTACGTCATATCACACGCATTTTGCTCTAAATGTGACCTAAATTTTCAAAAAGAGGACAAAATCTCAAAAAAGAGGATAAAAGGGCGTCCTCCGAGGACACTTTCAAAAAAGTCAAAAAGAGGACAAATCCTCTTAAAAGAGGACGTATGGTAACCCTAACGTAAGTATTATATCAGTTGAAGACGAGATGGACGATGCAGTCTGGGAATCGACGTGCATAAAGATATATTTTATATAGTCTATATAATCATGAAAACAATACACATATATTACGACCAATTATATGTTCTACGCGTGCAGATTTAACTTCGAAACAGAACTGTCTTAAACGGACCCACGACACCGTATTTGCCAACGGGTGAATTCGATGTCACAGAGAGTATGCAGATACAAAACCTTTCATGGTTGCTATCATATACAAGTTCGCAACCAAAGCCGGAAAGAAATTCGGATAGGTAAGACACGGCAACTGGGAGAAAAATTACATTCATTGGTTTACCTCTACGTAGGATTCAAATTTAAATTGGAAGTCGGCTATTCACGCCTCTTTAGTGTAACGCTGTCGTGTGTGAGAACAGATTCTGCAATTTCAAAGAGCTATACTGAAATAATCCAATACGAAGATATACTATAATCAATGTGTCACCAACTTTGCCAGCCATCCAGGTCATGCAATGATATGCCATTAGAACTAACGACCATAGGAATATTAGGAATTGAAATGCGCGAGTATTCACTAAACAAGGTGCTTTCGCGATCTCTACCGGACAGTCAACTAGCGTGTGTATTGGTTTAGCAAAAGTAACCTTGATGCATCTGCATTGCGTTCCAGTGTTGGGATCAAGTCACTACCTTCGAGTCACGAGTCATTTCGAGTCAATGAACATTTTGACTCAAGTCAAGTCAAGTAAATCGATTTTCGAAGGTGACTCGAGTCAAGTCAAGTCACTCGATTTTTGGAGGTGACTCGAGTCAAGTCGAGTCAAGTCAAGTCAAGTCAAGTCACGAGTCAAGTCACATTTCAAGTCAAAGTTGCCTTTTCAAAGTATGAGGCATGCCTACACCATTGCATTTTGCTAGCTGTCTGAAATACAGATTGAGTGGTCATTAATTCTGAACCGATGAGCGAATATGAAGTTAAATATAAACGCAAGAAGGTGCTGTATCGCTTACATATACGTAGAAATGCTAAACTACGAAAGTAATTGCATAGCCTCACTTTGTAGTTACCAGCCAAAATAGAGAATAGAGAAACGAATTGATAAGATACCATACATTATACATTTACAAATTAATATGATACATTTCCAGCCCGCGCCAATGGTTGAGGACAATATAAACCAGTGGTTCCCAACGTGGGCGATATTGCCCCCCAGGGGGCGATTTTGCGGTCTAGGGGGGCGAAAATGACGAAGGGGGCGATGGGGGGGGGGCGAAAATGGACAAAGGGGGCGCCAGATGGCGAAAATAGCGAAGGGGGCGATAGGGGGGCGATGACGCCTTAAAACGGTAATATTGGAGTCAAGTCGGAGAAATGACCTTTTTTTTGTAGTCAACCCACGAAAATTTAGTTGCAAAAGTGTAAAATTCGACATCGAGCCGAAAAGTTGACTTTTTTTTTAGTCAACCCGCCGGTGATTACAGTTTGTATACCGATTTTTCGGTTCACAAAAATTGGGGGGCGATGATCGGCGTTGAGCTTGAAAAGGGGGCGATGAGTCGAAAAAGGTTGGGAACCACTGATATAAACTATCTACCAATTCAATTTCTATAAAACAAGATGTTTGGTTCAGGTAATAACAGAGAACAGTAATATACATTTTTCGAATAAATTACTTTACTATACTAGTTAACGACAGCATAAGCTTCGATCACTTTGTTAGCGGTCAATTTATTTGTGAGAGAACAATAGAGGCTCAGTAAAACGCACGAGCATTGAATGATTGATTGCTCGCTCTCACGGGTTACACCGGCGTTTCGCGAACAATCTGATTGCAAGATACAGTGATTTTTATCGACATCGATTGCTTGATGACTTGAAATTGACTCGTGAATTTTGCTTCGAGTCACGAGTCAATCCACATTTCTGATACGCCGAGTCAAGTCAAGTCAAGTCATTTCAGCGAAGTGATTCGAGTCAAGTCAAGTCATACGAAAAAGGTGACTCGAGTCTGACTCGAGTCAAGTCATGACTCGAGTCATCCCAACACTGTTGCGTTCTATTTCTATCTCATTGATTTACAAAGATCGAAGAACTGCATTACGAAAATTAAAACACCAATACTGCTGACAATTTATTTTCGCTGTATATAAGTTAATAGGGGATCTGTGTGGTTAAATTTCTCCCGTTAATGAAGGAAACCTGACTTTTCCAAACTACTGGATTTTTAAAATACGCTAGAACTCGAACTAACGACCTTAAAATACACCAACTTATTAAAACACAACTAACTATAGATTCAATTCCGAAGCAACGTATTGATTTTTATTTCATGGTAATCGGAGCGGCTTTCCATATCAACATCAGCACAAATGTGACATGAGAGGGGTTTGGATCCCAAAACCCACCCCTGGCTACGCCACTGTTAGTAGTGATGGACCTAAAAATCAAGATGATTTTTACAATTTTTGACCATATAAACTTAATTTTGACCAAATTTTGACCTCATGTATGCAAATTAGGTGTTTTCCCACATAATGTTGGAATTGTACTACTTACCTTCATTTCTGGTTGGAACTGTCTGTCCTTACAGAGTTTGGCCTGAAAACTTTTTTGACTCAAAAACTGACAAATATTTACACGAAAAAACTTTATTTTAACAAAATCTGGACCTATGAAGAATTCCAGTAGTCACATCACGCATTATGGTGGAAATAACAAAATATATGTTGTTGCCGTACAACAAAAGATACTTTCCTACATTCTTGGGCACAAAGTGGCCGTCCTTACTAAGTATCTTGCCAAGAATGGAGAAAGAACGCTCATCAGCAGCAGTTGTTGGATGGCAAGACTGAAGTTGTGCGTACACTGCTGGTCACACACCGTGGTGTTTCATTCTGACATTGTTGCCTACATCAAAATTTTTCATTATGCGCTTCTTTTGCCCAGGCACGCAGTGTAGCTTTAGTTAAGATATTGTGGTACGTTGAGCAATGAGAAGAACATCATGAAAACCTATTTGTTTCATTTGACCGTTTCTGATTGACAGTGAGCATACATTGGGCCGACTACAACGGTAGGCCGATAAAGTAGGCTAAGGCTACAAGATGGAAAATACGGGTCACCAACGTGGTGCCCGCGGGCTTCCTGGGGCCCGCAAGGCTGTTTTAAAAATAGATCGAATAGCAGCATTTACCAATATTCAACAGAATATTACCAATGAGATTTTAAATATATAGATTGATGGATTTAACTATTCTTGTTTCAATTACACCAACAGGTAACTTACAAATGACAATACATATATAGAAACACTTAAAATGATGATATCATATATCCTCGATTACGATTAGTATTATACCAACAGGTAATAGAATCATAAGATATCGAAGACGTAGGATACGGCGCACTCCCTATACAGGCGACATCACGGAATTCCATCCACGGTGTTCTCGAAATGGCGGGGGGGGGTCCGTCATGGTACCTCGACGTCCAGGATAATGCCACAATAGTAAACTACATTAATATTCGGTACCAGATAGCCATGACGTAGCCTACTAGCATATTTTCAATTGCCTATCACGTATTGCATCCTTTGACGCAGCTTGTTTCTCTTACACTCAGCGCAGTTTAGGACCATGTTTCTAACTTTCTGTAATCGTTGCTGCTGTATGTTATATTGAAATTTGTTATATCTGGATGCTGAACAGTTGGAGATTGATTTGTAAGACTGGAAAATGACCTCCCCCTTAAATCCCACTAGGCTGCAGCTTACGTTTTGTGCCATGTTGACACGGAGAAGTACAGTGGTGTATGCGCAACAGCTATGAAGGTTGCAAGCGTGTTTGGTTCAACTTAGCATTGTCAATCAGCCTTTTCGGACATGAACTACATTAAAAACAAGCACAGAGCACGCGTCACTATTGCACATGGAACACTCACTCAGAGTTGCAGTGTCAAGTTACATACCAGAGTACAGCGCACTACTTGATAGCTTGCAATACCAGGCTTCCCACTGTCTGTTATGAAGACAGATAACCTGATGTCCAGTCCAAGGTGTGACATGATTTATTACAAAATTCGAGTATATGGTGCGAAGTAATTAATGATTTCTTCAAAATTCTTAGTGGCTAGCTAGTAGAAATGATATGATTTGATAAAAGACTCTCTTAGAAGTCTTACCACAATGTGAATCATGCCCTGTCCTATGAATATCAAAGCGAAGATTCAGTCGATACGGGTAAACGGCGGGAGTAAATGATAGCCCGTCGCTTCAATCAGTACCAAAAAATTAGCTCTTGGTTGCAAAAAGGTTGGTGACCCCGCTGTAAAATGTCAAATGATAAGTTCTACAATTGTCTTTATATAGGCCAGTGATCGGGAATCTATGGCTCGCTAGCCATATTTAGCTCTTTTGGGTGTAAGATTTGTCTCTTTGAGAAATTCTTTATTTTATGCGTATTTTATGAATATGGCAGTCACTTGTTAGTAAATTTCCATGACAGGCACAATAAAATTATTCCCGTCGCAGCATAAATATGTCTTTGAGAGGTCAAGACATTGGAATATCTACTATCTCGGGCAGTGATTCCCAACCTTTTTCGACTCATCGCCCCCTTTTCAAGCTCCACACCGATCATCGCCCCCACCCAAATATTGGGTACCGAAAATCGGGCATACAAACTGTAATCACCGGCGAGTTGACTAAAAAAAAGGTTAACTTATCGGCTCGACCTGACCTCGTAAATACACTTTTACAGCTAAATTTCCGAGAGTTAACTAAAAAAGGTCATTTCTCCGACTTGACTCCAATATGGTTGTTTTCAAGCGCTATTGCTCCTTTTTTCCATTTTCGCCCCCCCCCCCCTATCGCCCCTTCGGTATTTTCCCCCTTCTAGACTGCCAAATCGCCCAACTGGGGGGCGATATCGCTCACGTTGGGAACCGCTGATCTAGGGTTAGGGGCTGGCACCGTCCTCATCCTCATCCTCCTTATCAAAAGTCCCCAAATTTGAGTTGCTGTCGCGCCGACGACCATCACAACTCGCGAATTCGATCTAGACTCGCCATCGCGCGCGTCGAAATCTTGGATTGCACGATACTTTGATTGATCAAAGAGAATAGTGGACTTGGCCGGACACGCTTGTAGGACAATGCAGTTTTCAAATACACATTGTCTTTCTAATCAATACGCCGAGACATAAACTGCCTTGGAAGTGACATTCACAATTACAAATTCATAATAAAAACAACGCAATAGCTATACATGTTCTTGATTGATAAGTATAGCTTTCTAGCACCGCCGTAAAATGTAGGTATGTAGCGCAGCGTTACGTACGCCTAATACTTTATAAGTCGATCAGTACTTAGATTTTCGGAATCAGCGCGACAATTACATTTGATTATTATCAGTGATTATAAATTTCAAGCTATTTACGATGAGTCCGCTATCACAGGTAAGGCTTGGCGGGTCTGTGACTCATATGTGCCTTACCGTTCCTTTCGCGCTTTATTTTCTAACTATAAATATGAAAATTCCGTGATTTTGGGAATAAAAATGTTCAAAATCTATAGTCATTATTAAACATCGATAGAAAATACCAATAATAATTGAAGGTTTCACAATGTTCTTTCTTTCATCCATGACGATGTCTGATGCACTGCCTCCTTCACCAACCGTAATCCAACGTCACGGACGTATCACACCCTGCAGTGGGTATGCTGACCTACTGCTGTAGTGACAAATGTTAAGACTCCACCTACGCATGTGGACAGAAAAATATGGCGAACACTACGGATCCCATATATTAGTGCCGCCAAAACGTCACGGATTTACAATTGTGACGTAACGGTCTATTAACATGTATGGCTCTTTGGGAGCTACAATTGAAAATATTGGGCCAATATGGCTCTTCAGTAGAAAAAGGTTCCAGACCACTGATATAGGCTATGGTTCACAAACGAAATGCGGGTTGCAAAATAATTTTGTTTGTAAACAATTTTGAAATTTTTTGAGCTAACCCACCAATTAAAAAAAAAAAATTTTTTTGACATTTCAAAAACAATCGCCGTACTTATAAGATTTTTGCTTACGACCCCTGTAGCGCCGATGATTATCGTTACAATGTTTATTTTGCATCGCTACATTTTCTCACATTTCATTTCGAGGTTTGCGTATTTTGCTTGTTTTTCTTATTCATTTTCTGGTATGTTTTGATCAGCTGGGACAGCCAGTTCAATGAGTAAGTACTCTCTTTTCTTTTTTAGTTTGAATATCATATCCGGGTGGTTGCTCCTTATTTCGTGGCCAGTTGTAACTGGTACATCCCACAGAATTTATTATAATTATAATTATTGGCACATTTACATTGGAGCGTATCGCCCGTTTCGGGCTACCTGCACCACGACACGAACTTTTGTAATATTGATATGTCTTTGCCTTTCGTAATCTTGAGAACTACTTTGCTGCTGAGTTGTATCACGGCTCACTTTCAGACTGTGGTATTTTCAATGCACTACGTAAGTGCCAAGTGGTGGGATCGGCGATGAGTAGACCAGAAAAACCTCCGACACGTGGAAGATAGTCAGAACCGGAATTTGAACCCGGGCTTCTTTCTCAAGGAATATCGAACTTTTGAGGGCAGTACATTGTAATTATTTTTATTGTAAAGATTGCTTGGACATGAAACTGATTCGAAATTGACTGCAGTCTACTTAGGACGGCATTTTCAACGAAAGCCAAGGGCTGCAGCATATGCTCCTGCGCTATTGCCCAAAGCAGTTGGTTGCAAGCTACGCACTAGCATTGATCATGGAAGCTACATTTCTCTGAAGTTGTGATTGACCGACAGTATTGTTTCACAATGCTGATGATTTTCCCGTCATATTTTGCTGTAATTACCAGACCTACGAATCAGTTTGAATTGCTTTCGAGTACCGATAAATAATATCTTATAATGGGCTGACGAATAGTATTTCTAGTTAATCAATATGTATTCTTGAGAGGGATGATGCGGTGAAAGCAATCCTCAAGTTATATACCGCGAACTAGCTAATTGAGTATTCCCGGAACGTCTGTCAGCTATAATGAATGTCTTTTTGCAATGGCTGTTGAGTGATATGACACGTCGAAGTAACTCCTATAAAGTTACGCATATCTTGCAGGTAGGGATGCACCTTAAACAAAAATCAATTTAAAACAAACATCTTTAAAACAAGGCCCTAATTTAAAACATGTTTTTTATTTTTTTCAAGCAGTGATGTCACGATTATTCAATGGTGACGTCATAGTGGATTCACATTAACAATCGAAAATATACGGTAAATATAGCTCCCTTGACGAAATATCTGTACTATTAATGTTGAACATACTATTTTATGGGTTCCCACCATCCCATATCGGTATATGTCAGCTATATCGGGTGGTAATTGTCCGAAGGCTCATACAACATGTTCATTTGGGAAGTATTGACACAATTATGGCATAATTTTACTACTTAAAAAAACTCACTTTTCTTTTTTTCAAGGGCCTTTGTTTAAAACACAGTTGAAGCATGTTTTTAAAAAAAGTGTTTTAAAACACCGTTAGTTTTGTTGGTTTGTGGTATTCATGGTGTTTGTCGACAACTATGGTCATTTACACAAGGCCGATATTGTTCATTATTTTCTGTAGCTGCCGACTTATAGCATGGCCCACCTTTAGGCTTTTTGTAAGACACCGCTAGTAGTATATAGGATCGGTCGTGAGGTGGCAGGGGCTCTTATGGGCGGGGTGGCATGTGGCTGGGAAACCGGGGGTGGCATGCGGCTATTTCGTCTTATGGCGGGGGTGGCATGCGGCTATTGTGTCTTATGGCGGGGGTGGCATGTGGCTCTTATGTATTATGGGTGGGGTCGCAAGCGGCTGGGAAACCGGGGGTGGCATGCGGCTATTTCGTCTTATGGCGGGGGTGGCATGTGGCTATTGTGTCGTATGGCGGGGGTGGTATGTGGCTCTTATGTATTATGGGTGGGGTCGCAAGCGGCTGAGAAACCCGGGGTGGCATGCGGCTCTTATTTCTTATGGCGGGGGTGGTGAGCGGCTATTGCGTCTTACGGCGGGGGTGGCGAGCGGCTCTTATTTCTTACGGCGGGGGTCGTGAGCGGCTGGAAAACCGGGGGTGGTGAGCGGCACTTATTTCTTATGGCGGGGTGGTGAGCGGCACTTATTTCTTACGGCGGGGGTGGCGAGCGGCTATTGCGTCTTATGGTGGAGCTGGCATGCGGCTATTGTGTCTTATGCGGTCGTGATTCGCCCTTTCAGGTATAGCTCGTGGCGGTGATTCGCCGTGAAAACTCGTGGTCGTGACTCGTCTTTTTTGCTATAGGTGGTGGCGGTGATTCGCCTGTCGTGTATTCTTACGGGATCTGTGATGAGTCGCCATGTGTTCTTATGGGTGCGGTCGTGATTCGTACTTTCAGGCATCTCTCGCGCGGTGTTGAATATGTACGAGTCACCAACAATAACCGCACAAACGGAACCGTGGCTTGTTGTGAGGATTTACGCAGTGCGTGCGACCTATATTTCGAATGACCTGCGCGCTGAATTGTTGCCCGTGCAGCTGTTTTGTGCTACTATCGTATCGATTATTACACTAATCCAGTCAGTGCGGAATAGTTTGCTAAATCTAGGAATCACTTCCAAGGAAATATTTTGGTAATTAGTTTACCGCAGAGCCGGGGTAGACGGCTGTACGAATATCAACAATAACCGCGTTCGCATACTAACACTCTAAAAAGGTGTGAAATATTTGTAAAAATCCTACGACCACTCACAAGATAACACATCAGAATAGTCATCTCTCGTGGTTTGGTGTTACAAAGGTAGGAATTATAAGTAATGTTTTGGACGACAATGATATATCGTTATTCTTATGGACGCGGCGACATGATAACGTTACAGGTATAGGCTGTGGTGGTGATTCGCCATGTGTTCTTATGGGTGCGCTCGCACGTCGTACTTTCAAGTATAGGTATCTCTCGCATGTCGTATTAGAAACTCGTGTTGGCTCGCTCACGCGGTGAAATTTTAGTAATCAGTTTGTCACAGAACTTGATTTCGCTGTTAAGATTTAACAAGTAACGAATAACAGACCGCCATTGTCGGTAACTTGAATAGCGACAAATTGTCACTTATTTCCGTTCTAACCCTAATCCTCTGTGAAGTGAACGCTTATTCAAAAGGGTGTGATATAATTTTAAAATCCAACGACCACTCACCGGATAATGCTTCAGACATAGCAATCCCTCATGCCCGCTCACAAGGTAATATTTCGGTAATTAGTTTGTCCCGGAACCATCGCAGACGGTGATTCGAAAACCAACAATTTGTCACTTGCCCGCGATCGCTAAATGTTTCACGCCTCTCGAATAGTGGCTGACTTTAGTTGCGTGATAAGATCCATGAAAATATTCAATCAATGTGTTAGTTTGTCAACTTGAAATGTAACTCACTACACAAATCAAGTTGAATCGTATTTGAATGTATTGATTCGACCCAACTCAAATCCTTTGACAAATCCTATTAACGCGAGCTGTTGAATCGAACGTAACCTGAATATTACTGACGCCAACATTCACCCGCATCGGATCATTCACACATTCCACGCCGCTGTTTTAACACTTATAGAATCAATACCAACTATCTCTAACCCGATAATATTCAATCATTTTGGTAATTTGCCAACTTTAAATCCATTCGCGGGATGTACTAAAGGTAAATCCAAATAATCCAGAATGAAATATTTGGACTTTGACATTGCGCGAATTGAAATAGGTTTGACAAACATGACTACCAACTTTCACCCAGTCACATTTCAAGATTATACTTTGAAACAATCCTTGAAACTGACAACTCTATTCATGACTCCGTTTCCGTTTGTAAAATAGAGTTTCAGAAATACTATCGCGATATTTTAATGTGTTACTACACACAATCGAATCAGTCAATGAAATACCACCTGTTGTAAATATTTCTAACTTGACAACCACTTGTGCATACCGCGATCAAGTTGCGACGCGATGAGTTAAATCGGGATATTTCAATCTATTTGTCGAAACCTTGAACAAACTATCAGGTTATTTTTTGTTGCAATCGAGTGAACGGAAATAGTATTACGTCTCAACATTTCAACATCTTCCCATACACAAAAGAGTAAAATACAAAAAAGCCTTGTCAAGTCAATCCGTTTGTAACTTACCCAACCAAAGCAAAAAGTATCCTTATGAAAATTAAACAAGACTACGCGAGTAATCACCACAATCCAAAATCCATAGCAAGTTCGGTTGTAGTCATATACCGCCAAATTGTCTTTTTTATTTTTTCAACTGTAAAAGTCGTTACTATTCTGTACGATAAAGTAATTACTACTCGATATATTTTATAAACCAAGGTAAATACTACTCGGTGTGTGGTTTGAGATTAACATATTACATTTGAGTATACCGGATTTGAATATCCGACCAATGTAGTTGAGAATTCATTTCTTACAATCGAACGCAGGTGTTATATTACAAATTTTCACGATGTAAACATATGAATTGACACATGGATTTTGACATATGAGATTTTGTAATAGTCGATCATGACTTGATTATTAAATTATGACATTATTAGACCAGGCTGTGTTGAAGGCTATTACGATACCAACAAACTTTTCAGAAACATTGTTATTAACATATCGATTTGTGAAACTAGATTAACATATCTGAAATGTTTTGATTAGGAAGATTAACCCATGTTCGTAAAAACCACGCAGCGTATTGTGGATATCAGGAAATATTTTACAAATGTAATTGCCTCCAGTAACCAAGACTAAAGATGAAACAACAATTTCCTTTGTTGAACAATAACCGGCACAATACTTTATCATCGTAATCAGTGGTGAGAATTGAAACACTTTCGCACATTACCCGGTGTCAAGATATCACTCTAGGTGAATTGACATACCACCGCTTGATTAATACCTAATCCGTTCGCACCATTTCACATACTTTGATCATTATAAAAGTAAATTGGAATATGTTTGCTAGATGCATTCAATTCAGTTAGAAATGTCTGGTGCACAACAATCGTAATATCGAAAAAGTACTTGCTACACTATAATTCACTAAACGTGTTTTGTATTGTTGTTCATTTGTAGTATTGATTGAAATTGTTTTTGAACCCTCAAATAATAATTCCCGACATGAAACTAAGCCGCCGAAAGTCGTTACCATCACAAAGAAACAATTTGCACGATGTTTACTAAATGTGTCCTATAGTTAGGTGTACTGGAATTATTTGTAAAACACACACACACACACACACACGATCAGAGAAATTGGAAATTTTTCCGTTGTCATTCGCTAAAGTAAATGTCATCACAATACTCTGTCACTAAAAGACGTTACTTGGACGTGCTTGAATTCTAGACATAGTTCTGATTTACCCAAAACGAGACCCAAGGACAACCCTAGTTTCAGCCAAACACAGATATCCAAAATATCACACACTTCGCTATTCCTAAAGCACAAACACCCGATACAGAATAATACTTGTTGTGTTGTTGCGGCATCATCACTCAACAATATCACCCTCAATACAAATGATGTTTATGTGTAACATGCTATTGATTTGAACCACACCCACCTGACGGAAGAGGATTTACTCAATCTTTACAAAATGGATATTGACCAACATCACATCACCGGATTGTATCTGTTTCGCTGGATACGAGTTATGTTAGTTTAACAGTAAACAAATTTCACCCTCTTGGATTATGAACTCAATGCGTTAGCAGTCATTCAATATTTTGTTTGTGTCAACTAGTTACTTGGTATGTTACTCCACAACTCTTACAAAAGTACGAAGGATATTAACATCACACTAAGTAATTAACTTTACTCGATATTCTCGCATTACGAAACTAAAGAATGGTTGGTTAGACTCTACAAACTGTTTCGATATCACAAGACCTTTATTGTCTGAATGGGTGTTCATGTGTCTTAAGAACCAAATAGTTCAACACAGCACTAGTACCAACAGAAACATCAGAGTTGTTTACACAAAAGTTTGTATGCGTGCAGTATGCGAATACCATGTGTAAGTCCAGCACAATTGCGGTATCCATCCGGGTTTAGTTAACACAATTTACGACACCGAGGTCACCTCATCTTTCGTAAGACAACAAACCAACCAAGGTTTCAGGATATGTCCATGTCATAGCAATAAATCAGCTACTCCAACAACAGAGTACATATGTTTTCTAGTTACGGTGCTTACATCTTACACACAAATCAATCTACTTTGCTAACAAAAAGTACTGGGTCATCAAGTGATTGCCCTAGCAACAAAACAGCTAAACGTACTATCATACAAAATGGCCGTTATAGTCACCAACGGTACATGGTACAAGTAACAAGTCTCGAGAATCCAGTTATTGAAAAAACATGAAAGTGTTTCTCCTGCGCCAAGTCGTTATGTTGACGAAAGCGTATATTGTAGTATCATGATCGATTTGCATTCGTTGGTCACAAAATGTCACTACTCTAAATAATTATTTTTCACTCAAACACAAACGCATACTTGTCACCAATCGTTTTCATCAAGCACGAGTTCAAAAAACCTGCTACGACATGAATTCCGATTTAGTTTTACAAATATTTTATAATTGTTTTTAGTAACACTATATCAATGTCATCAAGTTGAGTGTTTACGATATTGGTGTGTAGGTGTGTGTCATACTTGGGGGATCCGTATTACAATTGACTCGAATTAACTAAATGTAAGAAGGGTTGAAATGTTTCGAATCGATTCATAAGTGGTCTTCGTTGTGGTTTTCGTCGGACATACAGCACGAACTAACTGTAGACTCCTCTCTGTTGTACAGCTACTCGGTAATCGAAATGCATTAACATGTAAACAACGATCTTGTTTCGTCACACCAAAAATATGTTCACTTTCGCGATACTCCGCACAAGACGTGCATAGCCTTTTCACACTCGTAATAGTATACCAACGTCAAGCGATAACGTTTAACAAGACCAACGACACTGAACCCACGACGTACCTATGTAAAATTACCACTTTCACTTGCCAGTCCATCGTTTACCTGACTAAACATATTATTTTCCTTTGGAGATCTGACGTTTACCCAAAGTAAGAAACCATTTTCACCTGTAAATATATTTTTTCCTCTGCTAACAAACCTTTTTTCACTTGGAAATATATTTTTTTCCTGAGCAACAAACCTTTTTCACTTGGAAATATATTTTTTCTCTGGGTAACAAACCTTTTTCACTTGGAAATATATTTTTTCTCTGGTTAACAAACCTTTTTCACTTGGAAATATATTTTTTCTCTGGGTAACAAACCTTTTTCACTTGGAAATATATTTTTTCCCCGGGTAACAAACCTTTTTCCCTGAGCAACAAACCATTTTCACTTGGTGGTCCGTCGTTTACCCGAGTAAAAATATCATTTTCCTTTGGAGATCCGGCGTTTACCCAGTGTAACAATACATTTTCACTTGGAAAAATACTTTTACCTAGAGTAACTAATCATTTTCTCCTGGGTAACAAACCCTTTTCGTCTGGAAACTATCATTTAACTGAGTACCAATACCGTTTTCACTTGGAAATACATTTTTTCCCTGGGGAACAATACCATTTTCGTTTTGAAAACTGACAACCACACCGGCCAATTTGATATTTTTGTATATTGTTACAACGGTCAGTGACAAAATATACACCAACAACGACTCCGATACATTTGTGTAATCGCATACTCACTTGCTCTGGCGCAGTCCCATCAAAATCGACGGTTAGCCACACACACACACAAACACAATAACAATGCGCTATTTCGATATGACTGCGGTGTCCGGGTTCATGCTTTAGATTTTCCAGAACCAATCCGTCTAAAGTTGTAATCCCCCACCTTTGTTAACTGGTTGATACACGGATAACAATCTTCGGAAAATGTAGGAACGCATACTACCCATCGTGCTAACGATTCCGGGTTACTTGTGATTAATTTCCTTGCTCACCCTATACAGATTATACGTACAGCGATATGTAGCGGTAATCGATTTGGTCAATACATATCGCCCCATTCAGTATGGAATTACAAACCCAATACAGGTCAGTTCATAACCGGATCCGGATATTCAATGCAAAGCGATAAAGCAGAACCAATGACCAAATGTAATTAAACATGTAGATTCACAACCCTTGATTTTTTTCGTGAAAATTGACAATACATATCGAATATATTTTACGATGGTTCAACCCTACCAAGTATTCTCGTAAATGTGGTTTATGACATTACATACAATGTGTCGGTGTACAAATGTTGGGTGTTTATGCACACATCGGTATGACCTATAGACAACATCATCATACCCTCCAGGACTTCGTTATTACATCGCGAGTTCAATAAAATCAATTTTGTATATTCAATCGGTGGCATAGACGACGGAAGGCTTGGAGATCCAATGTAAAATTCAGAAAAACAAACGGGTATATTTGTCCATCTTGGTTCTTCACTCAACTACCATTGGTGCTCTCGATACGGCGAACGGTACAGTATGCAACGCATATCATTAGAGTGATATATCCACAGGTAAATATGTGGCCTGGCGTTCACTTCACAGAGGATTAGGGTTAGAACGGAAATAAGTGACAATTTGTCGCTATTCAAGTTACCGACAATGGCGGTCTGTTATTCGTTACTTGTTAAACCTTACCAGCGAAATCAAGTTCTGTGACAAACTGATTACTAAAATTTCACCGCGTGAGCGAGCCAACACGAGTTTCCAATACGACATGCGAGAGATACCTATACTTGAAAGTACGACGTGCGAGCGCACCCATAAGAACACATGGCGAATCACCACCACAGCCTATACCTGTAACGTTATCATGTCGCCGCGTCCATAAGAATAACGATATATCATTGTCGTCCAAAACATTACTTATAATTCCTACCCAGCAAACACTCGACGTCCAGTTGACTTCCGGTGGAATAGCAGGCCGGACATCCGGTTACTTCCTGCCGTTACCTCCCAGGATTGGATTTGTCGACAACTAGAGACGTCCTGTCTGCCCTCTGAGTACGTCCTCAATGACGTGCTGTGGACATGAAGCGACTCCTCACGGACGCGTGTGGCCTAGCCTGGACGTCACGTGGTTCCCTATGGACGCGCCTGACGTACTGTGGACATGGCGTCACTCCCTATGGACGCGCCTGACGTACTGTGTACATGACGCCACTCCCTAATGGACGCGCCTGACGTACTGCGTACGTGGCGCCACTCCCTATGGAAGTGTCATTCGCCCTCTTTCTCATCTCGACTCCATACCTGGTTCAACGCCTAACGGCTAGCAACATGGGATACAACATCATATCAGCTCACACACTGCGTATATTGGCTGAGCGAGCAACGAAACTGGCAAAATACAAATACGATATTGGTTATTATCAACGAAGCTATACTACTATTAACGAACACACAAAATGTGAAAGGCGAGCACTACTACTACCACTTAACACAGTCAAGGCTGAAGTGAAAAATCACATTGCAACAAGTAATCACAGAAAATGTGTCACAGGGGTTCAATAAACAGCAGCTGCTAAAACCACTCAATGCTTTTTTACTTAGACTGTTTGTCATTAGCTTAAGTACATAAAAAGGTGTCGCAGGAATATAAGACACAGCAACTGCTAGGACAACTCGAAGCTAATGGAACAGTCTATGTGAAAAAAACATTGGTTGAATGAATATCAAATAGAGTTAAATAGAATGGTATCACAAGACTAAAGAAACAGCAACAATTTGAAACGAGCATGACAAAACGGGTTCAGTAAAAAGTCACAATGCAAGAATTGAATCAAAGCACCGTTTGCTGATGTTGAGTGCCTATTCTTTTCTTCGGCAATCAGAAGTTGTTGCGCCAAAACGCTTCTTCTCGGCGCTTGTGCCTGAAATATATACAGCAATGTCAGTGAATTCTTTACGTCGACTGCTTCCCCTCGAAGTAGTTGAACATCGCCTTGGAAAGCGCTACTTATACTTCACTACAGATTCACGTTACTTAGATGTCTACTCGAGAACTAACTACTCCTTTTCGACGAATACTACTTTTTCAAACTACTCGAGTACTTATCAACTTATATTTCTACTTCCACTTGAAATAATTGACATATCTTGAAAATCCCTACTTCTACTTCAATTGTAATTTATGATGTTACTTCTTACTTCAGCTTGACTACCAAAAACGACCACTTCTACTTCGGCTACACATGTTCGAACCATTACATGGTAAAAGAATGAAACATTACAACCAAATTCACTATTTTCAAACCACTCGAGTACCTTTCAACTTCAATTTATACTGGAGTATGCTGTGATTTACGAAGTATGTTAAAACTACTCCAAGTTACTTCTACTTCCACTATAGTCCCAATGTTGAATACTTCAATTTGTTAATCGCCACTAACAGTTATATGCTAAAATCAACCGGCACCTCGACCAAGTTTACGACATCACACTAACTGCTTCCTCGAGGTAGGTTTAACATGTCCTGTAAACCACTACATATACTTCAATAGAAGTGATGTATTACTTGAGAGTACTGACTACTTTAACTTCAACTAACCAACCCATGTTCGGAAGAAGCCACATTCCATTACATCAGGGGTGTCAAAGATACAAACCGCCCAGCAATTCTGTGTAGATTGAACAATGCGTGTATTATGCAGCACTTTTCTAATGCTTGAAATTTTCATAAGAAATAATTCCATTAAATAATCCCTCAACACTGCAAATGTCGAGTACGGAGAAAATTGCTTATTGTGTTGCATCACAAAAGACTCAAATGGTATCCGGCCTCGAGGGAAACCTAAATCGCTTTCTAAGACCATGAAGAAAATTCCAACGTCCGTATTTACAATTAAATACTTTGTTTACCTCAACACATACCCAGGTTTGCCGCCATGTTCGAGTAAAACATCGGTAGCATAGAAAAATACCGGCTTGCCGACATCATATTAGAAGAGCTACTGTTTCATTGATTTTCAACTGTATTCTGCCGCTTAATCACCATATTATTGACAATTTCGTTGTTTGCTAATATAGGTGCAACTAGAATAGAACCCATATGATCCGAAATATAATTCATCTATTACACTACTGTGTTGAAAGGCCTGATAATCAAGTTTCAAATGAAAAACTATTGCACGGATTTTCAGGTAATAGTTTGGAATCACTCCATTGGTGGGGCCCGAGCGATCTGAAGCTTTTGAGTCTGGCCTGCGACATCAGACGAGTTTGTCGCCACTGTGTTTCATATTTAATGAATGCGATAATACGCCAAAATTAACTTCCATCCAACTACAGAGTACTTGTTAACTTCCACTTGAAATAGGTATGACATACCCGGTAAATCGCTACTCATACTTTCAGTACAGTTTTGATATACAGTCGACTCTACTTTATTCAGTGTGGTTCCGCCCATTTTGGCCGAATTAACCACAGAATCGGTGTTGTCCGCATTAACCGGCCGGAGTATTTTAAATGCAATTTTACTTCTTTCCTGTACAAGCATTTTTGGCCGAATAAAGCGGTTACACGGTCTCTGAATTTAGCGGACACGACTTTACCTTGTAAATTGCTACTTATGCTTGGGAGGGAATCTGTGACATTACTTCTACTTGGGTACGGACACCGACTACTTTGACCCCTCCCCGGTTTCATATGAGCTCAACTGATTGATACCTTCAATTTCGGCTCTTTGACTTTTTCCGGGGCATGACGTAACAAAGAATTCACTGCTTCCTCGTAGTCCACTTGTGTTGCAGATGAATGGACTTTGCAGCAGGCAGCGGAGAAGTGATTACCTTTTCATTGATTTGCGGATTAGTTTGGTATATGGCGTACATGGATTACAAGAAATAATACATCATAGCATCGTAATGCCAGAATACACAGCATCCTGGTTGGGAACAATTATATATGCTCAAAGAAAGCGACACCAAGACCAGATCTACTTCTTTGAACGACTTACTCGACTAATTTTCAAGTTCATTCTCTATTTCCACTTGAAGTAGTCTTATCATGTCTTGTAAATCGATAGATATTTATGATGTCAGGTGTCACCTCTACTTCTACTTGGGTAACAACACTACTTTGATAGCCTATTTGAAAACAGTCATTTACAATTACATGCTATGATAATGCAACACCTAGATCAGGGGTGGCCGAACTTTTCGGCCAAAGGGCCACATGAGATTTACGAACAACTGCATGGGCCACTTTAATGTTGATGTCCTTTTTTTAATCGTCCGATAGGAGCGAACAGGATTAGGTAATGGTATAAACAGGACATATATTAATATTACTATGCATCAAATTCGATAACGAACATGTCATGAAAACACTATGTACAAGTCCTAGCCGGGCCAAGAGCGAAATTTTATCAATGTTAATGAATGAATTCGGGCAATAATAATGTTGCATATATTGTGGGTCGCCTCTGTATACAGCTGGGCTCAATTGACCAGGACATGAATAATCGGGGCTTGTATATATATCAATAACACAGATTTCAGTGAACATATGTCTATCATTTTGCGCAAAGGTTTCATCAACGACTATCTTTCTGCGAGTACAGGCGCGAAGTCGCATGTAGGATAATACGTTCTCACATAATTGCGAATATAGTTAGGCTCAATTTTGTAGAATGGGCGCATATTTAATTTTCATGAGAGGGAAACAATACTAAAGAAGCTAGAAATCGAGTGACAATGAATCGCGCGAAGTGTCAAGAAAAATATCAAGTCAAATAAATCTGCGACGAAATATTCTACTTCATGTTCATATACGATAATGTGGATGGCCCTTGCCTCCGCCAATGAGTCGGAACGTATATTTTCGTCATCAACATCATAAAGTTCGCGGTCAGGCTTATCATATTTTCGGTTGATCTTGCAAGCTCACAATAAGTTACCTGCCTATTTTATTTATTGATATTACAACCAAATTCGAAAATTAACTCGCGGGACACTGAACACCTTCTCGCGAGCGACGGGTTGGCCACTTCGGACGTAGACCAAATCTACTCTATCAAACAAAGTACTTGAGTTCTTTTAACTCCATTTCTGCTTGCACTAAAAGCAGTTTTTACATGCCTTATAGATCTCTACGTACACGTGATTAGAAATTTGATGCTTTACTTGGGTTCCAATTTTATTTCCGCTTGTAGTCTTAACATTGCTTTTAAACTGCTGCGTACGCTCGAGCAGAAATTTAGGATGTTGCTTCTAGTGCTACTGGAGTACCAATACTGATATACTTTCACCTTGACTATACCTATATTCGGAAATGGTTATTGGTCACTTACGATTACACTCTAAAGAATTCGACAATTCGAGCTAATCCACTTCTTGATACTCGTGCAATTTTCAGAACTTGATTCTCTACTTCTACTTGAACACTCGGTCACTACTGCTACTTGAACTTGAGCAGGAATGTATGACGCTATGACTGATTGAATACCAACCAAAAATTCTTCAACCACCTTCGGTTTTTGCAAATTGTATCCTAGTATTTATGTTACCTTCGTTTGCTCTCCAACTTTGATACCGGGGTATGACGCAACACTTGACATTGTTGATGAATGGATTTCGCATCCGGTGCCTGAGAATAGATTCTGATTTTGAACATTGATTTCCGGATATGATAGGTAGGATTACCATGCACCTCACAGAAAATGATATTATACAGGCACCACTTGTTCCGTGCTCTTTTCTATCGAGTGTAAGCCGATGCTGTAGTTTAGTACTTCATTATGTTGACGGTACACTGCGCACTCTATAATGCATTCTTCGTACAGTCGGCTTGACTTGGTCATCACAAATGGCAGATATTGCTGATATCTAAGAAATTGAAATAATCAGAATGGTTGTATTGAAGTCATCTGACAGTGCGCGAAACAAAAACAAACCGATGTGGGTGGAAGCATGCTGCCAATAGTACATTTACACACTAATCATTTATAAGGTTATTGTTGCCGAGAATATTGGCTACTGTGAAACACCCGGAATATGATTACATCATCAATGGTAATTCGATAATTCATTCTGATAGCCGCGATTTGCTGGGCAATATAGGCCAAACCGCGGCTCTGAGTTGAGGGTTTGATTGCGGCACATGCATTTCCTTACCTTGCAGAGGGGTTCAACCCAATTTTAAAACAATGCCTTCTATCACGTTCAAACAATATGCTTGTATATCACATCAGTTACCTTGCCGTTGACGTTACTGGACAATTTACACCGGTGCGGCTATATATACAGGGTGAATTTGGCCACGGCAAGAGCGTTTCATGTGCAAAAAAGGTGCATAGTCATCAATAATGAACTTGATAATAATCAATCATGGTATCCTATCAAAGTATATAACTTGCACTTGTTCATACTCAATTACTCATAGAGGTTGTATATGAGACAATACTATTCAGTAAATGTAATAATTTTATAAGGTTTTCAAAGGAAAAGTCAGCAGAATACTTTCAAGTTCAACAAGAGTTGTAAATTGGGAACAATCCACAATGGCGGCAACCAGTCATAAGCGCTATCAAACTAGTATAAATCATAGGGTTAGCCATGTGATCAAGCAATATATAATTGCCTCATCACATAAATTACTATATGACCACGCAAATACACAAGATATTTTTATCAATATCTTGAGGAACATTCAGTCTACCGACTAGCAAAGCATTGCTATTGGAATGAATCAGCAAATCGGTGTTTATCGCGTTTCAATCATATTCGTATTCACACTTCACAGTATGGCGTATCTGCATTCGAAGAAATAATGAGGCGCAGCAAACAATTTAATGTTCTACCATACATCGATATTGAACACAAACTATCAACGAAAAAGGAGAAGCTAAATTACGCTCACAAGAAATGTATACGGTATAGTTAGGTCTATTTACGCATCATTCTAAAGATTAGAACTCTTACCATTTCAAACTGTTTCTCTGTTGGAGCGGTTCAGGTAGAGTTTCTGAATCAACAACACTAACCACAGACATCAACTCTTCTGTTTTTGCTTCGTACAGATTCTCAATCTAATCAATGACTGTTTTGTCTGCGTCCATTATCTCTAAGAACCTCGTCGCATCAGTCACACAGACATCAACTCAGATTCAAATATCAGATGCACGCGCCGTCGCGCTAGACTGCGCAGGTAACACGTGACGGAGAAGGAAGAAGGCTGTCTGGTTTGAAGATGTCTGTCTGGTTTTCACGATAGGGCCGCGATTGTAGAGACGTGCTGTGTGCTACAAATAGTCATGGCGTATCATCCTTAGTAAATCGCGTTGTGATACCGCCACTTGCATCACAATTTCACATTGATGCGCACATTTGTTCCAGTATTTCGCTATATCGGGATATATATTCAGAACACGTGTTTCGCCATGATGTGCACACTGCACCAAGGGCGTAGCCAGAAAAAATATTTGGGGGGGGGGCGAAAAATTCGATGAAGTAAATGACCCCCCCCCTTAAAGATAAGGAAAAAATAGGTAAAATCGATTGACTTGGGCGCTTATTGGATGATTAACACAACATGTGGGGCGATCGTTATATAATATTCCACTCACAGACGGATGTGATAAAATGATGATTGTGGAGAACCAGGACGACAACACTTTCGCGCGAAGCGCGCAAATTTTTCATGGGTAATGAATGAAATTGGTTCATCATATTGGTATTTGCATATTGCAAATACGTTTTCATTATCAGATTTACCGGCAGGGCGGGCTGATAGAAGTGGTGTCATCAAACATTCGGGGGGAAATTAATTATACATCTTGAGCTATATGTTCATACCACACGGCAAGACTATTTAGAGTTTCTAGAGCAAGGTGGCCAAAGGGCCACATGAGACTTACGAACCATTGCGCTGGCCACTTGAATGTTGATGACCTTTTTTAGTCTTCCGATAGGAGCGTACCGGATAATAGATAACGTTGAAAACAATACTTATATTAATATGCATCAAAATCAATAACAATTATGACATGAAGACTTGGTGTGGATCCCCGACCTAGCCGCGCGAAATATTGTACATTATATATACATATACGACGATCTGCGAAAATGTGGCTGGCCCCTGGCTACGCCGATGCGTCAGAACTAGGAACGGATATTTTAGTCGGCAAAATCCCAAATTTCGCGGTCAGGCTAATCAAATTTTGGTTATTCGGTTTTGGTGATTTATTTTTTGATAATATTAGTAATTTCGAGTATTAACCCGCGGGCCTCTCAAAACCTTTTCGCGGGCCACGGGTTGGCCGCCCCTGTTCTAGCTTCCAGTTGCCAATTATAGCTTGTATTAGGCGGTCGTTGCACGGACGAGCCCAAATCGCTGACATAAAGTGATGAACAATCAGTGTGAATTTAGGCCCTAGTCGCGCCGAGCGTAAATGTTTTTTGAATAAATGAAAGAATTTGATCAATAATATTGGTACGTCTAGCCTATATGAGCAAGTGGTGCCCATTCTTATTACTTCGTTGAAGCACGGTTTGGGCGTAACCTCTGGTAGAGATTGACGCTATACTTTAAAGATTGAAATCGCTGATACATACCAGACCAAATTAAAAAACTCCTTTGATCAGACTCGTTCAATTTCAAATTAGCAATTTTTAACGGGAGTTGGTGATATTTTCCTTTGCCAGTTGCGTTTATGTTGGAGGGGTCTGATTGCAGGGACAGGATCATTAGGTGCCAGCCATTTAATTCCCGAAAATCTATATCGAAGGCTTCGAAATAGATGGGTCGGTTTTATGGTCGTCAATCATTTTGGGAGTGCACTTTGCGGAGTCGCATGTAGCCTACTTTATATATCTTCGTGCGTCCCGGAACAAAAGTTGCCGGAGCTAACAGTCCGTCAGTCCCCAACCCCCATACTTAACTGACACTCCTACAAACTCAATCAACCCAACGACCTCGGGCTACTCTAGTGTATCTACTGGTACTGTTGTATTCTCATAATTGAGAATGCATCTAAATTCAATATTGGGTATTTGCGGAATAATGTTTTTTCGTGATACCGATAATAAAATCAAGACATGAACGGACACTAAATCGCGCGAAGCGCGAAGAAAATTTTTAGTTTGCATACATTTGCCCCAAAATACTCTAATATTTATTGATTTTACGAACATTTTCAAGAAATTTGGGGGGGGCGACCGCCCCCTTCGCCCCCCCCTGGCTACGCCAGTGCACTGCACAATTGTGCAGTTGTGCACGCTTATGGGTCCAGCTATATGCCTCTTTATAATTCAGCAATTTATTCAAATCAATACAACGCAGGATTGCGATATATTTTCATAAAACCAGTACACTGATAAATGGCTATAAGCCTATATGTCTTACGATTTCGTCCGCGATGTGCATTGTGCATCCCACATGGGGAAGAATAACGATAATATGCCATTTTGAACAAGCCAGCTGGACCCCATGAAAGCGATATCCAAGTAGGGGCATCCTGATGAACTCCTATGTACGTGGCATCCAGGTGACATACTACTATGACATCCTCTGGAATATTCATTGGTGACGCGAATAGGAATATTCTAAAAATTTCTTCCACTGGAAGTCATCTGGAGTTACATAACTGGACGTCCAGTTTGTGACAAACTGAGCAAGTCCTCAGTAACTAACCGTGGGAGGTGGGATGGGTTGGAACAATTGTGGACATACCAGTAAATCCATGGGATATCGGGTGTTTGCTGGGTACCTTTGTAACACCAAACCACGAGAGATGACTATTCTGATGTGTTATCTTGTGAGTGGTCGTAGGATTTTTACAAATATTTCACACCTTTTTAGAGTGTTAGTATGCGAACGCGGTTATTGTTGATATTCGTATAGCCGTCTACGCCGGCTCTGCGGTAAACTAATTACCAAAATATTTCCTTGGAAGTGATTCCTAGATTTAGCAAACTATTTCGCACTGACTGGATTAGTGTAATAATCGATACGATAGTAGCACAAAACACCTGCACGGGCAACAATTCAGCGCGCAGGTCATTCGAAATATAGGTCGCACGCACTGCGTAAATCCTCACAAGCCACGGTTCCGTTTGTGCGGTTATTGTTGGTGACTCGTACATATTCAACACCGCGCGAGAGATGCCTGAAAGTACGAATCACGACCGCACCCATAAGAACACATGGTGAATTACCAACACAGCCTATACGCGAAAGCACGACATGCGAAAGTACGACGTGCGAGAGATGCCTTTACCCGAAAGGGCGATGTGCCACCACGAGTTTTCCATGCGATGTGCGAGAGATGCCTATACCCGAAAGTACGACATGCGAGCGCACCCATAAGAAACAACGACACATCTCCAGAGATCCCATAAGAACCAATGGCGAGTCACCACAGATCCCGTAAGAAACAATGCCGCATCACGAGCGATAGGGGGTCTGAAAGGGTGTGGTCGCCAACACGAGTTTCGCGGCAAGTCACGAGCGAGCCCTATATCAAAAAGGGTTACCGGTCGAGAGGGGCCATAAGACACAATAGCCGCTTGTCACCCCCACCATAAGACACAATAGCCGCATGCCACCCCGGGTTTCTCAGCCGCTTGCGACCCCACCCATAATACATAAGAGCCACATACCACCCCCGCCATAAGACACAATAGCCGCATGCCACCCCCGCCATAAGACGAAATAGCCGCATGCCACCCCCGGTTTCCCAGCCACATGCCACCCCGCCCATAAGAACCCCAGCCAGGTCACGACCGATCATACTAACTACTACCGCTTACGCGGATGAGGTGGAGATGAGCCTGGTTTTAAATGCAACCCTACGTGCAGGCATAGTTTTCGTGCTACTGCAAAATCAATTGACTTCCTTGTTATAATACATCGAATACTTGTTTGGTGGCAATAACTCCTATTGCAATGGCTATGTCATGAAAACAATCTATATGACCGATATGACACATCGAAGTATAGCGAAGGTGTCAGTTTATTTTGCGTGATACTGCAAAATCAATTGGTTTCCTTGTCGTCCTTGCGCCAACAATTGATACCTTCTATTATGCTGAAATACATATTGGGATACATCGAACTGATTGTCGTTTCATATATGTATTTCATGCTATACACATGTCTTATAAATCATTATCGCATGGGAACAGATCATTTACCCTGCTATATTTTGTGTCGCAATAAGAACGTGAACGATGGATAAATTTACACTAACGTAGGGGAAGGTGACTGGTTGCGCAACAGAAACTGATTTGTTTACTCTGGCTCTCCGTGACACAATACAATCGTTTCCTTTTCGTACGCGCAATAGGTGATGTAAATTTCAAGCATTCATAAGGAAAGCGCCCACTCGGCCTTAATTGCGTGCAGAGAAATGACAACCACTCTTGCTTATTTTAAATCTTAGCGTATTGGAGGAATAAGTTATTACCATATGCTGCTAATTAGACGAATGTTGCGCGTCGATGTATGCAAGTGAATGGCGCTTATAGCTGGTATTCATCGGTGTGCCATCAATCGGAACTGTCAGATTTGTTTTGAACAAAAGCATATGTTGTCTATGAGTTGTCGTGATGTGGCAGATCTGCTACGATACGACACAACGTCGTCAAATGTAACGGGAAATATGGCATGTCTCAAGGTGACATATGAAGAGGATATCTGAAAATATTATTGCAAATGGGAAAGATAAAACATCGATCTATTAGGCGAGATCAGCGTATTTTGATGATTATTACATATGATGACTAAAATGTTCGAAAAGTGTATCTAGGAAATATGGACAGGAAAGTTTATATTGCCACATGCAATTCTTTGAATTAGTTCAGGGGTCGGTAACCGATTTGGCCAATTGCGACGAGAGGAACCAAAATACTCTTTGAGCAAGGTTACAATTTTTCTAAATACCCGCGTTACCTTTTTCAAAATTCCCCTGTGGCCCATCAGTGCAAAGTAATTGCGGTAGGTTATGAGCCTATATTTTCGCTCCGTGGCAGAGATACGCCTGACACCGTCGTGTAGGGGAGATGCGGTACCGATGAGACACTGGGACCGAAAATACTTGAAAAATTCTCTATGATAATCCCATGATTACACTCCGTGAATTCGTTTACTACTGTGAATTCGTTTACTACTGCATGCTGTCGGAATCTTTCAATACATGCAAATAACTTTGACCTGAGCGAGTTGGGGTGTGTGACATATGTTTTCTATTTTGGGGGTATAAAATTAATTTAGATCGAGGTATAACTTTTTTGTTGTAACCTTCGACACGAACAAACCAGCAATCATTTCTAATCCGAAGTGCAGGGCTTGTATTAGGCTATATAACGAAACGTATATTATTTATTCAGTATCATCATTTGTAGCGTGAAGGCCGGTGATAACATAGCTAAATCAAAGTAAAATAGTTGGACTAACTAATTATGCAACAACAGTAACACGCCTACATACAGAGATGCTGTATAATATAATGAGCTGTGATATGTTATCGCTATATAGAGCTATTTGGAAGTCGAAATGTCGATTTTAGGGTAATATTATGTACCCTCTAATGTGCAAATACGAGCCCAAAGCTAAACGCCATTTTCCGCACACATAAGAGGTAATATTTATTGTAATTTTTTAACGTGGCGACTAAACATTCTTCTTTGACTAGCTGTAGGTTAGATTAAGAAAATTTGGAACTTCTATAAGTTTTTGAGCGTATGTATCATAGGTTCACTCGTCGTGTACCTTTGGACCCACCCGGTAGGACCGATGATAAGTTCGAGCAACAACTTTTGAACGTTCATAAATATTTTTTGTGAGAAGGCGGATATTCATGAATATATACCCGGTAGGTAGAGCTCAAATCAAAAAATTGAACCCGCAAAAAGATCTTCTGTTATCGACTGAAAATTTGGCGGACTGATATCATTTTGTAATTTTTGATCCATCGGTACCACATCTCCCCTATTACACGGTGGCGACATGGCCTATAGTGGTATAATCCAGTGGTTCTTGATCTTTTTCACCGCGCGGACCGGTAAAATAAAAATTCACGCCCTCCCTTATCGTCATATCACAAAATGCAACCAAAATGCCAGCAACCCCATGGAAGGTTATGACTGTAGATGAGAGAATTCTCGAAAATGATATTCGAACTATACACAGAGCAATTAATATGAAATGGGAATAAATCGTGCAGTGCGTGAAAAAAATGCGGTTGAGCGCAGCTTCCCGTCCCTCGGTTTGAGAATCACTGTGCTATAGAGTGACATTTATTGAGTTTTGATCGTAATTAATTATGTTCATGATGGCATCCATGGGATTTTACAGCAGTGAGCTTGCTGAGGTAAAATCGCCTTATCCAGATAAACGTGTAACCACTACCAGCCAGAGTCGTTTGCAGTCTTACGCGCCGAAGGCCGTGGGTTTAATCGACCACGACAATAACTCGAGTAATATTCTTCTCTTTGACACGAGATAAGAAGCGTTTCGGAGTCGAACGAAGCACCTTGGTATGCTACCTTACTCATTGTCTACTATACTAGTGGTTCTCAACCTCTTTTACTACGCGGTCCGGCAAAATTTCGAAAAAAAATTGGTGGACCGGTGAACTTTCTAAAATTGAAATCAACCCAAAAAGCAAAGTATGCATCCGTTTTTTGCAAGTATATGGTGCTAGAGAGTGAAATTTTGAGGGTTTTGGTCCTAATTAGTGATATTCATGATGAAACCCATGTGATTTCACGGTAATGAGTCTATGGAATCGCGGTAAAATTGCCTTGCCGGAATAAATGTGCTCCCGCCGATATAGTCGTTTACAGTCTTTCGCGCCGAATATTTAACCGACCACGCCAACTCGTCCAATATTCTTCTCTTCGACAATATCGAGAGAAGAAGCATTTCGGAATCAGACCAATCGCCCGGTCGTGCTACTTTGCTCATTGCCCACCACCAAAAGACGTAAGCTACTCTGGTTACTACGAAAACTATGCGCCTTACGAAGATACATGACAGCAGCTTTATATGGCCATTCATGCACAAAATCAGAGCCGAAAAAGCACTTCGTCAGCGAAACACCTAAAAATCTTGGTTTTGGGCTCCCCAGATGCAGCAGACACTTGTCAGCACATGCATTCTACTCAGTGCTGGCAGAGATTTTGTGTAGCCTAATCGCGCGAGGCACGAAAATAGTCTATAATTCACCACTGAATCGATCAATAAAATTGGTAATTGCATATATATTGCTATAAATCTTAATCCTTTCCGAATTATCAGATTTTCCCGTAAATCTGGGTATGGTGTCATCTTGGAAAATTTACGGCACGTAATTAATAATTGAGCATATTCGAGCGGGCATGTTGCAATAAATACTTCATTGCATGCCTGTTTCTATAAATAATGCGTATTCCTTGGAGGACGGGCACCCAATTATCAAGACAATTACGTGTCACCAAATTGCGCAAAGCGCGAAAAAATTTGAAAACGTTACAAAATCGATCTAATGTTACCTCACGAAGTTCTGAATCTGTTTAAAATTTGATGTTTTATTTATGTTATCAACGGACAAGCCTTTAACATATTGCCTCTTGAAATTAAGGTATAAAATTGTAATATATCTGGCGAACCGGCAGGGAAGTCGTCGCGAACCGGCACCGGTCCGTGGACTTGCGGTTGCGAACCACTCCGCAATACCACTACCCTGGCAACTACATACGAATACAATGCGCCACACGAAAACACCTGACAACTGCTATACCGATCTTGCGCAAAATCCGAGCCGAAAAAGCACCTCGTCAGCCCATCCAAAAAACCGTTGGTCTTGAGCCCCCACATGACGATAAGACCAACTTCTGAGGGGCTTCGCCCCTAGACCCCACAGTCGGATTGATGTTTTCACCTGTACTTGTGATCACATTCTTTCTACTCTGTGTAAGCAGAGAGTTTATGTAGCCTAATCGCGCCAATAGCGAAAATTTACGATCATTCATGACTGAATGGTCAACAATATTAGTAATTACATATATGTTGCTATAAATTATTTATCTTCCCAGAATTGTCAGATTTTCCGGTAGAGCTAAGTATGTTGTCGTCTTGGGAAATTTAGGACACGTAAAAATATTTAAACATATTCGAGCGGGCCTGTTGAAAAATTACTTCGTTGCATGCAGGGCTGTGGAGTCGGTAAATTTTACCACCGACTCCAACTCCGACTCCTGAGTCTTTAAACGTACCGACTCCGACTCCAACTCCGACTCCTGGGTCTTTAAACGTACCGACTCCGACTCCGACTCCCGAACCGACTCCAGCATTATTACCAATTTACTTCGAAAATTATATGCCACATTGTCGGTTGAATGACCATCATACAACCATTAAACATATGCAAACATATGATTACCGGTAGTATGCTAAATTGTTTCATTGTGGCACAGCTCGAATTATCCACTATGCAATTAACATGAAAAAAAGATTTGCTAAATATCCTTCCTTTTTCAAGTTTTTATAACATGGACTCTCTAATATCCTGAAATGTATGAATCATTCAAATATGGCAGATATCCTATCCTGTATATTAAAAATGTAGATAAAAAATCCAAGTGTAGCTCTTGTGTATGAGCCAGCAACTAATAAAGAGATTGAACCTACTAATTTAGTCATTGCACACTATACTGATTACAAGCACACACACTCTTACTACTAATAGGCATTGGTCATAAATGGAATTTAGTTAAGTAGCCAGAGACCATAGCCTATGTCTAGTCTACATGTACCTAATCAAGTATTCAAGGATTGGGACTTGCAGTCTTTCTTAATTATTTGTTCAACCAAAACAGCTAAGCTAGACTACAAATAGTTTTAATTTTGTCAAGGGGGAAGCATCGTTTGGTCAAATTTACATCATTTTTACAATTTTATAAAACCAGCCGATGCACTTGTTCTGTCACAGTATCATGGTATAATTCCTAAAATTGCATCAATTTTGACTGCATCGCGAAAACGCATATTGCGATTTTCTTCCCCTCTGCAACTGAGTTGTAATTTGCAAGTAATGTCTAATTTTATGTATATCAGGAGTGGCAACTTTTTCGGCCAAAGGGACGCGTGAGATTTACGAACCATTGCGCGGGCAACTGGAATGTTGATAACCTTTTTTTAGTCGTCCGATAGGAGCGACCCGAATTTGGTGACATTGCAAACAAGACTTAAATTAATACGCTCTAAAATTGATAACAAAATATCATGCAACTGTGCAGTGCACAATCAGGCCCTGGTCGCGCTAAGCGCGAATTTTTTTTGCAAGATAATGACTGAATTATATCAATAAATATGTTGCTAACATACATTGGGGGTCGCATCTGTATACCAGTGGGCTCATTTGGCAAGGACAGGATTATTCGACGTTTAGACATAGCCAAATCGACGGCATCAGTGAACATGCCTCTATCATTTTGTGCAAATGTTTTGTCGACGATCTCGCTGCGAGTGCACAAGCGAAGCCGCACGCTATTTCCTAATTGCGAATATAGTTAGACTCAATTCTGCGAATAATATGTATTTATAATCTTCAGAAGGGGGCTCAAATTCTGAATGCAAGAAATCTAGTGACAATGAATCATGCGAAGTACCGAGAAAAATATCAAGTCAAATAAATCTGCTATGAAAGATTCCACTTTATGGTCATACACGAAGATCTGGGTTGATGTGGCTGGCCCCTGGATACGTCAAGGCGTCAGTACTGTTGTTTTAGTCATCACCAAATTTCGAGGTCATGCTAATCAAATTTTGATTGGCCTTGCAATTGTACCTGATGTCATAAATAATTTCGAGAATTACCTCGCAGGTCACACCAAACCTTCTCGTGTGCCAAATTTGGCCTGCGTGCCACGGGCTGGCCGCACTTGATCTGTATGGTTATTAATAACAGTGATTGGTGGTACATAAAAATTCAATTGAAAATTCTTTGAAAGCAAATGTTTTCATGATAGAGAAGTTGGAGTCGGAGTCGAAGTCAGGGTCATTCTCACAAACTCCGACTCCGACTCCAGACAGTATTTTCCCCACGACTCCGACTCCAGCTATTATAGTTTTCACGACTCCGACTCCGACTCCATCAAGCGAAAATTACCCAGACTCCGACTCCGACTCCACAGCCCTGGTTGCATGTCATTATTGCGTGACCGACTGTCTATTATATACACTGTAAAAAAACAACTCGATTTACCGCGAAATGTTTGGAAGCACGGTAGCCAGACTTTTCGTGGTAATGTAACATTACCGTTATTCAATGTAAATTTAGGTTACACTCGTCCGGTAATCTCACTCTGCACGGCAGACTGTAATGTTACAGTCACCTCCGGTATATCCAATCTACATTTTCTCCTGTATATTTGCCACTGAGACTGTAATTTTACCGCCTACCAACATACGTGCATTCTGTGTAAATCAGGATTACATGCCAGCTTTTAAATTCACGTACATCTCATTCCTATCGCAAAAGCTACTTCACACCCCCAAAACGACATTGGAACAAACTGTATATTCATTCATGATTCACGACGATAAGGTTATCGATGGAAAAGTATTGCTGCTGGAGGTCTAATTCTTCTTTAGGAGACATGCAATAACACTAGTGCACTGTAAAAAAAACACCTCGATTTACCGCGAAATGATTGGAAGCACGGTAGCCAGACTTTTCGTGGTAATGTAACATTACCGTTATTCAATGTAAATTTAGGTTACACTCGTCCGGTAATCTCACTCTGCACGGCAGACTGTAATGTTACAGTCACCTCCGGTATATCCAATCTACATTTTCTCCTGTATATTTGCCACTGAGACTGTAATTTTACCGCCTACCTATATACATGCTGTCTGTGTAAATCAGGATTACATACCAGCTTGTAAATTCACGTACATCCCATACTTATCACAAAGCAACCCGATGCTAAAATATCGCAAAAGCTTCTTCACACCCCCAAAACGACATTGAAACAAACTGTATATTCATTCATGATTCACGATGAGAAGATTATCGATGGAAAAGTATTGCTGCTGGAGGTCTAATTTTTCTTTAGGAGACATGCAGTAACACGAGTGGTCTCCCACCATCGGCCAAACTTCCAATTGTTTCTTTTGCTCGTCCTCATTCCTTCTGTGTAGCCAGTATCTTGCAGTTCCACTAAAAAGAATTCATGCGTAAGTCGCTATATTAAGCAAAGTTCTTAACCTAGACATGACATTATAAAGACTACTAAGACAAATAGGGTAACAAAAATATAACAAATTTTGAAGTACCGGTACAGGTACATTGTGTGGTGACGGCTCCGCCTTTTACATGATATAGCAAAGATTGATGACTTACTTAATCAAATGCAGCGGGCAAGTTATAAATGATATTGCATTTTCGTGTGGGCCAATTATTATTAGTCATGCACTTTATTGCATGCTGTTATTTCTTGACCCCCCCCCCCCCCGATCAGGATTGTCCATTGTATCGGTAGTGGAAATATATTGAAATCGCCCAAATGTACCAAGAAAAAAATTCTTTCATGAGGAGCACACGATTCTGATTCCTGGTAAGATTTAGAAGGGCGCTACTATATTAGAATCCAAAAATTAAGCTATGTTGAATTGCGCGGAGCGCGAAGAAAATTTCAAGAATAAATAAAATCTCTAAAAAAATTGGGAGTGAATTAGTAATTTCAATTTGCATGTCGACGGATGCTAACACATACTAATTGAGTTAGGTGTTGGCGGCCGCACAAACTTCCATCTACGGCAGCAGGTTTCCCATCCCTGATCGAATTCTATACATATGGTCTGTCTTACGCCAAGTTTGAATCCGTATTCCAGTCTTTAACATTTTTGACAAATTTCCCCAAACTTGTTTGAAAATAGCAAAATAACATTGGACAGGACATCAATTTGTTTCAAGGTAGGTTGCACTGAGACCAACCCTAATGCTGGTAGTGACTACAGAGAACAAGGCGTCGTTCTGTACTGCCATGCCCAATTTGATCAGTTTTGGAATTGAATTGAATTAAATTGTGTTGATATAGGGTAGCTTAATTGAGGACGAAACCGAGCAACCTATATTGCATCTAAGTCTGCCTTACGCAGTGCAGTTCGCTAGCTATTAACAACAGCTACCCAGCACAACGAGCTTTAGGCTACTGCCAAAGCTATGAAGTAATGAATGACTTACACGTGGGAATTCCTCGAAATCTTCAAATAATATCACAAATTTGCTTAAATGAAGTGGAGCGCGACTGCTGGAGTTTTAATCTGGCGAGGTTTCTTGAATACGAAATAAGTTTCATCTTCAACAATCGTCTCCTGAAAATGGTTGTGAAACACATGTTTAGTCAGAATTCATACAGACTTTGTCAATTTCTGGCGTTCCCCAGGTTGAGAAACACTGATCTTATGTATTGAAGCAAAAGGTTCCTCATTTAAGGTGGCATGTGTGCCAAAGAAATCCAGCAGTGGATGGAAACATCTCTATGCTATGGCCCGAAAATGACATAAACATGTTAACAGTTTCAACTACTCCGAGGCAGAGTATTTGGTGTCACAGGTCAGTATATAGGTCGACTAACATCGCAAAATAGAACTGAGAATGCGGCGAATGAAATATTTCAATCATGAAATTGAAGTCATCCCGGTGGTGTGCACAGTCGTAGATATTCACGGTAATGAATACTATGTAGTACTGTACCTGTTACGATGCGTATCCAAATCAGCATTCCTAGGAATCTTCAACCATCGTGTCCACTTTCTTCAAGCAGAACAAGCTTCGCTCCACCCTTTGCTCAAATCTCAATAATGGCCTGACGACGATACGCCACTCTAACGATTTCAAAATAAGTGGTATTCATCCGCTGACATGCCATCAATAATATTTACTGGCCACTGCGTTATAATGTTTGATTTAGGTCGTTTTATTCACAGAAACATTTATCAATACATCTAGTCCCTTTCCTTTTCATCTAATTGCGTATAAATTGATATTTATTCCATGTTTTGTCACTACTTACCGTACTTACTTAACCAGACGCTGCTTGTGATGTCACAGTCGTGCGTGATTGTTTACTACGAATCTCACAAAAATCAGTAACGCGTAACGGTAACCTAAAGTAAGCTAATACTGGTCGCCTTCTTCGCCATTAACAACTGGTCAACTTAGCATGCGGTGCTGATATTTAGAGTTTCCCGAACAATATTATGCATCCTAAACTGATATTCTAACTCATCAGTCCTATCCGTGACAACGAATGTAACCAGCGAGACCGGCCGTATAGCCACAGCCTTATAATGTAATATAGTGGCTATCTACGATCGTCAGTTGTTTCTTTTACCCTACTATGTACTATACTGAAATTGGTGCTCGGGCCAAAAATTTCCGTATGACAGACCCCAGTCTCGCGAACGAGGTTGAATCAGGTCAAATCACCACGAGAATGATATCAGTAACATTCAGTTCCACGTATACATTGGCTGCAGAGATTTTCAAGCTAATCAATTTTGCCAATAGCCTGGTAAACTTCAGTAACGAGTAACTGTCAGTAATTTTTCGAAGAAATTCTGGTAACTTGACTTTAGAGCTGAATTGAGGTAATATTACATATCAAAATGTTAAATTACAAGCTACGCACAGTTATTGGCAGCTACTGGTAATTCGTTGCAAAATTTACAGAGATTTCCCAGTAAATCTACCAGATTTTTTACAGTGTAGACATGACATTATAAAGACTACTAAGACAAATAGGGTAACAAAAATATAACAATTTTTGAAGGACCGGTACTGGTACATTGTGTGATGACGGCTCCGCGTTTTACATGATATAGCAGAGATTCATGACTTACTTTATCTAATGCAGCGGTTCTCAACCTAATTATACATGCGCTCCCCTTGGCGATTGCCAAAAAAATTGCGCCCCCTGCACTTATCGTCATGTCAAAAAAAACATCATCTAATATAGAGATAGGCTAGCACATCATCTAATATAGAGATAGCCTATGTTAATCTGTCCAATGTCCATATCCATTCCCGGTGAGCTCTGTACTATTATACTTTTCACAAAGGGCTATTGTACGCACCCAAATTGCGAGTGGCAATTCTATGATTAGTTGCTGGGATTCCATATTTTCGCGCAGAACTGAGCGCGTAATTTTTTTAGATTCACGAATGAATACCGTAAGTAATAGTAGCAGCATCACATATTACCAGGCCGTGTTATTTTTGGCATTTCAGGAGCCAGATGCCAAAACTGCCAAAAATAAAAATTTGAAAATGCCAAAAATAAGCAATTTTTGGCATATGCCAAAAATAACACGGCCTGCCAAATAGTGTATTTCGTTCATGGTGTTGTGTTAACAGGACCGCGTTACAAGCGAGAAGAGCCTTTGTGAAAGGCAGGTTTCTTAATCTGGGTCCAGCCCACCCATTAGGGGTGAAAGCATGGTGTCATAAATGGTGTGGGCACAGCGAGATTGAACGGCTGACTGCATTTGGTTTACGTCATACTTTCCATTTGTCCAAAGGCAATTTTACGACCATTTTTGACCGGCTTGTCGAGCGCTAAATTTGATAAAACGGGTATCAATGAGAAGCTGCCGCAGTACTGATTATTAAAATATAAATTATATTCTGCTCATGGAACTGGAACCCCCAAAATCAACCACGATTTTTGCATTGTGATCGAGTTGAACATTGTGACGCAACAAACTGTCTGGCTATTTCTGAGCTGAATAGTCTCGATTTGCCAGACAGTCTTGCTGCGTCAATGTTCTTAAACAAGCTAACCTTCGCAGGACTCTTCCATGCGAGTTTGTAATATTAAAGCCACCTGAAGTGAATATATCAGTAGACTGAAGGAGAAATGATAGTCGGGCTACTAAATAGAATGTGTTGAGAGACAACACAGGAAACTCCTGGAAAAGGATTGGGAAGACAATTCTTTCCGCGACGAGATCGATGGCACTGGCGAAGTGATCTCTTTTCATGATGCATGGAAGCCGGTTCGGCCCTCCAAAGATTTTGAAGCTCTGAAAACCTGTTGTGGATTACTGGCAACATTCTTTCCCTCAACGGCTAATGTTAAAGCCGATATTTCCCAGATTCTCTGGGCGAGAAATGAATTTAGGAGAAACTTAGCTGACCTGAGTTTGGAAGCACTGTTACAGTGCAAACGATTTAAGTCTATTCAACAGCTGTAACAATCAGCTGTTGAGCGTGTTTGTTAGGCTTTTCTTTCTTTTTTTTTGCTTATTGGCACCGATTCCGATGGATACTGCACATTTTGTGGTTTCGTAACTTTTGTTTGATATTATTAACCTATGAAATCGTTAGGTTTTTTCTTCTTCTTATTGTTTGTTGGCACTGATTATAAGTGGATGCTGCACATTTTGTGGTGTCTTTTAACAAACTAGCCCAAATAAAGCGTTCTTGTGACTAATTCGAGGCTGAAACTATCTATTTAGAGGACGATGCCAAAACTGCCAAAAATAAAAATCGAAAAATGCCAAAAATAAGTTATTTTTGGCAGTTTTGGCATATGCCAAAAATAACACGGCCTGCATATTACTGTCAAATATTTATCCTTTTTCAGCGCATATGATCAGATTGACCGGTAGGGTTCATGGACGGAGTGCTTTCGAAAATTTAGGGCAAGTTATAAATGATAATGCATCTTCGTGTGGGCCAATTGATATTAGTCATGCACTTTGTTGCATGCTGTTATTTGTTGACCCCTCATCAGCATTGTCCATCATATCGGTAGTGGAAATATATTGAAAGCGCCCAAATGTACCATTAAAAACTTTCTTTCGTGAGCACATGATTCTGATTCCTGCTCAGATTTAGAAGGGCGCTTTTTTTCGCTGAGAGACGTCGTAGCGTGCGGACGCATCGTCGTTTCAGTTCATTTAAGCTTAGCAGATTGGGTAATCAAGACAAGTGTCCGACTAGCAATTTACGCTTTAGCGTAGCCAGATATGGATATGGAGACAAGTTCCTCCGCAAAGAGGAAGTCTTCAACTACCTTCAATTCTTCTGAGGAAGAATGCGGGGATGGGGAGTGGTGCGAAGTAAGAAGCAAAATACCTGCCAAGAAATTTGCACTGATGGATAATGCAGTTGGAAAGGAACGGGAATCTAATAGCCAAAAAGCAACAAGACAACAGCTTGACGTGCTGCTATCGGGGTCTGATGGAACACGCATGGGACACCAACATTCTACAAAGGTATGTGAGGCACTTAAGATAAACATTGGCAATTTTGAAAAATACGTAGATTGCCTTCTGGAGATCTAGTTGTAACTTGTAAAACCAAAAAACAGGCTGATAAACTTCTCACTATAGATCAAATAGGAAAGGACTCCAACCTGATCGAAGTCAAAACCTCATTATTTGGTGTCAAACCTTACGGAGCACGAGCAGTGATATCCGGTGTTCCGCTGGATATCACAGAAGAAGAGATCTTGAAAGAGTTCTTTGAAATTGGCGTCAATTTCGTTAAATGGCTAAAGCGCAAAGTAGATGGAAAATATGAGAGCAGCCTCTCGATGTTGTTATGTTTCACATCTGAGACATTCCCTGACTACGTGCATTTTTCATACCTACGGTTCCGTACCAAACCTTATAACCCGCCACCGGTCAGATGTTTTGGATGCAATTGATATGACCACACAAAAGAGAACTGTGGTGGGAAACAATGCTGTTCAAAATGTGGGGGTCGAGATCACGAGGTTGATAAGTGTACCAAAGATTTATGTTGCATTAATTGTAAACAACCGCACATAGTGCTGCTTATGGCGGGTGCCCGGTGTACAAAGAAGAGGCGAAATTACAAATCATAAAAGAACGTTCCAAGGTTACTCACTCCGAAGCTAAATCAATACTCAATTCCGAAACATCCGAAACACAAGCTACGCGTCTTTACAGTGAAGCGGCGCAGGATAGCGCAACGCGTGTCATCAATCAACGACCAACAATCAACAACCCAAATCACCGAGCCACCATCAGGAAGATTCCGCTACAAACAACCTCTAATCACATAAACAAAGACATTGAAAGCAACGACCTAAACAATCATCCTGATTTGGAACCGAATAAGCAATCTTCGTTAGCGTATATTGATCCGATCCATCTTTTCGCACTACTGGCTGAAATAGTGAAGCTTACATTGGCGGCCTGCAAATCAGACACGGAGTGTGATGTATACAATATAGTATCCAAAGTTTCTTCGAAATATCTCGGTCGACAGGCAGATGTTGTCACGATGAGAAACATTTTCGAACCCTTCCATGATATCAATGACACCAATCCGATGACAAATCCCACAAACGATGGATAATATAGGACTAAACTTTGTACAGTGGAATTGTAGAGGATTATATAGGAAGCATCACGAACTAAAACACCTTCTCACGACTCTGGAACTGGCTCCAGATGCGATAATTCTCCAGGAAACACACCTTATCTAAAAATAATCTCCGAAATTTCCAGGATATCACTGTCACAGAAAGGACAAATCCCTTCATTCCGGTGGATTGGCGATCTTTATTAAATCTTCATATAACTCCAGCATCGAAGCAGTTGCTACAACCGACATCGAAGTACTTTGTGTGAAGCTTCATGGCCTATCATTGTACAATGTGTACATCCCACCCGACTGCCGCTTACGCGACAGTGATGCGAGCATTTTCGAGACGTTACCACCAAAATCCATTGTCTTTGGCGACTTCAATGCACATCATTGGTCGTGAAGGTACCAAACGAACCAACGAGGGACTAAACTTTTTAATGTCCTCGATCACGCAAACTTAGTCATGTTGAACTCTTCAACTCCAACACATATCAATCTCGCGAGCAATGCTGTCAATCGTTGGTCGTTGCTAGATTTAACACTCGCTACTCAAGATATAGCCGCGAGATGCCAAACTGAAATATCTTCGTCGCTGCTAGGAAGTGATCATTTCGTAGTATTCACGAAGTATATGACAAACTCGGCGATATCTTCTTTTTATCGACCACCATCATGGTCTCTCAAAAAAGCAAATTGAAAGAAGTTTTCTCGAATTGCAGATGAAATGATCGATTTGTCCGATCAACGAGAGGTGGAGTCTGCAAATACTATTCTAACAAAATGCATAAAGACAGCAGCGAATCGATCAATACCAAAGACAAAGAATATGGACAAGAAATCTGTCCCTTGGTGGAGTCCCGAATGTGAGAAAATGATTCGGAGGAAAAGAGCAGCATATTTACGAATGAAGCGCACATTTGATATAATATACGTTATAAACTTCAAAAAGGCCATGTCCACATGCAGAAGAACTATACTCGAAGCAAAACGTCTTTGCTGGGAGTCTTTCTGTTCTTCGCTGAATAATAAATCACGTTTAAATCGCGTATGGCGGGTTATTCGTAGCATCGCTGGTACAACAGCGCATCAGCAAATTCCTGATATCCGAGTAAATGGAATAGATCACACCGAAGACACGTCAAAAGCTGAAATAATAGGCGAGCACTTCGCTAGCATAAGCAGATCCGATAACTACGCTTCAAATTTCCTCCTATCCAAGTGTCAACGTGACCAGCATATTACATCGTGTCTACCTTTCAATGTGAATCTGGAAGATCCAATCAATTTGCCGTTTCAGATGTCAGAACTTAGGGAGGAACTACAGAGTCGGAAAATCTCTTCTCCTGGGCATGATTCCATAAATTATCAAATGCTGCAAAATCTTTCGGCGTCAGCCCAGACCGAACTTCTTAAACTATATAACATTTCATGGAGAGATGGAAAATTACCTAAATCCTGGAAACATGCTGTCGTCGTTCCTATCCTAAAACCACGAAAGGATCCTTCTGAAGCGGGATCGTATCGACCCATCTCATTGTCCAGCCATCTTTGTAAGGTTATGGAAGTCATGATAGTAAATAGACTTCAGTGGTTCCTTGAGACGAACAATCTTTTTCATCACTCCCAGTCTGGTTTTCGGCACGATCGCAGTACCCTAGACCATATACTTCGCCTACATGACACCATATATAAGGCACTGAACAATCAGAGATCAGTAGTTGCAGTTTTTCTCGACATCGAAAAGGCCTACGATATGGTATGGCGAAATGGTTTACTCTATAAATTGTCTGCCCTCGGCATACATTGGAGGATGCTGAAATGGATAACAGATTTTCTTCGTGACAGATCGTTCTCGGTTCGCATTGGTTCTTCGCTATCCACCCCATTTCAACTTGAAAATGGTCTTCCGCAAGGCAGCGCTATAAGCCCCATCCTTTTACAGTGATGATAAATGATTTGGCGCCCTTATTACAGGTGGGAAATGGGCTTTTTGCTGACGACTGTGCAGTATGGGACAGTGAGTTGTCAATAACTAACGCAGTAGCGGAAGTTCAAAAATCATTAGACGTGATACACAAATGGTGCTCCGAGTGGGGTTTCAAGATCTCTACTGACATGTCAATTGCAGTGATATTCACCAGAAAAATTAGAGTTGGTCATCATACGCTCGATTTCGGTGGAGTTCCGTTAAGATTTGAAGAAAAAGCGAAGTATTTAGGAGTCACATTTGATAGAAGACTAACATACAAATATCACATTGAAAATATTGCCTCGAAATGCACGAAGCGGTTGAATATGATACGACTCCTAACCGGTACTTCTTGGGGGGCAAGTCGATCTTCTTTGTTACAATTGTATCGAACGATGATTAGGAGTACAATCGATTACGCGATGCCAGCATACTTTTTTGCCGCGAAGAAACATTTGGATCGACTGAATATAATACATAATCAAGCTCTGTGTCTCTGTTGCGGTGCAATGCGAAGCACTCCGATTTGCGCTTCAGAAGCCGAATGTAACGAGATGCCGCTTCGCACCCGGCATTTACACCTCTGCCTTAATTATCGCTGTTTTCTTCTTGCCCATTCCGCCAACAACAATCCAGCAAAGGAATTATTAGATGATACCTGGCATGAAATATACAGTTTGACAAATCCAAAATTTCGAACCTTCAACCTTCTATCAAAAATCGACTTGCTCCAACATTTCACAATAGATACGTATCGACACACAACTGTGTAACCATGGAAAATTCCTGTTCCCTGCGTAGATTTTCATCTACAGCATTTCAAGCGGTGCAATACCTCATTTGAACAGTTACGATCGGATTCCATTTCATATATAACAGAACAATACATTGGATACGACCATATTTATACGGATGGCTCAAAAAACGACTTTGGAACAGGATGTGCAGTGCAGAGTTGGATCAATTACATTATTTCAGTTCAATTACAATTACAATTACTTTCATACATGTTTCAATTACATTACAATTACAATTACTCCATGCTAAAAATATCAAATTACAATTACAATTACAATTACTCCTTGCATGCTTCAATTACATTACAATTACAATTACAATTGCTGCTGTTGAACATGTAATTGAATAATCATAAATTAAACCGTGCTCCTTGACAACCGTAGCGTCGTATTTAACAACAATTCAAGTCTAGTTCAGATTGTGTAGTAATAAATGCGTTTATGTGCGTACATAGTATGCTATGTAAGATGTCATTGTAACGTAATATAAGCGTGTTTTGTATGCTCGGTGATTATGGCTCACGTAATTGGAAATGTAAAATGTTATTTACCTAATTTCCTATGGGTTAGGATTAAGGATAGGGTGCAGTATGTCGTTGAAAAAGTATTATAATATATGCACGTGTTGGATTTGCGTATATAGTATATAATTGAAGAAATAATATTATTTTTATCGAGGGACGTAGGAATTAGGATGAGGAGTAAAAACAAAACCGTGCTTTGTCAGATAAGACGTTATATAATATCCAGTACTCTGGTTAGTTAGTCAGACCAAGTAACGATGCAGCATCGTGATCTGAAATCGTATTGTAGACTGCCAACCCACGGATAGATGCGCAAGACGTGAGTCACGATGAATGCACCGACAAACGTACTGCAGAGCCGGCTAAAAGCAGCAAACTTTGTAGTCCTAGAGCTGGCGATCCAAGCGTCCAAATTTGATGCATCTGGTCTTTATCGTAAGCTATTGATGTACTAATTCCGAAAATACAAAATAAAATCTCGTCAGGGCAATGTAACTGTTCCAAAATAGCCGTTTAAGGCCGACTGTTCTGAAAAGTGAGAGCGCTGCAGCAGCATGACCACAACAATTACCAATTACGCCCAGCGATTGTTCAGAACAATGCCGATTCCCAGACTTTCACGACTATTTTGGGATGGTACCATTGCCTGGAAATATACTTTTATTGCGGAATCAGTGCGACACTAGCTTTCGATTAGGACCATACATATCAAATTTCGACGCTTGGATCGCCAGCTATGGGACTATCAATTCTGCTGCTTTTAGCCGGCTCAGCAGTTCGCTTCTTGGCGTATTCAATCGTGAGTCACGTGTTGTGAATCCATCCGTTGGTTAGTAATCTAAAAATTGTATACAATGGCAGCCGAGGCCAGCATAGCGGTAAAAATAAAAAAAAACTTCGCCCGCAAGGGCGCAGTCAAGGGCTTCCGCGAATGGATCCACCAAATTCCTTGTCGACATTTAAAGAGAATGCATTATAAGTCAATTATTTTATGTTGAGCTTGTCAGGTCTCAATAGCAATTTAATGTAATTGAAATTGTAATTGAGCAAGATTTTTGTCACATTACAATTACAATTACACAAAATAAAAATGCTTCAATTACAATTACATTACAATTACATTGAAAAATGTAATTAATTACATTCAATTACAATTACAAATTACAATTGATCCAACTCTGGTGCAGTGTATATCCCAAACCACGTGTCGATAACCTAACGATGTTCCTTCTATTCGTCAAGCTTCACAGCTGAACTAACTGCTATCTCCGAGGCACTGAAGTGGATTTTAGATAACGGTTCGTATGTCAAGAAATATTTACTACTGTCGGACAGTTGCAGTGCATTGCAGCATCTACAGAAAGCGCGTTTGCGAAGGATGAGTAAGTTATCAAATGAAATTTCAACTAATCTTCTTGAGCTTGAATTCCAGAAAATACATATTATCTTCGTTTGGATACCAGCACACGTCGATATTAAAGGCAACGAGACGGCAGACCAATTCGCAAAGTCCGCAGCAACGTCATCTGAAGGGCGGAATCCTACAAATACAGTTCTGACAAGACATGAAGCTAAGCAAGTCATACTGAAATATTGCAAGCAAATTTGGAACCAACATTACCTCGAAGAAGATAAAGGCTCTCATTTCAAACTTTTTCGTGAATCCCTTCATCATAGTACACCACCTCTTGAAAATCGCATTAGTGACCGAATACTATTTCGATTGCGCTCAGGTCATTGTGGACTGAACGCACACTTGTTTAAGATTGGAATCGCACCTTCACCACATTGTAGCTCCTGCAATGAACCTGAGACGGTTGAGCACTTTATAATGAACTGCCCCTCGTATGAATTTCATAGAACGTTCCTGCGTCGTGCTTGTGTTTGTATAAATATTCCATTTCGCCTCGTCAACTTACTAACGAATCCAAGCATTTTGAAATACGTGGTAGAATATGTACTGAGTTGTAATCAATATATTTGAATTGCTGCTATACATTAAAATTGAGTACTGGCGTGGCGCACAAGACCTAACGGTGATAGGCGCCACTCTTTTTCTTCTTCCAATAAATAAATAAATAAATAAATAAGAAGGGCGCTACTATATTAGAATCGAAAAATTAAGTTACGTTGAATTGCGTGGAGCGCGAAGAAAATTTCAATCTCTTAAAAAATTGGGAGTGAATTAGTAATTTCAATTTGCATGTCGACGGATGCTAACACATACTAATTGAATTAAGTGTCGACGGCCGCACAAATTCCCTTCTACGGCAGCAGGTTGCCCATCCCTGATCTAATAGTATACATATGGTATGTCTTACGCCAAGTTTGAATCCGTATTCCAGTCTTTAACATTTCTGACAAATTTCCCAAAACTTGTTTGAAAATAGCAAAAAAACATTGAAGAGGACATCAATTTATTTCAAGGTAGGTTGCACTGAGACTAATCCTGATGCCGGTAGTGACTAACAGAGAACAAGGCGCCGTTCTGTACTGCCATGCCCAATTTGATCAGTTTTGAAATTGAATTAAATTGTGTTAGGGTCAACAATTTCCGTATGACAGACCCCAGTCTGGCGAACGAGGTTGAATCAGGTCAAATCACCACGAGAATGATATGAACAAGCCATTTGTGGTACAGAACTTCAGAATAACGCGAAACAATAACTTCATATTGTTAATTTATTCGCCAATGGCTTTCCGACTGACCCTCATAAGTAACATTCAACGTATAAATTGGCTGCAGAGATTTTCAAGCTAATCAATTTTGCCAATAGCCTGGTAAACTTCAGTAACGAGGAACTGTCAGTAATTTTGCGAAGATATTCTGGTTACTTGACTTTACAGCTAAATCGAGGTAATATTACATATCAACATGTAAAATTACAAGCTACGCACAGTTAGCCTATATACTGCGACCGGTCATTCGTTGCAAAATTGAAAGAGATTTCCCAGTAAATCTACCAGATTTTTTACAGTGATAGTGAATAGATATTGAAATAGCCCAAGCGTATTAAACGAAAAGACTCCCACGATTCCAAATTGGTATTTCTTCACTGGCAAATATTTCTTTTCTGTGTGATGGCATTTGTCATGTGGGGTAGAAATTGTCAGGACAGCGAGATTTCACGCCAGCTATTTAGGCCCCTATGGACAATTAGACATATATATTTCAATGATTTTGGTCAGCAAAGCGCAATCCTATTCGACCCAGGTTTTCTCGCTTCCATTTTTTCTGTGGAAAACCTTGTGAAGTCCGTTCTAAGCCTAAACTTATGTTAACTCAAAATTATGTGTTGGTACGCGTCGTGGTGCAATAATGGCTGACGCCGAAATGACTATTTCTATAGATCATGCATATTTCTTGGATATGGGCACCGAATGAGCAAAAGATTTAGTGACACTAAATCGCGCAAAGCGCGAAAAGAAATTGAAAAATGTGGGAAAAAGTTTCATAAATACTCTATGATTCACTTTCATATGCGAAATACTTTTGGGCCCCTTTCAAGCTCGCCCTCTCTCCGATTGGGGATTTGGGGTTGCCCCAGCAGTTACGGTCCTGCACAAAATTAATGAAACGAAAACGAATGATCGCGCAAACTGCGTGGTTCAGGGAGTCAGCACGTACTTATCTATCGCATTCGTCAAATAACACGTCTTTAGATTGAAGTCAAACAGTTCATGTTTCCACCCTTACTATTACCTCACGAAGCTCTGGCTCAGTTTAAAATTTGATGTTTCAAACAGTTCATGTTTCAGCCCTTAATATTACCTCACGAAGCTATGGATCAGTTTAGAATTTGATGTTTTCCTTATTATTTTATCGACGGACAAGCCTTCAACATATTGCATCTTGAAATTAAAATATAAAATTGTAATATTCCTGGCGGACCGGCGGTCGAGAACCACTGGTATAATCTACAGTTGCAACACCAATCCGTTTCGACTCCAGCATTCCCACCTAAGTGTTGGAGATTTATCTTGGCTCGACCTCGCCATCTTCTCCGTGTAAGCCAGTGCGTCTTAACCTAGTCGCCAGCGCCCCCAAGCGGCGATTTTGATTTTGAAGGTGGCGGAAACGCTCAGGGGGCAATACGGGGGTCGCTGGGCTAAGGGGGCCGGTATGGGGGTGCTGAAAAAGAATAGTGTCGCAGTAGAGGGTGCAGTAGGGACATATGATTATATAGGATACCAGCAGTTCTGCATAGTTCTATTAACCAGTTCTCATGGCAAATTAATATTCGACAAAATCTGTCAAATCTCGAAATTTTCGTCGCGCTGCCGCGAAATACATGAATGCAATGTTTGCGAAATGTTTCCATGAATGCAATGGTTTATCAGAATTCATGATTAAAATTAATTGCGCATAATTTTAGATCACCAATTCCCAGTTAAAATACTCCCGTCACGCGAGCTCGAGTTATTTCCCACAAAATGTTTCAAAGTAGGTATTTTATCCTGCAGCGCACAGCGTGTAGAAATCGAAGAAAGAGGCATTGTGTCCGATTTGAGAGTTGGAACCCATTGTACATTACTGATGCTTTGAAGCTATTTGGTCAAAATGATGAACTAAATATGTTTGTATTTGAGAGATACAAAATTAAATATTCAGAATATTTCTTCATCGTATCATAGAGGACAATACTCTTCGGTGTTGTGACCCGCAACACCACATGAACGTTATATAACATGGGTTTCTTTTTTGGAATACATCAATGTTAAAGTTATAAACTGGATGCAGTACCAAACTCAATGTGAGCAAAGATCTCCATCACTATCTCAGTTGGCTTACTAGCCACAGAAGGAAAAAATCAAAACCCAATACAATTAACGTCCACATACTAACCGCAAAGGTGAATTCAGGATGTGTCCACCGGGTTTAAACGAGATGGTGTGAGCCCGTACCTGATGGTCGTTATAACAACCTTGATTTGATCCCGAACATGGTACGCACAATTATTATAGCGTTAATAAGTCCACTGGTCCTCGGACGCGATTAAAGCTATTTCTATTACCAACCAGAAATGACTGACCGAAGTTCGAACTCTTACCCCTTTTTTTGATGCCGTCCTAAAAATACCGAGGGAGCCAGACTCAAGCAATTTTCGAAACGGGGCGTTGCAGGAAAACGGGTTAAGGACCACTGGTGTAAGCGGTGTCTCATAATATCCGAGAAGTCGGCAACTACGAAAAAAACACAAAGAAGATTAGCGTGGTGTAAATAACCATGGTAGTCGACAAACACTATGAATACCATAACCAGCAACCGTTAATAAGTAACGTAAAATCATAATTCGAGGTCGTGACGGCACCAGAACAGCATTTGAAATATTCGATGCATTTTTGTAACAATTTCTTTTTCTCGATTGACGCGATTTATTGTATATGGTTTCTACATATCTAGGGCGACTGTGATGGGTACTCTAGCCGATAAGCGACACACGTAGAGATGATTACTGCAATAGGGTTTTGTGCCGACCTTTGTAGGCCTATAAGACAAATTGGTTTGAATTGATGCTTCGATTTTTCCGACATTGGTGTCTAGTGAAAACACCGTCAGAGACGGTTGTGATGTTTTGGTGTAGGGGTGTGGAACGAGTGGGTGCGGGATGATACGAGTGGGTGCGGAGATAAAACCTTGGTCAAGAATGACAGTCGCTGGTTGGCCAAAACCTTTTATATTGAAATGTCCGGCTGCCGAAATAGTCGGTACCGAATATAGTCCCGTCCATGCAATCTGAGTGGACAGTACCACAATAACAATACATATGCGACCCGCATGGAAAAATAATACACCCTCGTGCGTCAGGCATGTTTCACAGAGCTGGGTTGCGTACAACTATGGTCGGCGCGTTCTCTATTTAATACATCGCCGTTAAAACGAAGCATATACTAATATTAAGCGCTATTCTTATTGATATGTGAGGCTTTACGTCGTGAGATGCCGCCAAAAGTTTGATTTGGGTCACGACCGCGGTTTAAGAACGACTGGTGTATAGTATTTAGGTTCCATTGTGTGAGATTGTTCCCATTCTCCGAATAATATATTCTAACATTGTTTGGTAGCCCCACAATACCCGATAGAATGAGTTTTTTTTTTATGTAGGCCCAGTTGAGGTGATCTACGATTTAATAAATGTTACCAACGAGCTACTCTTTATAACATCATATGATAACACGCTCGCTTTAGTAATATTGATACGACTCAATTTGCGAATAACGCCAAGAGGGAGCATTGTGATCATTGACTAACATTTTTTGAGCCAGAATTTTGTTCTACAGAGACACGCATAGAAAGGAGGGGAAAAAGATGTTCTGCATATAGGCTACTACTCCTTGGTCCTATTTAAAGAAGAAAGAAATGCGGAAAAAATGCGGAAATTCGTTATAATTATACAGACTTGCATTTAAAACAAACATGATCAAAACATGGTCCTTGTTTGAAATATTTATTTTTATTAGCAATGACGTCACGAATCCTTCTTCACCGTGACGTCGCAGGGGATTGACATCGACAATTGAAATTATAGGGTAAATTAGACGAAAAAGACTCCCGACCACAGTTAAAAACGGACCAAAAGTATCGTAAACTGGAACGGCATCGTTAGGCAGCATGTTTAAGATCAATTGTTCAATCGACGACGATTTTGTGGGTTCCAGCCACCTCACGTCGTATACGTCGACTACATTGGGGGCAAATCGTCCGTAGGTCATACGCATGTTTTTTATTCACACAATTATGACATAATTATACAACCTTTGAATATTAAAAAAAATTAAAACCTCATGTTTAAAACTTATTTTACGTGAAGTGTTTTAGAACACCGTTAGTTTTAAATGCAACCCTAATTATGGCAGGGGGAATTTTCGTAGATACCACAGGCCACAAGAATGAAATATCGTTCATGTTCAGCAAGCATTGTGTGATTCGCACCATGGAAAGATTCCTTCACTCATTCTCAAAAGAGCTATTCACACTAAATTAAACTTAATCGTGTTCTTTGAGCACTTTCATTTTACAGATATATAGACTTGCTGTTTTCCATGAGCAAGCCAGGTCGCACCTGGAGATATCGATAATTTTCGGCGCCTCTGAAATCTATATGTCGATCTGCCAGTTTCATACCGTATAGAAATACAAACAAGATTGTTAAATAATGCTATTCCGTCTTGGTCGGTAGTTTTGAATAGACATTATACACCTCTACCATGTGCAAAAATCCGATTCATTGACGAACGTTTATGGACATCACAATTTGCATGCATAATGTGAGCTGAGTATGTAGCAATCCGTTTGTTAGCGGTAGGCCTATATGGAAGACATCAACTGCGCTTAGCAATATTGTGCAAATGTCAGTATTGATTATACGTTATTCTTTATCGATAGAGTTCCATTGATTGAGTTGGCCAGCAGTTTCAATGTTATGTCACGCACACCATTTAACAATGGCACATGACATTATAGGCCAATGTATACGACGTCGGCTATGTATTGAATTCGCTATAGATATATCAATAGAATATCCGCAAGTTACTCAAGTTATAATTACATTCTAAATATGTAAGTGCTGGGTTACATAGCAGCTGAAATTATCTCATTCGCTGAGATATCGTTTCCATGACGATTACTGGCAAATATTAAAGTCACAGTGCGAGCGGAAATGATTTGAAAGGGCGGTACTGACAGACTTGTACAAACTACCCATTTAGCTAGTTGACGGTCAATTAACTAACGGTTTTTAGAGTAGTTATACTTATTGTTGCGGATTTTGATAATTGAGTAGTTCTAGTTCTATCTCTAGTAGCGGTTTTTGAAATGTGAATAGTTACAGTTATAGTTTCAGAATAGGATATTGAAAAGTGAATACTTTTAGTTCTGATTGCAGATTTTAAAAATTCAGTAATTCTAGTTCTAGCTCTGGTTGCATTAATTGCCAAATAACGAGAAAGAACATGTGGTCGTTTTGCGCGAATCGAAATAACTGTGGTCTTTTGAATGTTTGTTCAGTTCGGCCATTGCTAGCTCAGAACCTTCTCTATTAACAGGACGTAGCCATGTGGTGGATTTTAGTGGTCGAAATCACTCCCATATTGAACTCAAAACCCCTTCCTTTTAAAATGTCGATTCTATGTCTGATATTTATGATAAAAAATTATTATTGTTATGTGTAGGTAGGTGTTGTACCCTTTGATAGAACTCAATACGATCGGTTCCCAGGCTTTTATTAACATAAAAGTGGGATAGTACATCTGAATACAACGTAGAAATAAAACAGAGTTAACGTAGGTACAACGAACAGAAGCGGCACCGCAACCAACTAGTACGAATGAAATTAATAGTCCCGATGTAAAGGTAATCAGAAGCAATCACCATAAACACCCTCTAGTGTTTAAACGGTACTGAATCACCACAATCTCCCCCACTATCAAAAGAATAGTAATTATTTAGAGCAGTGGTTCTTAACCTTGGCTCCAGCGCCCCCAAGGGGCGCTGGCGATTTTGAAGGGGGCGGAAACGCTCAGGGGGCGATATGGGGGGCGCTGGGCTCAGGGGGGGCGATAAGGGGGCGCCGAAGAAAATTGGCTTCGCCGTAGATGATATCGTAGTAGGACATATCCTTAATGAGTATTCAGAACAAATTACCATTCCAAAAAACATGTCAAATCCCGAGATCTTTGGTCGCGCTATGCGCCGATGTTTGCTACATATGTTTTCACAAATGAAGTGGGTTATTATAATTCATATAAAACGAATTGCGCGTACTTTTAGATCGCCAATTTCCCGTTATTTAAAACACTGCCGTCACACTTGCTAGGGTTATTTTCAACAAAATGTTTCGAATTAGGTATTATATCTCGCAGTGCACAGCGTGTGGAAATCGAAGGAGGCACTGTATATCACTTTTGATTGATAGTGAGAGCCCCTTGTACATAAAATAAGTTTTGAAGCATTGTGCACGAAATGAATAACTAAAATAGGCCTACTTGCATTTAAGAGCTACAAAATTAAATCGTCAGAATATTTCTTCATCGTATCATAAAAGATGATACTATCTCGTGTTGTGGTTCACAACCTCACATCAACGTTATATAATACGAGTTTCTTTGTTTGGAATACATTCATGTTAAAATTAATAACTGGGTACAGTACTAAATTCAATGTGAGCAGATACATGCATCCAATTCTCAGTTGACTTACTTATAGTTACACAAAGCACTAAGACAAAATTCGAATACCATTAATTTCCCGTATTGCCAATCGCCGATGTGAATTCGGGAGGGTTCGAACCACAGGGTATGAGACCGAACCCGATTGTTGATATAACAACCTTGATTTGACCCTGAATATAACGCACACAATTATTATATGGTTTATTACAGTCGAATGGTACTCGAGCGCGATTGAAGCGCGAAATATTTCCAATACCGAAGTCCCAAGAATACCGACTGAACTTTGCCCTTATGTTGAGCGTAAACTTCGATGTATATAAGTCTAATTGTCCATAAGTGCTTAAATCGCTCGTGCCGAATTATCATGTCGTCACAATCCGCACCCCATAGGACAAATAACATCCATCAGAGAAAATTATTTGCCAGTGACTAAACACCAATTTGGAATCGTGTGCTTACTTGGTTTAAAACATTTATGCGTTTCAATATCTTTTGACTATATAGCGGACGAGAGGTAACAAAATAACAACTTGTAACGAAGTAGTTGTACCAACGGGCACGCCCGAATATGTTTAATTATTAATTACGTGGCCTTCGTTTTCCAAGAAGACAGCTCACTCCGCGCTACTGGTGGACTGAGAGGATAAAAGTTTATAGCGACATATATATGCAATTACCACCTATTCATTCATGCATTACGTGGCCTTCGTTTTCCAAGAAGACAGCTCACTCCGCGCTACTGGTGGACTGAGAAGATAAAAGTTTATAGCGACATATATATGCAATTACAACCAATTCATTCATGCATTATTGAAAAATTTTGCGCCGATGACGACCGGGCCAAACACACTTTGCTGACCATCGGAATCACGCGACGGGGTTCTTGGGAGCTAGGCCCCCAGAAGTTTGGTTTATCACGCTATGTGTGCGCAAGACAATCGTTTTTTAGGAGGGTTGACGAAGTGCTGTTACGGCCCTCCCGATTACCTATTGTCTTTATTACAGACCTTACAATAAGTGGGGAGGGGGCGCTAGAGCAAGATAATTTTTGAAAGGGGGCGCTGGAGGAAAAAAGGTTAAGAACCACTGATTTAGAGGATTGTCCATATCATTCAGGCGCGTGTTTAATTCTACTTGATCTTCTCAAAGGCGGAGGATCAGTGACAACTTCTTGCGAACTTTCCGAGGAATCTTGGTAGTTGGTAACATTAGCCGTATGTTCAACCAGAGATGAATCGTCGACCGCTGACTAGTCCGGTTCGGCCGCCCCGTCATAGTCGACTGGAGAGCGCTCGGTAGTGGGCGGATGAGGTGCGAGGTCCTGGACAGAGACCGTCGATTCCACTCCAGATAAATGCCGAATCATAGCTTATTTGGAGTTAGCTTCGAGAAAATCGACTTCCATTCCGAGTCGATCACTTCTGTATTCTCTTTTGAAGTTCTTCAGCAATACGGAGCCTCCTTGCAGTATCCAATATGGAACTGATTTCGCCATCATACTTCTACTGAAATTGAAAAATCTGTCGTGCGGGCACGAATTAGTAGTAGTACACAAAAGCGAACGGATAGAGTGAAGGCATCAGGCAACACAGTTTCCCATGAACGGTCAGGCAATTTTCGTGAAGCTAAGAGCATTTTTACCGATTTCCAGAGGGTTTGATGTAAACGCCCACATCGAGAGTTACCTGTGGGATAGTACGAAGTAGTTTTGCTCGTTTCTATGCCTTTACGGGTAAGAAACGTCGTTACTTCCTTCGATAAGAATGAGTTTGACGATCGCTGTGAACGTATCCGGGCAGACCAAACAAGGAAAACAAATCAATGAAACAGTTAACAACTGTAGCTGCAGTCATATCTCGGCATGGATAGGCAAATGGAAATCTACTCTATTCGTCAACAATTACATGCAGATACTTTCGAGATCCTTCGACCGGACCTTTCAAATTAATACTTATTCTCTCCTACGGCCTAATCGATTTGATGGGACGGTGATGGACATTGGATCTATAGAATCGCGGCTTGATTTCTGAGCATATTCTGCAGTTCGCGCAGATCTTCCTGACTTCATCTACAGAGAAAGGCAAGTTTTTCGCTCTAATAAAATGGTGCAACCGTCGTACCGCGAGATGATCAAGAGCTTAGTGCATCTGATGGAGAGACAAGCCAGAATTAGGCAACGAGCAGCACACACGAGAAAATGTATCCGGAACAATGTTCTCATGTACCAGGGCGATGAATTATTTCATACTTGAAGGCGCTCAATTCGAGTTTCCACACCGACAATTAAGCATTTTTGATTTTACTAGCATGAGTTTTGCTGAATATGAATGACAACGCTTTTTGATCGGTATCGGAACTTATTGCGGACTTTGACTAAGTATGACTCTGACTCTTTGACTCGGGTGACACCATACTCGCACGATAACGCATTCTACTTCATGCCAATCGTATCATGCACACGATATTCGTACAGCGTTAACGTTAAAGAACGCCTTTCTAAATATCCTTACTTTCTTCATATTTTTAAGTTTTTATAACATGGCGACTCTCTAATATCCTAATATAATATGTATGCATCATTCAAACCTGACATATATCTGATCCTGTATAATTGAAATGTAGATTAATCAATCCAATTGTAGCTCTTGTGTATGAGTCAGCAACTAATACAGATATGTAGCTTGAGCCTACCTTTTTCCATTGCAAACTACACTGATTACACACTCTCACTACCAATAAACATTGGTTAGAAGGAAGTACTGAAATAGCATATGTCTGGTATACATGCACTTAGTCAAGCATTCATTGTACATGCAGTCGTTCTTAATTATTTGTTCGGCCCAGGCAGCTAAGCTACACTTCACAAATTTTCAATTTTGTTAAGCGGGAGGCAGCGTTTGGTTACATTTACATCAATTTAACTATTTTACAAAACTAGACGATGTGTTTACTCTGTCTCAGTATCAGGGCTGTGGAGTCGGAGTCGGAGCCGGTGGAGTCGGAGTCGTAGTTTGGCTAATTTTCGCTTGATGGAGACGGAGTCGGAGTGGGAGTCGTTAGAAATATATCGATTGGAGTCGGAGTTGGAGGTTGTGAAGATGACCCTGACGTCGACTCCCAATTCTTTATCACGAAAACAATTGCTTTCAAAGGATTTTCAATGGAATTTTTATGTACTACTAATCACTGTTATTAATAAACATATAGATCAGATGCGGCCAACCCGTGTCACGCAGGCCGAATGTGGCCCGCGAGAAGGTTTTGTGTTGCCTGCGAGGTAACTTTCGTAATTATTTATAACATCAAGTAAAATTGTAAGGCCAACCAAAATTTGATTAGCCTGACCTCGAAATTTGATGATGACTGAAACATCAGCTCTGACTCATTGGCGTAGGCTATTCAGGGGCCAGCCATATTCATTGCAGATCTTCGTATATGACCATAAAGTAGAATATTTCATAGCAGACTTATTTGACTTGAAATTTCACTCGGCACTTCGCATGATTTATTGCCACCAGATTTCTTGCATTCAGTAGGCTATTGGAGCCCCTTCTGAAAGTTATAAATACATGTTATTTACAGAATTGAGTCCAACTATATTCGCAATTAGGAGATAACGTGTCGTCAAACATGCGGCTTCGCTTGCGCACTCTCAGCGAAATCGTCGACGACGAAACATTTGCTCAAAATGATGGAGGCATGTTCACCGAAGCCGTCGATATTGCTATGGCTAAACGTCAAATAATCCTGTCCTTGTCAAATGAGCCCAGTGGTATACAGATGCGACCCCCATTATATGTTAATAACATATCTATTGATATAATTCAGTCATTGCCTCTGAAAAAATTTCGCACTTCGCGCGACCAGTGCGTGACTACACACTGCACACTTTCATGACATAATCGTTATCAATTTTGGAGCGTAGTAGTATAAGTCTTGTTTGCAATGTTACGTAATTCGGTTTGCTCCTATATCCGACGACTAAAAAAGGTTATCAACATTCCAGTTGCCCGCGCCATGGTTCGTGAATCTCATGTGTCCCTTTGGCCGAAAAGTTGGCCACCTCTGATATCGATAAAATTAGACATTACTTGCAAATGACAATTCAGTTGCATAGAGGAAGAAAATTGCAATATGCATTTTCGCGATGCAGTCAAAATTGATGCAATTTTTGTAATTATACCATGATACTGTGACAGAGCAATAGCAAATGCATCGGCTGGTTTTTTAAAATTATAAACTTGATGTAAATATAACCAAACGATATTTCCTACTTGACAAAATTAAAAATATTTGTAGTGTAGCTTAGGTGTACGGGTCGAACAAATGATTAGAAAAGACTGCAAATCCTAGTCCTTGAATACTTGACTAAGTACATGTAGACTAAACATAGGCTATGGTATTTGACTACTTACTAAATTTCATTTATGACCAATGTCTATAAAGTGTTTGTGCTGGTGATCAGTATAGCGTGTAATGAGAAAATTAGTAAGTTCAATCTCTGTAATAGTTGCTGACTCATACACATGTGGAAGAGCTACACTTGCATTTTATATCTACGTTTTAATTATACAGGATTGGATATATGTCATAATTGAATGATTCATAGATATTAGGATAATAGAGAGTCCATGTTACAAAACCAATAAAATATGAAAAAGATAGGATATTTAGCAAATCATTCTTTCGTGTTATGGCATAGTGGATAATTCGAGCTCTGCCACAATGAAACAATTTTACATGCCACCGTTGATCATATGTTTGCATATGTTTGAGGGTTGTATGATAATCATTCAACCGACAGTGAGGCATATAATTTTCGAAGTAAATGGGTAATACTGTTTGAGTCGGAGTCGTTACGTTTAAAGACTCAGGAGTCGGAGTCGGTATATTGAAAATCTGCGAAGACGAAGTCGAAGCCGGAGACGGTGGTAAAATTTACCGACTTCACAGCCCTGCTCAGTATCAGATATTGTTGTCGCCGCTGAAAAAATGCAAATTTAATGAACCGTGATTTCGATTGTTACATCATACTTTGCCATAGTGGTTTTACTTTGACTATTTCCAGGTTAAAAATTGATGCAATGACGGCTGGTCATGACAGGATTTGTAGGTTCTCTCGTCTTAATTGAATTCTAGAAAATATTCTCATGTATCAAATGATCTACAGGTAGGCTTTTTGCATATTGATGAATGTATTCTCCTTCTGCAGATAGACAACTTGTGGATAGCTTTACGATAGCAATCTAGTGGATGTGTGGTAAGGAAAGGTAAAATTTCTTTCCTCTGTGCATAGGCTGTCAATATTTCGAAGTGATGTTCAGGCAATTAATGAAGTTGACATTCCTGGCTCTAATTCAAGTGGAATGTCAAGCAAAAAATTCGGTCTGGAATCTTACAACTTGTGATCTCGTTGGTAAGTCTTGCAGTGCCTTTAATGCAAGTGCGGTAAACTCAACTTGGGTCACGGAAAGGATTCAAACAGTTTGATCTCTCGTGGGCTGGATCAGCCAGGTGATTCCGAAATGTTACCTTCAACTCCACACCTTTGGTTTTTGGCTGGAGTACATTATTATCAATGGGCCATTCCCAGCCTGCAGAGAAAAAGTTTGAACCTACACATTCCCAAATCTTCTGAAATCTGGTACATCCTTAGATGAGTTAATTTCGAACACAATAAAGTTTATTTGAGGAAAGTTGAACCCCGGGGTCAAAAGTTACGTCATTTCGAAAATTGACGATTTTCTGCTCATTCAGCTCTGCAGCATTCAGGTTTTATCAATGTAAAATTTAAAAAGGTGTAAACAGATGTTGGATTGCTGTTGAGATTTGGCACTCGTTTTTTTAGTAGCAAGTCTAGTGGTCTATATTCCCATGTGGTATTAAATGCCATGTGGTGTAGAGTAAAAGGGTAAATTGAGGCGACACTTGATCGATGGTCTGAAATCGGTCAGTCGTTACACAATTTAGAACGCGAATTGTTCGAAACCCTCTAAAAATGTTCATGCGAGTAGGGTATCATATGAAAGCTGGTTTCAAGAACAGTTTTTCATAGCTTTTTCATTTTGGTTCCAACTTTTGTTGTCCAGGTTGGGAATGGCCCAAGTGCTATGCATCAGGGTTCGGAAACATTTCGTACGCAGCTTGCCAAAATATGTCAATGTAAAAATATTAACAACTCGCTTGCCAATCATTTTTAGTGTTTCCAAATTTATCGTTTCAAGCAAGGAATTCCACCAACCAATTAATAGCTTTAAAAATTACACTGGTCTACACAAAATTTCAGGTTTGAGTTTTGACAATTGATTTTGGCTAATTTTGGGGCGCTGAATCCGAAAATGGTCTCAGATTTTCTCCATCACATCACGTTCTTGAGATATGAAATATCCCTAATTTTTTGAAAAATTCAATTTTTGACCCCCCCTCTGTTGTCAAAACAAGGAATTCTGATGCAATAAACACCGTTTTACCTGCAATGATCTAGTTTTAATTAGCAAACAAGCATTCTATGTTAGATTCATACAGATTTGAGTTGTCTTTATTAAAGTTTTATGCCCCGGAATTAAAAAGAGGCGTGCAAAAGAGCAACCATAATAAAATTAAATGCTACATTATGCTGACTAACATGTGGATAGGACAGTAACAAGGTATTATCTGAATTAAAGCCTTGAGTTCACACAATATGCACATAGACATTCCAATGAAGTGCAGAAAGTCTGAAGACAGGGACTTTGGCAGGGCGAGTTCAGAAACAGTAAAAAAAGAGCTTTCATAAAACATGAAGTCTTCACTCATAAGCTTAAAAATTCTCTTTTAAGGGACTTTCTTTTACGAACAGCATCTGGAATTTCTCTTTTCCAACTCCATCAATAGTCGGCTATCATACGAAAATCCAGGTACAGATTGCGACTGTGTCCTTGTCCTTGCTCGTACCGGATTTTTACTGGTGTGGGAAATAAATGAATCCATAAATCCCACCGACCTTGATAACGTGCCTCCATAATTTTAATATCTTGGCTGAAACGTTCACCCTGTTCTTTACTAACTTTCCCAAGGTGTTGTTTAAACTCTTTCGCATGGCTCTTCAAATCGTTAACTTTGATGCTCACCCTGCATCCCAAATCTTCATAACCAAGCAGTAGCTCCCTTAAGAGATCTTTGTAATTTTCTGCTTTTCTGTTTCCCAAGAAAACAGCACCAAAAGCATTCCAAGCTCTAGCCTCGAATGGCAACATTAATTATATAGAAGATTTTAATCCTTTACCAATTGCCTAATTTGAGGTCCATTGAAAATCCCAGTTCTTTTGTCTCTTCACTGAGACCAGAAAAAGCATAACATATATCCAGAGGTGGTCAAAGTAGTCATCGTCGCTACTCAAGTAGAAGTAGAAGTAACGCCAGAATTTGTACTCAAGTAGAAGTAGGAGTGATGGTTCACAAGTAAGTAAGTAAGTAGGTATTTTACGCCTATTTTTGCTTACAAAACTGAAAACTGTCAAGTAGAAGTAGAAGTAGTCTAAAATCATAACTACTTAAAAAGTAGTGTGAGTAGGCAAAATCTACTTCAGGTACTTCAAAAAGTAGAAGTACTTCGTTACTGACCACCTCTGCATATATCCTTTAAAACACCCCCTCTTCACAATCCAAAGCTTTTACATATTGTTTCATGACACCAAGTTTGATGTGAAGAGGAGGCAAGAGAATCTTTTTTATATCAACAAACTGATCACGTATGATATTTCTGTCTCCAGGCGTCAAGGTGCGCCTTGGAGTCCACTCATCTATGTTCCAGTGGTCATCCTTGACCCTGCTGTCCCGGTAGCATAGGAAACATGGGTATTCGGTGTAGCCACTTTGTTGCCCAAGCAAAAAGTTCACCATTTTCAAATCTAGACAGATGAGCCAGCCATTGTCATGCTACTATAACTTTTCGAGAACAGTTTTGATGTTCTGATAATCTTCTTTCATTGTTCATTGCGATAAAATGTCACGCTTGTACGAGCTTTGTTAGTTGCTCTTTTGCCCGCTTATTTTTTATTCCAAGGCATGAAATTTTAATAAATACAACGCAAATTTGTTTGAATATGATACAGAATGCTTGTTTGCTGAATAAAGCTGGATAATTGCAAATAAAACAGTGTTTATTGCATCAGATTTCCTTGTTTTGAAAACAGAGGGGGGGTCAAAAATTGATTTTTTCTTCAAATTAGGGATATTTCATATCTCAAAAACGTGATGTGATGGAGAAAATCTGACGTCATTTTCGGAATCAGCGCCCCAAAATTAGCCAAAATCAGTTGTCAAAACCCAAACCTGAAAAAAAAGTTGAAATTTGTAGACCAGTGTTATCTATTATTCACGAAAATTTGTATAATCCAACCTCACCTTTATTCTCCGTCCACTTTCTACTCGAATATTCGAATTCGCGTTCCCTCATTCACTACTTCGTCATCCACTCAATTTATATTCTCCAACAAGTCGGCTACCTTGACTTTTTAAAAGTCCCATAAATCACTGCTGCTATTTGCAAATTTCATTTGACTCTGCTGACTCATGCTCAGGATTGTCTCATCCAGTCTTGGGACCAAGTCATATATTCGGGTCGCAAGTCATCTCGAGTCATTGCACATTCTGACTCGAGTTAAGTCAAGTCAATCGATTTTCGAAGGTGACACGAGTCAAGTTGAGTCATGTCAAGTCACAATTGAAATTGAATTCTCGAAGTACGAGGGATGAATCAAAGTCAAGATGTATTGCTGGCTGTGTCGAACACAGATCGATTCGTCATTATTCCAAATCGAATAACGAAAGTTGAAATAAAGTTAAGTATACATGCATAAAGGTGTTCCATCGCCCATGCAGAAGAAGAGCTGCTAATAAAATATGCGAACTGTATAACTCCAGCTACAGTCAGTAATTATCAGCCAAAATAGAGGATCGAATTGGAAACCTCGATAAGTTGGGACAAATTTACGATGCGATACAGTGAACACACTATCCAACTACACCAGTGGTTCCCAACCTTTTTCGACTCATCGTCCCCTTTTCAAGCTCAACTCCGATCATCGCCCCCCAGATTTTGCGAACCGAAAAATCGGTACATAAATCTGTAATCATCGGCGAGTTGACTAAAAAAAAGGTCAACTTTTCGGCTCGTTGTCGAATTTTACACTTTTGCTACTAAATTTCCGTGGTTTGACTAAAAAAAAGGTCATTCCGACGACTTGACTCCAATATAGCCGTTTTAACGCGTCATCGCCCCCCCTATCACCCCTTTCGCTATTTTCGCCCACTTTGTCCATTTTCGCCCCTTATCGCCCCCTTCGTCATTTTCGCCCCCCTAGGCCGCCAAACCGCCCACGTTGGGAACCACTGAACTACACGGTCTATGGTTTGTGGTCTGTGCGACATAATAGCACGAAACACTTCAGCGATTAGGCATGCGACACTTGAGAGCATGTGGGTAAAATTTCGATTTATGCTAGGATATGGTTTAGATCAGGGGTGAGCAAACTACGGCCCGCAACACCGTTTTGTGCGGCCCACGAACGCCTCAAGAAACGCTGTAAAAATAATCAAATTATGGTGGGCGCTTTATCAAACTTTTTCTTAATATATTTCAACAAGTTATTAATAAGTATTATTCTTACCATATTCTTTTTATTTTATTTTATTGATGGCGCGATAGCCCGACCTCGCGGCCAATGCATTTTGAAAGGTTGCAATTGCTAAACATCACAGAAGGTAAAACGTAAAAGACTTATTTCGGACCACGAGTGTTATTTTAGATTGGCAACACGAGCTAGTTTATTACTTTAAGTGTTGCAGGTGCAAAAACCGATTCGCGAGTGTGTTAGATAGTTTCGTTCTTTGTATGAGTGCCAGTACTTATTTATGTATTGTAGAAGAGTATATAAATGTAACATGATTATGATGCTGTCGTCATTGCGTGCCCGGAAGTTAAACCAAAAGTACAATCAGCAAATCTATGAACAGATATCTGCTTTCAGACTCAAATTTATATCCATTTCTAAGAATCGGGTCAACCGACTTCCATCGGGAATTACCGCGCCAAGACACTCTAAGACATATAACGTTTCGACCAACAAATGAGACTCCGCAAAGTCTGCTGCCAAAACATCGACGATAAGAAATGCTTGGACGAAAATGACCGTCACATGTTGGTCTAGCTCCGGGGTTCTCAACCTTTGTTTGGCCGTGGCCCGTTTTCCGATTTGAAAATGTCCTGTGGACCACCTCATATCCTATAGTGATAGTTCTGTTTAATGCGTGATAATCGCTGGCGCCGATATGCCGATTTCTCTAAAATATGCTCATTATTCTCCTACTAATCATATTCAAATGTACTCCTATAAAGACATGAAATCGCTATATGCCCGACGAAAATTTTCAAGTTTGATAAATCTCCTCCAACGAACGACCAGCGAATTATTTTGAGCCCTTCGAGCTCCCTCCAATTGGGGGTTCGGTGCGGGTGCGGAATTTACGGTCATAGTAGATCGCATAAATCTTGAGTACATTACGGCCGTCCATTGTTATACTGACGTCGCGAATCAACTATTCAATCCCCGCATCCACTATGTAGTTGGGGTACTAGTTCCATTACGGCGGGGAAATATAATACAACCATTCTGAACCAGCTTCAAAGACTTCTTTGGTGAATGGGATGGTCATACTACAGAGAAGCGGAGAAATAATTTTTTTGATATGCCATCTTTACAATTTACAATTGTACACATAGTATATCTTGTACGTACTGGATTTGCGAAGTCAGAACATTCGATCCAATGATACAATCAATCCATGACACTCTCGTATTACGTACAATGATTTAAAGACCATACACTTTCAGGGCCGGCCAACCCGTGGCCCGCGGGCCAAATGTGGTCCGCGAGAAGGTTTTGAACGGCCCGCGAGGCAATTCTCGAAATCAGTTATAATATCAACAACAAATAAATTACCCAGGTAATTCATCTTCAACTTACAAGACGAACCGAAAATTTGATTAGCCTGACCACGGACTTTCGGCTGTTGATGACTAAAATATCAGTTCCGACGTATTGGCGAAGCCAGGAGCCATTTTCGTAGATCTTCGTATATGACCATACAGTAGAATATCTCGTAACAGATTTATTTGTCTTGATATTTTTTAGCGCTGCGCTCGATTTATTGCCAATCGATTTCTTGCTTTTACTATTGGTGCCTCCTCCTGAAACTTAAAAATACGTTCAATTTACCGAATTGATATTAGCTATAATGGCAATTATGCGAGAACGTGTCGTCCGACGTGCGACTTCGCGTCTGCACTCGCGAAAAGATCGACGGCGATGAAACCTTTGCACAAAGTGATAGACGCACTTTCACTGAACTCTTCGATATTGATATGTCAAAGCGTTGATTAATCATGTCCTGGTCAAATGAGCCCAGCGGTATACAGCGACGGCCCACAATATATGCAACTAACATTATTTTACTGACCTAATTCTTTCATAAACTTTGAAAAAATTCCGCGCTTGGCGTGACTAGGACATGTTAGTAAACAGAGTTTTTATGACATCATTGTTATCGATTTGATGTGTGGTAATATGAATCCTTGTTTACCGTTACCCATAATCCGGTTCGCTCCTATCGGACGACTAAAAAAGGACATCAAAATTCAAGTGACTCGCGCAATGGTTCGGAAATCCCATGTGGCCCTTTGGTCGAAAATGTTGGCCACCCCAGTTTTAAACCGTCGACAAAGATTCATGTGGTGCGCTGAACGTCTCATTTGAGTTGGATGAAATATGGCATACGTTAATTCGATAATATGAATATATTTTTGAGCGAATAACATAAACAATATAACTAAACTTTCACTTATTTTACAATTTTTCAAATAGTTTTGCGGCCCACCTCAAAATGATCCTGTGGCCCACCAGTGGGCCATTGCCTATAGTTTGCGAACCCCTAGTCTAGCTAGACTTTCATATATTTATAGACGTAAGAGCTTGATAGCTTCCACATCCTGTTTAACGTCCATTTGTATGATTATAACTTTATTATAGTTACACGAGCATTCGGTCTTACGTTTATATATACCGTATGCTATTGGCACAACAACGTATATATTTATAGATAAGTCAATTGTGACTTGTTCATATAAGCGCTTTAGGTGGGAATCTAAGAAATTATGATACAAGAAATGTCAACATGTGTGTCTCACTCATGAGGTTTTCCTTCTGTCATTATAGACCGATTGCGCTGTTTTCTGACTATAATAACATGTTTCCCCGTAGATGTATAAAACAATAATGATCCTATATCATTAACGAGTTGTACATAACTCATTATTTTTGGACGGCTAGACTAGCAGAGGGCGTATTATTGGAGACAAAGCAAATTGCAATGCATAATCCGTTGTGAAAAAGTTAGGCGAGCAAGAATGTCATGTTATTTTAATATACAAACTGTACTTCGTACTGCAAGAACTAATTTTTCTATACGCCAAGTCACTGTGAAATACAACGAGTCAAAATAACATATTATTTTCGTACTGTCCCCCATTTTAGTTGATCGATTCGGCAATTGCGCAAACCCAATTTTCAGTTCACAATCTGAATTGAATTAATGGCTCATATTGAATTTTTTTCAGATAATGTGACACAAGCCATTGGAACAACTTTCTCTGTCACACTCATTAGTGCGTGTCGAAGAAATGTAGATAGAGGATGCGAAGTTCGATATATACTTTTAACAACTCCAGACGATCAGGCGAAATTGCCCGTGCCTGAAGATGAAGCAGTCACAAATAACCGAGAATCTCTCGATGGAGTAACATTAGAATATGCATGGGCAATTGTTGATGCGGAATACGTCACATACAATATAACCCTGAATTCATCTGTCAAATCTTCCGCTGTAAATTTAAAGAGTAAAAATTTAAACAACTGCGGTGCAGCTGGTGTTGATATTGCATTCATCAATTTTCTAGGTGAGTAATTAGTTACCTACTTAAAAATAAATATGTTCTCAGTAGTTATTGGGATAGCCCACTGCTCATCAATGTTTCCTCTTATTTTTCACGAGTCTGCGGGCACTCACCAACTCACTGCGCGGTCCCTTGGACAACAGTGCGTAACGACTGAAAAAAGTCATTACTTCGGCTTTCCTGTACGCGGCACACGTTTTTCCGTGCGCGGCGACTTTGTCAGCAGTGCGCGGCCATGCACACGCGCAGCTTAGAGGGAACATTGCTGCTCACTGCTCACTGCTCACTCTTTGTAGGTAACCTGAGCAACAACCTTATATACAAGCGCCTACCCAGGGCCAGCCCGGGGAGAGATATTAGCCGCCTTTAATAAATGGGATCATTTAAAATAGTGTATCCGTATGACGACCATCTTTGTAGACAGGTTCTTGAAGAGTTCATCATCGAAAACGGAAACAGATTTACAATCTATTTAGCTTAATGTCCAAATCAAGGTATTTTATATATGCTTTTGAGTTTAGCTGAATAGATTCTCGGTTTCAAATTGCATAGTTCAATTAATTGGTGTGATTGCTGTTGTTTGAATGGCAAGCCCTGTTTATAGGTTGCTCAGTGGTCATTCAAATCAAGATCCGCGACATTCTATGTAACTCAATATAGTTACTGTCTACTACTCTTCAGGTTGAAAGAATATTAAAATAAACTTGCCTAATAGAAGTAGCCGTTCCAAGTTAAATTTTTCATCATTATCATCCGAACATCCATTTCGTTTCAGTGATATTTAACTACATGCTTTAGCTCAGAGGTCTCATACACGCGGCCCGCGAGAGCATTTTGTGCTGCCCGCGATGGATTTTGGAATTTGAAGTGTTCAACAAGATACTCAAGGGCCATGTCTTTTTTAGACATAAGATCTTGAAGTTCACCCTGAAATTACTATAAAAATCACTGAAATCTCAACAAACCACACTATCATATCACTTTTAAAAGACCATGCGGTGGAAGATCAGCTATTACGTCACATTTCTATTTCATGTTTATAAAACATAACTCGTTGATGATTCGTCACTGAAAATTGTGATTTGGTTTGGTGTGACCTTCTACTAATAATACTCGAATTCAGATGGGCTGGGTGATTAAATATAAATGAGTCGAGTTGATTAGGGTCAAACGTTAAAATCAGAGAAAGACTTGCGACTCGGAACGGTAACTTGGTAATCCTACTGACGCAACAATCTATGAAACTGTCATATGGAATAGTAACATATCAAAAGGTCGTAGCTTGCGTTGCCCCGGATATATAGCTATATCTGACCAGGTCAATATGGCAACCATTGACATTCTGTGACCCCCTGACGAATATTTGGTTACATGCTGGATGTTATTTGTTCTCTTTATCCATGCTATTATCGATGGCGAGTAAGGTATTAGTACGCCTTACAGCTGTAAAACCAATGAATTCGTCGCTGATTGGACATTTCTATCCCAGGGGTTCTTAACCAAGGTCCGTGGACCCCATCGGGGTATTCAGCACCACATCAGGGTGTACGAGATGCATTGTGGAATTAGGTCTACATGCTGTGGAGTATTTTCTTGGCCAATTTGTACAACTAGAAAATAGTCTTTGCGCTACGCGCTATTTTATGTGAATGGGCTTCCTGGTTTTAATATAGGTTCTATTAGAAATTGAGTTGAAAATTGACAGGGGTTATGAGAATTCTCATTGGCAGCACAAGAGGTGCGATCACTGAAAAAGTTAAGAAGCAATTTTATTACTATGGCTCAATAATGATTATATTTAGGTTGTTATTGATCAGCTGCAACAATCATCGAAGGCAAAATCTAACGCTGATTTAATTTGACGTTGGCCATGACAGTAACAATAGCCTATATATACTTATCACGACTATATCAATACCAGGATTCGGCTACACCGCTCAAATGCTCTGTTAGCAGATTTTAAAATATATATACTACATAAAATTGTGGCAAGTCAAAGGTCAACTAGCTGCAATATTATAACCCGACAGTTTCGCGATGTCATGATGCATCCTCTCGCATGATCTCGATAACTCGTTAATTAAAAAAAATTATGCCCGGCACAAAAAACATTTTTATTCAAATATTTGAAAATGTGATTTTTCCCCGTGTCAAGCGTGAATAATACAATAGTAAATTACATTTCCACGATATCTGTGGAATGCCTGTCTGCCAGGTCCCGTCAAATAAGGTCTACTTCGAACTTATAATTGAATATCCGTATTATTCATGCTGCGGCCCGCGGCATCATCAAAATCTAAGAATTGGCCCGCGAGCACATTTGAGTTTGAGACCCCTGCTTTAACTGTTGAGCTGACGACGATTTCGAGGGAGGGTTGCAATACTTTCATATCAATATGTCGAAGATATCTATTTAAAGTAGTCTGAAGGAGCGAACTGCATGTTTTTCCGAAAGTATATTTACAGAATTATGATATAAATACGAATTTTGAAATGAGATGTATTTTTTTAGATGGCATTTGTTTCAATGACTGCTTAAAACATGCTGCTGTTTAAAAACACCTCATGTTTCAAATGCAACACCTAGGCCGGTCAAAATTGATTAGGAAGTTAGATCTATTACTAATGTTATTGCAGAGTGTGTTATAAAGCTTCTGAATAACAACAGAAACCTACTTGACATAGTGACACATGGTGATCCGAGATTGTTCTTATCAAACCTGAAACCCGTTATCACGAGGAGGACGACAACACTCCCGCCTCATCGGTCTCATTTCTTTTAAGAAATGCAGAATAACCTTCGTCTTAAAAAGTCGGAAAGGGGGTTGGGTGGCTCTTCCTCTATTATTTGGCTATGGAGAAGAGGCGAGAGCTGATGACGAAGTTTGCGAATAACTGTTCCGATCTGTTGATTGTGATCAGCATGGACAATTTTAAACTAGAAATTATTTCACCCTAGCCTTCAAACTTGCTCACTCACATACACGTGGTGAAGTAAAATCCAAGCAACATGTAAATGTGAGGTTTTGATTACCGATCCATGAGGTATCCTGCTAGCAGACGAACCAATCGTTCTGAATCGCAATTCGATTACTGTCATGTATCCATTACCTTTTATTACGCTGTTCACTCAAATTTATCTGTCGCTCTCATAAGTGACTTTGCACTCGGGGTTTCGAACGGATGCACCGTTACACACACTGCATTCACCACGAGTTTTAAACCAATAGATGCTTCCCTTAACGCAATGGTTCCTAAACTTTTAAACCCCGGGTGCCCAAATCTGAGTTTTAATGGCATCTCGTCACCCAAGCCTCGCACATGAAAGGGAACGCAGTTTTTACATTAGTATGCTACGTTTTACGGGCATGCATGGGATAGAGAACGCACAGACAACAGTTGTACACAACGCAGCTCTATTAAACATGTCTGACGCAATCAATTTTAAATTGGGTGCAATATTGTCCTCACATTTGTCCCACTGTCTAATCTGATTGCAAGGGTCCGCCTATTGCGTTCCAACCATTTCTTCGACAAGGCATATCAATGTCGAAGGTGTTGGCCAACCAGCGACGGTCAAGTTTGGCCAAAGTTTTATCGCCGCCGATCCTTTCGGCACCTCCCTTTATTTAGCCATATGTCGTCCAAAACTTCATGTCTTCATGTCCCCGACCTCAAAATGCTTATGTATCATATTTCCGCATTCGTTCGTTGCACACGCCTACACTAAAGCATCTCCATGCCCTCTGACGGTGATGTCCAGAGATACTTATGTCGGACGAAGCATTATTATTATTAGTACACACGGTACTACAGTGACGCTGATCGCCGTTTAGGTCTTGTGCGTCACAACACAGATTTATTGTACAGTTCAGATGCATTGACTTTGTACAGTTATGAATGTTCATCTTCATCTTCAGCTTGATCATGGGACGTCTTTCAATCACTCTTTAGTCATATCCTCTTGCATGCGTCCGTCTTCCGAGTCACGGCTGCCGACTTTTTTTTAAGAGCGTGGTTTCTGGGCTTTTCAATACACTGCTAGCACAGCGGGATCGGCGGTGAGGAGCCCAGACAACCTCCGACATATAGCAGTTGTTACGAACCGGGATTCGAACCACTGCCATTGGTGTCGTGACGCTGGCGCTTAACCAACTGCGCCACTCGCTTCCCTTCGGACGAAGCATATGATGAATTCAATCAAAATTGTGTGTTACGTAGGTCGGCACCTTTTCATGATGAAGACATATTTTCTTCGCGTCTCGCTTATTGGCTGTAGTACCCAACACAGTGACCCCCGACATTGCACAAACTGCACACAGGATTTTTTTTGCAAGAAATTCAACAAATAATTCGTACATATTAAAAGATAGTTCTGCTGTAGTCGTGACCCCAAATTATACCCTTCGTGATCCATATTTCGGTCTCTAGCCACATTATAAGAACCTCTGCCCTAAAGGACAGATCAGTCGGGGTGATTCGATCAATTCAGTTTGTGTGAATTTTTTAATTTTTCGGAGGTAATCTGACTTTATTATTATAAAGGAAGGTAACCCGGATTCGGTCAATTTATGTTTTTATGAGGCGGAATTAAGTAGTATGTAACTATTGCATTCCGATTGTGTGCTTATTTCGTCTGATTTTCCGCTCAAAGAATGTTTAAATGCTCTTTTAAATCTTCCCTTCCTGTAGCAATTCGGCCCCGCACTGCCCTGTCCCTCAGCTCGGTTAAAAGTGCGATTCACGAGACTACTTTGTTGGGCCTGACTGAATCGGTCATAAGCGGGGCAAAGTCTTGTCGAATTCATCATAATGGACTAGTGAAAGTGTTTACCTACTCTTCAAGTCAACATCGAAACCCGCCAAGAATAAATAATCCTAATTAATAATAATATCCTATAACGTATTGTGACGATCAATATCTTATCCATTTAAACATTTTATAGACAACAGCAACCTGCACCTAGTGACAAACAATACCGATACGGAAGTGGCAAGAAATAGCGCATTCGAAATACTTCGGGCAGCTCTGTCCTACAATATTAAAGCCGCAACCCACTGATTTTCACTCAACAGATTTTGGTGCAAAGAAACGGCATTTTTTGTCATTGGATTGCTTTTTCTTATGGTTGAATTTTGAATCGTAACCACGTAACCACGAGATATAAAAAGGCCTGGAACCGCTGTAGCTCATTACGCTAGACATTAAGTTATCATTTATTTATTAGACATTTATATAGCATATATCTAGGCAGGGCTTCATTCAGAATAGGGGTTCTTAAAGTGTGGCTCGCGAAGGTTATAAATTTGGATCGCGACCGCAAAATTTCTTGCGACTAAAATAAAATGTCCTTTTTCTGTTTCTCAACGGCACAACAGTGGGTCATTCGGTAGTAGAATCGAAAATTTGCTGTTTTTAGTCAACACAACATAATTTGCGGTAAAGATTCTAAAATGTCTAGAATCGGCAGAAAAATGCAACCTGACTTTTGTAACTTGTAAAAAAGTGTCGTCCTTGCTGGATCTCAAATTATGGTAACTCTAATATCTGCGACCGTAAAACGTAGCATCCAAACATTAAATAGCATTCTCTTTGATAGGTTAGTCTTGGGTCGTGAGATGCCCATGAAACCCAGATTTTGGTTGAGGTGAAAAAAAATTGAAAACAACTGATTTAGAACAAGAGGTGTTTTTAAAAGGTTTTCTTCCTGTCTCTTGTTTACACGGTTGAGTAAGCAACAAGTGTTCGGAAAAATATAAATTGCAACAATCAATTTTGGAGGTAAGAGTATATTAAAGCCTTCTGTACTTCTGGCAGTAAGCCAGTAAGCCAGTAAGCAGTAAGCGACAAGATCGGGTAGTGAGGGAACAGGATGAAAATTCATGGAATGTAATAAATTTAATTGCTTGAACCACCGTAAAGTAAGGTGCCATAACCTACAAGTTCATGATGCCGGCAGACAAATGGTTATTAACCTTCATTGAGCTGGGACAGGATTTCATTCTTCCTAACAAGTTGTATTCAAAATTTCAAATGCACTATCCAAGTGCGTTTGGAAAATTTGGTATGCTTTTACACGCTCCCACAAATGCTTCAAATCGCGGCGCCCAATTTTGTTTAACTAGAGCAGTGGTTCTAACTAAACCTTCACTAACCTGGCGAACCATTGCACTAATCTGCAAGCCTGCAACGACCCCCAAATTTTCACTGAGTAACTAAAACAAAAATCTACTACATGTCTGACTGAGTGAATTCATAAGAACGAGAGAAAATACGAGAAAAGGCGCACGTTCCAGTACAGGGGCGGGCAACTTCTCCAGTCGGCGGGCCAGATATAGGAAAATTAGGTATTTGGCGGGCCGGATTGCTGAATCGATCCATTATTCACCCATTTATCCACATCTACAAGGAATAAATCGTATTTACTGAATGTATTTTAACGACAGCAATGTCACTTCAAAGCCATTTCTCGCCGATAATGAAGAAGACAACGTGGATTTGAGAATAGCATTGTCATACAGGCGCCGCAATGTCTGCTTCTATCTGATCAATCAACACACGGTGCAATCCTTAATTAAGATTTCAAGGCGTTCGATAACCCCAGTACCCGTAATTTACCAAGATATCAATTCATTAGGGTTGAGTATAGGTGACGAGATAGCGTCGTTGTTCAACAATCTCGATATTGAATTCATGCGGTCCGCGTGCTCTACGAAATTTGAAAAGTGGCCCGCGACCCGTTTTGGATGGCGACCCCTGGTATAAGCGGTGTCTTACAAAGGTTACCATACGTCCTCTTTTAAGAGGATTTGTCCTCTTTATTGACTTTTTTGAAAGTGTCCTCGGAGGACGACCAAATGTCCTCTTTTTTGGGATTTTGTCTCTTTTTTGAGAATTTTGGTTAAATATATGGAAAAATCGACTGAAATACAGTAAATTAGCACAGAAGTAACGCACCTGCGGCTTTTTCGGGAGATGGGCCGGAAAGTTGACCTTTTTTCTAGTCAATCAACTGATGATGTGAAAGGAAAAACTGTATTTTGGACGCTGAGCGATTAAGTTGACCTATCTTTTTTTTTAGTCAAACGACCACGAAGTGGGAAAAATTCACCATTTTCAGGATTTTCCTTCGATTTTGCAAGTCTGAAAATTTTGAAAAAGTGTCCTTATTTCAGATTTCCAAAATATGGCAGTGTTGGGATCAAGTCACCACCTTCGAGTCACGAGTCATTTCGAGTCATTGCACATTTTGACTCGAGTCAAGTCAAGTCAATCGATTTTCGAAGGTGACTCGAGTCAAGTCAAGTCACTCGATTTTTGGAGGTGACTCGAGTCAAGTCAAGTCAAGTCACGAGTCAAGTCGCAATTCAAGTCAAGTTGACTTTTCGAAGTATGAGGCATGATTATGTCATTGCATTTTGCTGGCTGTCTGAAATACAGATTGAGTGGTCATTGATTCTGAACCAATGAACGAATATAGAGTTAAATATACACGCAAGAAGACGCTGTATCGCTCACATGTACGTAGAACTGCTAAACTACGTAAGTAATTGCATAGCCTCAGTTTATAGTTACCAGCCAGAATAGAGAATAGAGAAACGAATCGATAAGATGCACTGTACATTCGAGCCTGCGCCAATGGTTGATGACTAGATAAACTGTATTCGAAGTCAATTTCAATAAACCAAGAGGTTTGGTTAAGGTAAGAACAGAAACAGAAATATACATTTTACTATTAAATTACTTTACTATACAAGTTTACGAGATCGTAAGCTATATATATATAAGCTTCGATCACTTCGTTTGCGGTCAATTTATTTGGGAAAGAACAATGAAGGCACAGTGAAGTGCACGATCATTGAATGATTAGTCGCTCTCACGGGTTACACGAGCGTTTCGCGAGCAATCCGACCATATGCAAGATACAATGATTTTTATCGACACCGATTACTTGATGACTTGAAATTGACTCGTGAATTTTGCTCCGAGTCACGAGTCAATCCACATTTTTGATACGCCGAGTCAAGTCAAGTCAAGTCATTTTAGCAAAGTGACTCGAGTCAAGTCGAGTCATACGAAAAAGGTGACTCGAGTCTGACTCGAGTCAAGTCATGACTCGAGTCATCCCAACACTGAAATATGGTAACCCTACGTCTTACAAAAGCCTAGAAGAGTGCCGTGCTGCAAGTCGGCGGTTACGTAGGGTTACCATACGTCCTCTTTTAAGAGGATTTGTCCTCTATTTTTACTTTTTTGAAAGTTTTCTCGGAGGACGCCCTTTTGTCCTCTTTTTTGAGATTTTGTCCTCTTTTTTTGAAAATTTAGGTCAGATTTAGAGGAAATTGCGACTGATATGGCTTAAATTAGCACAGAAGTGTCGCTCCGGCGGATATTTCGGAGTGAAAAACGGCGAAAAGATTACCTTTTTTTCTAGGCATCCACCTAGCAATGCGGAAAGAAAAATGGTATTTTGAGCTCTGAGCGGAAAGATGACCTTTTTTTTCTTAGTCGACCGGTTACAAAGTGGGAAAAATTCACCGAAGTCTCAAATTTCAGGAAAAGTGTCCTCTTTTTAGATTTCCAAAATATGGTAAGCCTACGGTTACGGAATGAAAAATAAGAAATATCAGCCTGGTGTAAATGACCATTGTAGTCGACAAACACCATGATTACCACAAACGATATAAGGTTTGAGCACATCGTAAATGCTGATGATACACGTCTTCTCGCTTCAACGTACTTACGCGTAAGCTCCACTCTCGCACGCTGCGCACACGTATATCATAACATATATACAGTCACGAAAATTTGACGTAGTAAGCAAGTAGTGAGAAATCTCGGCAGACTGGGGCCGCGGGCCACACTATCATGTAAGACGGAAAACTCTCCGCGGGCCGGACAAAATCCCTTCGAGGGCCGGATCCGGCCCGCGGGCCGTATGTTGCCCGCCCCTGTTCCAGTCGAAACGCGCCAATGTGATACACATTGCTGAATGATAAATGAGCTAATAAGTGTTTGAGATCGAATCGGCATTTCAAATGAACGGGGTTTCGATTTCGAAACCGAACCTCCCATGGAAGTTCGTTCGAAATACTGGTTCCACTACCATGATGCTGTTTATTATCTATTCAGGATGTCGGGACCCTTCAAGATTCCATGTTGTTCCGCACAATCTATCTAGGCCTATCGCAAGATATTTGGACAGTGGACAGATCACTTGTCATAATGGTCACACGAGTGGTCGTGCCATATATATCAATGGCAGTAAGGCAATCACAACACAATGCCTTGCTGATGCTAGATGGAGAGATGCCGATGACATATATTGCCTTTACCGTAAGTAATTATGATCACAAAACGATACATTCCAGGGATGGTGTGAACGTGACGTTCACGCTCGTGCTCTGTGCGTGAACCTTAGACATTTAGGGGATCACGTTCACAAACGATTCTTGGTAGGTTCTGCACTGTGAACCTTTTTCATATACTACAATTTTTCCCGTCATTATCACATCTTTGGTTGAAATTCTTTGCTTATCAATTTCGGACCACTCTATGCATGGTGCTGGCAGCATAATAAATCAACACTAAAGGAGCATGTACCTTGACAATCTCAAAACTTTTACGTTATTTGTTACAAAAGTTTGCTCGAAATATTCAGCTTTCCGCTTGTGAATATTATGTGACTCTCTGCGATGATCATGGCCCGCTATCGCACAAGATCAAGAACGAAATACACTATACATTCAGGTAGCCCGAATAAGATTTTATTCAACCAATGATACAATGAAATTTATGTAAAGAATAAATCGTTGTCTAATGAAAAAAATTCTGTTTAGCGCACGGGATCCATAAAGGTTTGTTATGTTTATCATAAACTTCAAATCTGTGCGATTGGGGTGTTGGCTAACTTGTTTATGGGGTAATATCGGCAGCAAGCACAGAAATGCGTTTTACATTCTGCTCAATATCAAAGTAGCAATAATCCGATGGCGAATACGTTTTCCGGACAGGACTAGACCGTTGAGGGGTAAGCGTATATTCCCTTGCAAGTACTCATCGAAATTGTTGGCAAAGCGACGGAAGATATGGATTTTACTGGATTTTTTAAGCATTTGGTGATCTGCATTGCAATGTTATCTGACGCAGTGACTTGCAAGTTAGACGTTCAATAACCCCAGGCAAGCACCTTTTCCATTTCACGGACGGTCAGGCGAGACCGCCGTAAATTACATTTTCACTGAGCGACTTTTGCAGGCTATTGATTTTGTTAACGTCGCAACACGGAGTTTTTCTGTATTGACCTGGGTCATGTTTGCAGGCCCATGGGTTTGGGGTGTGATATTTGACTGGTTCTTATGTATTATCGCTTTGCTCTTTGGCTTGCGCTATTTTCTTGCTGCATACCGACAAAAATATAATTTCCGAACGTCTCGCCTGGTAGTCCGTGGAATGGGAAAGTGCTATATCCGACAGATTTGCTGTCATGTAGGTTTCAAACCTAAATAACATAACAGTATATGCATGATCGATTGATTAGCGAAGAAAGAAGCGAAACAAACAAACAAACAGATACCCTGTAAATATTAGATTCTTAGGCTATACATAGGGACTTTTCAAGTATTTCAGGAGCCCAATAATTCGAAATAAAATTACAAATGCAACTTTTTACTGCACGTTTTGTTTGTCATACTGGTTTATAATACATACAGGTAACCCCTGTCTAAACTGGCTACTCATAGTTTCTATTTCTGCTCTTTATAAGTACATGTTGATACAATAACGTTGTTATATTTGAAGTGCAAATTCCCTCGGTATAACCACCCTCAACACATTTATAAACTTTTCATAACACTCTACAGCCATCAACGTCACGCTCAACATTAAAGGCGATAACTACAACGAAACTGTAACTTTGCATTACAATCCAACGGAGAAGGGGAGTAATGAGATTACATTGAATTGTTCCGCAATTGTTCCAACTCATACAAGTGAAGTGAAGAAATTTTTCCTGAAAGATACACTGGTCAGTTTTATTTTCAAACTTTTTCACTTTGATGAGAAATTCATCAACTTTCGTCAGATTTTAATATTACAGGAAACATGAATCCACCCATCAATAACATCCAAGGTTGATAGGACACGTGTCATAATAGAAGCATTTAAAATAGACTGTCGCGATAGGTTGTGGACACTGAATTATTTGTTTGTACGCTGAACGACACTTGTTTATACTTATTATGAAGCATCAGATGAGCTATTTGGAAAATTATGCACTTGATATATTTTGCTCACCCCAGGGTACAGTATGGTGTCGTATGGTATGGTATAGAATGGAATTTCGGCATGGAAATGCAAATGTGCAAGTATGGTATGGTATGCCTTCTTGCAAGTATATTGTGGAATATTTTCCATAGTTCCATACTTTTGCAGTTTGTCAAAGCGATTGCATACTTCAGAAAACCATTCACTGACGGGTGTTATGTTGGACTGAGACTCACCCGGCTTATATAGCCGAGATACTTTTATAGGCAACAAAGTCGAGCGACGTGCATGAGAACGAAAATACCAATAATCTCCCTAATTATTCTAATCCGTGTCATCTAAAAACGGAACATATTCGATCACTGTCCGTTCCATCGTTACATATTGCTTATCGTAACGTCCATTCGGCAATCTACCAACTGAGCTCTTAAAATCGAAGACACTGGAATTGTAGCAGGTACATGAATATTTTTTCCCACTTGAAAACATGAAAATGATTTACGGCGCTTCACTCGGATTATCATTACGCTATATCGATTTCGAGATGTGCATCGTTGTAATTCACAAATATATTGCTTCTCGGAGCCATCATACGCCTCGTTGGCCTCAAACACGCATTTTAACTTCGTTTAATTTGGTTTTCGCCGATAAAAGTATGGATGTTGCTAGTGTTCGCTAATAAATATAATGGATGTCATCCAATCATGGTCAGTGGAACTGGTCATTTGATCCTCTATCGCAGTATGATTAATGATCGTAGATATGTGACGGATGTTATTCTAGTCGGAAAATACGCTGGTTTTGATAATTTGTCGATGATTAGTTAAACGCAGCAGTTCAAACGTTTCTTCTCGGCGAGGAGTATCTACATCGGACAAAGACTTGCATTTCGTACTAGTCATATAAAACACGAGGACTTTCACATCGAAGCATCAAAAATCCTCGACCTCTGATATGATTATTATTAATATGGTTAAAAGTTGTAGTGGCGCTTATCTCCCGTAAGGGTCAGGTGCACCACGGTTTGAAGTTAACTCATGGTATAAGTACCCATGCAATACATATATCATGTCCGAGCTGTACTTTACCGGCAATCGTAACGGCAGCTCACAATATCTGTATCAAGTAGACAGTAGGCCAGTGGTTCTTAAACGTTTTATAGCGACCCTAATCTTAATTTTATTGACATCTCGTGACTCAAGTCGCCCACATCCAACGAATGCATATTTGTCTGCTACATAATATTTACGGTAATATGAATGAGGTAGAAAGATGCAGATAGCCAGCTGTATGCAACGCAGTTGTACGAAACAATATTTTCAACAAAAAGTCACTGATACAGCGAGGTTGATGTCATATGATATTTCTCATACATACTATAATTCATGTACGACTATTTAATTATGATCTACACGTACACTTATGGTTGTGAACCTGGGTCTTTCTCGAGCTGCTTGCAAATTATTTGCAAGCTCAAGAAGCCGTGAATATATTGGAATTGGCGATCGATTTTACCAAACCTATCACTGAAATACAGTTTGCGCCCTTGAAATGACCATTGATGATACGACTTAAATTAGGACTTGGCTAGTGATAAGTAATGTGCCCACAATGGACCCGCTACGACAGTATCTCACGACATCTTCGAAGATGTAACCGTAAGATCGGTGATTTAACATCAGTTAGTCGGGCAGTAAAATTGTATAGGCGATTGTGCGAAGAAATTCTTCGCGACAGGATATTCAGCAGATATCACGTATAGGCCTACATATCGAGCAATCGCTCTGTTGCGATCGTGACCCAAATTTATACTTTTCGCGACCCATAAGGTAAGAACCCCTGCTGTAGACAGAATAGGCCCCGACGTATATTTCGCTACGAGAAGCTTTTTTTTCATTAGGACGGGATTTTATGTTCACTTTTCTTGCTCCCATAAGACCATACTTAAAACGGGCATCAATCGTTATTTCGAGATTCTTTACTAATCATTTCATTCCTCCGCCATAGCCATCCTCTTATGCACCAGGTTAGCGTGGGTTGTAGCTAGAATTGAAGTTGTTGTGGGGCTAAATCGTCTAGATTGTAAAATGCAAATGACGCCACATTTAAAAGAAACCTTGAAAGCGTTCTCATCGCAATCGTTACAGTGTCTTTTAATATGTGTTCAAGGCACAAATTGTTAGTAGCGGAAAGACTGTAATCGTGGATAATTGTGAATAATTTTCTATTGTTATCGTAATCGTATGATCGACTATCTCGCGATTCTGCTGTAATCGTAATCGTAGTCGTGTCATTCAAAAGTAATCGCAATTGGAAGCGATTACAATGATGAAATTATGACTCAATGTCTTATTAATACAATACTTTTTTCACGGAAATGCGTCATTATCAAGCCTATACATTAGGGCTGTCCAAAATTTGGAAAATCTTAGAAATCCTACGTTGTAATGTCTTATTCTATAGATTATTGATAAAAAACGACAATGGGCCTAAAAGAAGCTCACAGGAAGGCAGTTAAGATTTCGTGCAGAGCGTTTGAAAGTAGCTGCTGAAGAATGGGCGTGCCGCCGACCATAGAACGGCGAGAAGACTAGTAGCCACGAAAGCACGGCTCTTGATTAGCTAATCGGCTAAGCCTCAATGACCACGACAGCAGCAGCTTGTTGATTAGGTGATCAAAGAGTCTGCTACCAACGGCGATTCTGAAAGCGCATTGTATGTAGGTTGATAGATAATGATTTAGGATTGATTGAGGGTCTGTTGAGGTACGAAATACATGGTGAACAAACAACAGCTGCTTCGCAAAAACGTCTAAAGCTTGACCGCTTTATTGTGAAGGAAACCGCCGTAGCCTATATCCCTTGTTTTCAACGAGGCAAAGTATTAGACGCTGATGCAAGTGGCGACGGATTCCTAGTTTCAGAAAGTATATATCATTATTGAATGCAAGTATAAAGCTAAACAATGACACTATAATTTGTGTGATCTTATCGGGCTTCGGTTGCAGTACACAGTTGAAGTTTTGAATGCTCTAGGGATCGGCTGAATCAGACGGTTATGCTTGGCACTTATAAGATGTTTACAGCAAATCGAATTCACTTGGAAGTGTTTTCAAAGTCCCTAATGATGCCGCAGAAACGAGGTGTAAAGTAATCACAGACGATGCTTGATATGATATCCAAACTATGATGATGATGATGGATGCTAAGCACTATGCAGCATATAGTCTGGGCTTACCTTTACACCTCTTTTCTGCGCGATCATTAAGGACTTTGACGTATAATATCCAGCATGTGCTTACTTTCACACCTCTTTTCTGTGTCATCATTAAGGACTTTTACGACACTTGCAAGTGAATGCAATTTGATGTAAGCATCTGATAAGTGGCAAGCATAACCTGCTGATTCAGCCGATCCCTAGAGCATTCAAAACTTCAACTATGTACTACAACCTGAGCCCAATAAGATCGCACAAATTATAGTGTCATTGTTAAGTTTTATATTTGCATTCAATAATGATATATCCTTTCTGAAACTAGAAATCCGTCGCCACTTGCATCAGCGTCTATGCTTTCCCTCGTTGAAAACAAGACATATAGGCTACGGCGGTTTCCTTCACAATAAAGCGGTCAAGCTTTAGACGTTTTTGTGAAGAAGCTGTTGTTTGTTCATCATGTATTTCGTACCTCAACATACCCTCAATCAATCCTAAATCCTTATCTATCAGCCTACACACAATGCGCTTTCAGAATCGCCGCCGGTAGCAGACTCTTTGATCACCTAATCAACAAGCTGCCGCTGTCGTGGTTATTGAGGCATTAGCCGATTAGCTAATCAAGAGCCGTGCTTTCGTGGTTACTGGTCTTCTCACCGTTCTATGGTCGGCGGCAACTTTCAAACGCTTTGCACGAAATCTTAACGGCCTTCCTGTGAGCTTTATTTAAGCCCATTGTCGTTTTTTATCAATAATCTATAGAATAAGACATTACAACATGGGATTTGTAAGATTTTCCAAATTTTGGACAACCCTACTATACATAATACATAATACATAATAGTATACGGCTCATCCCAACAATACCTTCATTCGCGAGTCGATATGTCCGACATGCCTGCGACAGTAAGCAGAAGCAAGATAAGTACGGATTTATATCCACTTATAAATACTTGACCTAACTCGCAGTAGATGGGTTGACCGGTCCTGCGTTAGCTGTTCTAGTTATTTGTGGTAGTCATGACGTTTTTATACTGAAAAAGTCATATACAGTTTACAAGGCCTATATTCTTTATTTTGATTTCGTAACTTCCGCGGATCAGATAGAGAGTAGGTGCCAAGATAAGCGTCCATTACTTGGGAAGGGATTCTGGAGTCGACCTTGGTCAGGTCGCCATCTATTCGCGTTGCAGCTGTGGAGTATACCACTGCGCGGACCTGAAAACGCACTATGCTTACGGCAAAGTGTTACGTGGGTTATTCTATGTATTATGATGATGCTTCCGTGTTAAGTAGCAAGGTATGGCGTCATGTCTTACCCAACTGTGCATGAAGGCATCATTCGCGCCGGACCGCTTTTTCTCTTATCTCATATCTGGTTCATGGCACATGGAGGCCATAATAAATGCACAGCAAGAAACATGGTGTCAGAAGTGGGATTCGAACCCACGCCTCCATTCGGAGACCAGAATAAATGTACAGCGAGAAACACAAACCATTGCCTCGGATAGATGTACTGGTCGAATGAATATGAATATACAGTATATGCACAAGTCTTGAACATAGGCTTTTCCGCTTATGCCCACATAAGAGCACAAGAAGCGCAACCTCCTCAGCAAATGCATCGAGTATAGAGATAATATCCAACTAAACAGTATAAAAACTATTACTACCTTGAATTCCTAGTAAGCGATCAATATCAATTGGTAATGCCAAAACATGTTTGACAAATCCCTATCAATCTGCCAATATTCCATGGTCGTGTACCAGTTTAAATTATGACTTGAAGAATATTGTTTTCCAAATGTATCCGTGAAATGATTACCTATGCCTTGTTGGAACAAATTGATGCAGTAATAGCAATCCGCTACTGCAACTTAAGTTCATGAGCCTGTATAATCTGTTTTATCTTTATTCTGTGATAAAGATCCGAATATTCTCGGGGATGGTGCGAATCCCTGAAGGGATCGAGTTCTTGTGAATTCGAACTGGAATAGAAGGTCCTTTGTTAACACGAGCGTGAAAACGAACACTTACATCCATGTGATGACATTCAATTCCCGATACCCCGGTTTGCAGCCGAGTCTGTTGTCGGTGTAGCATAGTCAATAATAAGAGCAGTATTTATGTCAGTAAATCGATTAAAATGTCATGATAATGATCTTATAACTATGACTGGTACCAATTATTCAAGTATTCGAATCTTCAGCGAGCATTACTTTTAATGATTCGGGTCGAGGAGAGTAGTGAGAGAAGTGTTTTCGAAATCTCAAATTATGCGTTCAATGCCTCTAACTATCATTAATTTTATCAACAAAATTACATAGTTATTAACTGCAAAACGTTTGCTGCAGACTGAGGTGGGGGTCATTTTGCATTGTTACAATTTCAATCTCCAACTGTTCAGCATCCATAAATGACAAGATTTCATTTTACCGGACAGCAGCGTCGATTCCAGAAAGCTAGAAACATGGTATACTAAACTGATTTGAGCGTAACAGAAACAAGCTGTGTCAAAAGATGCAATACGTAATGGGTATACAGATATTGAAATTCTGCTAGTAGGGGAGATGTGGTACCGATGGATCACTGGGACCGAAAATACTTGAAGATTTCTCCATGATAATTCCATGATTACACTCCGTAAATTTTTCTACAGTTACATGCTGGCAGAATCTTTCCTCACATGCAAAAAAATTCGACCTGCGTGAGTTATGGGGTCTGTGACGAATGATTTACGTTTTAGGGGGTGTAAAGTAAATTTGGATCGACATTTGCATTTTTCTATATCCCCTTTCAGACTAACAAACCCGCCATAATCTTTGATGTGAATTATAGGGCTTGTATCAGGGCATAAAATAGCTCATATTTTTTGAACCAATACCATCCTCGAGTGGACTATTTTCAATTCAATTACAATATTTATGGGGTGGGGGACCTATGGTACCATAGCCAAATCAAGCAAAATAGATGGACCAACATCATCACTTAACAACAGAAACTCGCCTACATATATATAGGCTGCAAATCATAGTTACCTGTGGTGTTTGTCGCTACTACGAGGTATTTGAAAGTCAAAATGTCGATTTGCGGGTAATTTGTATGTGGCATTAATTTTGTAATTTTTGGGGTAAATCAAAACATGATTTTATGCCAACATTTGAGTTGATATAATCTATTTTATTCTTGAAGGTCGCGACGAAACATTCTTCATTGGCTTGCTGTAGTTTAGCTAATAGTACACAACAAAACAAGTTACCAAATTTGAGTTTTTGAGCGTATGTCTCATAGGTCTCATTGTCGTGTGCCTTTGGACCCACCGGGTGGGGACCGATGACACGTTCGAGCAACAAATTTTAAACGTTTATAAATATTTTTTGAAAAGGCGGATATTCATGTAAATGTCCGCGATAGGTAGAGCTTGTATCGTGTTGAGACAGCAATAGATCCGCTATTCTTGGCCGAAGATTTGAGGGCCAGAGATCATTTTGCAATTTTTGATCCATCGGTACCACATCTCCCCTACTTCACGACTGACTTCGAATAGTAATATTTTTTACTACTTTGGCATTGTCCTGGACGTCGAGCTATCATAACGGAGCGCTATCACTTCTATCACATACATCTATTATATTACTAATTGTAATTGAGGATATTTTTAAGTGTTTATATATATAAGTTACATGTTCGTTAGGGTTACCATACGTCTTCTTTTAAGAGGATTTGTCCTCGGAGGACGCCCTTTTGTCCTCTTTTTTTTGAGAATTTTGGTCATATTTATAGCAAAATTTGACTGAGATGCCGTATATTTGCACCGAAGTGACGCTCCGGCGAGTATTTCGGGAGCCGAGTGAAAGTTGACCTTTTTTCTTCAGTCAAGTTGGGAAAACTTACCATTTTTGAGAATTTTACTTCGGTTTTGCAAGTCTGAAAATTCTGAAAAAGTATCCTCTTTTTAGATTTCCAAAATATGGTAGCCTTAATGTTAGTGTGTTTTAAACAAGAATAGTTGAACCAATCAATCTATATATTTAAAAGCTCAGTGCTAGTAATCTGACGAATATTGGTAAATGCTGCTATTACAACTATTTTTAGAACGGGCTCGCGGGCTACCCATTTAATCCTCGCGGGCTACCTGGGGCCCGCGGGCACCGGGTTGGTGACCCCTGATATAGATGAACAAACCTTGCTATAGGAAAATATAAAAGAACCATTTCGGAAAACTACTCGGTCACATGTGGGAGCCGTATAGAAAATCGACCCGTCTTCATTGACGAAAATCACAAGTTCCAATTATTTGATCACAGAAATTTTACGAGTAAAATTAATCCTGAGTTAAAAATAGTGGATACAGATAAGGGATAAAGGTGATGGGATCTACGCTAGAAAATTATAAAGCACGCTGTGAGAAATTGAGTACTCTGGCAACGGAAATTTAACTTCCCTTCTGTGTGACAAACGGTCAATTTTAAATAGTTCAAATCACATTGACAAAGTAAAGCAAGGTAGGGGTTTTAATGTTCGATGTTCGAGCAACCAACAGGGATCGCATAATAGCTAGAAAACTTTACTACATACGGAACCACCTTTTATTCGATGAAATAAACCGAATAACATTGATGGAAAATAAGGTTGGCTCCTGTGTGGGTGATATATGGGAAATCTAAGCTCCTCTATAAGTGGATTGCTCATGTTTCAAGATGATTTGATTACAAAAACTCGACAAGTAAAACTCCCACGAGTTCAAATTGATAGGTACAATGAAAAGAGACTTATTGCAATCTACCTGGGATTGGTATGGTATAACCACGCATCTTTATGGATGGAAATCCCGCTTGGTTTCGATGTGTTTCACATGTTACTAACCCATTCCGTTTATCCATCCCACCTAACCACTTAAATTCCACCTGGATACCAAGTGGGCGTGCTAGCTGGGCAGTTAATATTTGCACGAGACAGATGCGGTTGCACGGTAATACAGCTAAATTTAAACTAAAAATGAGGGGGTCCCCGTGGGTACGTAACGGTCAAAAGAAGGTCCACGAAGACAAAAGGTTGAAAACCCCTGGCTTAGTCGACTCGACTCGGAGCCTTTCCCGATTCACAATTGAATCACTCAGTTACTCGATTTCGGCCAACCATGCTAATATTCCTCGTTGATTGTAAACTTACAAGTTCTCTTTTGCCAAGCGGGCATATATCGGCTCATGGTGCTATTAGTCTGGCTCAATCTGGAGCCTAGAGTCCAGATAGCAGAGGAGGAAGTTAGCCAGTTGACTATTTGGAACCGTGATAATTAGGGCAAGTTTTTGTTGCAGTGAAATCCGTGCAAAGCTGCATTCCTTTTTCAAAAGTTGCACTAAAAAGTTGGATTTATGGACAAGCTCCTTGAAATTATTAGGGTATGAGATGCTCGAATCGATCCGGATCCAAGGCACAGTAGCAATGTTGGCTACCTGAACAAAATCAATAGCCTGTGAAGATATCATTTTCGGCGGTCTAGCCTGATTGTAGCCTGCGTCAAATCAGAAAGGACCTCAAATTTAAACGACAGTGAAATATTCAAGCGATTTATTTACAAATTGTGCCAATTATTTTCAGTAAAAAGTTAGTTACATGAAAAATCGAGAAATGTAGCAAAAAGTTTCAAGAAAATTCGAAAAAGTTACGAAAAGTTGCATTAAAAAAAGGAGAAAAGTTGCAAAAAGTTGCGATATAATGAATCCCCCAAACAGCTTAAAACACCATACTACATAACTTTTGAGTATTTAGGAAGCTGCTGGAAGCTGTAAAAAAGCTGCAAAAGTTGCAAAAACTTGCCCTAGCGATAATTCAACCTCAAGTATGGTGAATCAATCTGATGGCGAAAATGGTTATCTTTGTTCACTGCTGAATTAACTCGCTTTTTGCGTCCGTGATAGAAAATTGAAAATCCGGGAATCCTATTCAAAAATGTTGCGAGTTTTGCAGAATGCTGAAATTTATCGATGCCGCCACATGCTAGAATATACTAAGGTTTTCTGCGACCCTCTGAAATATTAAGGTTAATATTTCGAACGCGAATGTGAACAGAGCAGTCGCACCATATTGCTCGAAGAATGTTATTTCATAATTCCGCCGCGTTGGCTTATAATTGTCACGATCGACCATCAGAGACTTATTTGGATCATCCGTGATGTCTACCCATGATGATGACACTAAAATGGTATTGTACTGGAATATGTCACTATTTTTATAAAGCTGGATGGACCGAACATCACGCTTCATCCACAGCTTAACGGTGAGAACGTATCATGCTATTTTGAAAACAATTACACAAAATACTTCAATGATTATACCGCAAGCTACATGTCTACATCGACATTGTTCATAACATGTAAGTATGGATTATTAGATACCATCTTTAATCGATGTTAAAAGTCAAAGGGTGACTTTATCTTCAGTTGAACCTATCCCTCCTAACATTGATTCCTTCTGCTCATTTTCAAATGGATCAATTATATTCTACTCCAACCCACCAGCTGATGAAAGGTCGCTGACACTTCTCAAAGGTGAGTGTTCCTCTGAAATATCAAATGCGCATAATTGATTGACTTGATTTTGTGGTATCAAACGCACGGGTAAAACTGCAATGGAATTGTTCATCTAACGTGGTTTTGTTATACTAGTTTATGTACATTGTACACTCGCTATATACTAAACCACAAATTTACTCTGACAATGGATCGATTTGAGATTCAATTTTACGACTTTGAACTTCCATAAAATTGCCTTTCAACCAGATGTTACATATTGAGATGGAATATAGTCTGGTTTATCACACAAGTCCGTGTCTTGGCGAGAAGAATAGGATCAAGGCAACGCAGAGCTACCATCAGCAGTCTAAATACTGTGCGGCACGCTAACTTCAATCAGAGCCCAATTGTGAATGATTTCTGCCAAGTTTAGGCGATGTGTGGTCTCCGACATATGGGTAATTCCACTGGCTTCATATTCGTGCGATGTACCGTATAAGCCAGATAGTAGGGATGGTGCGAACCTCTGAAAGGTTCAGGTTCGTGTGAACGCGAACCTTTTTGAAAGGTTCTGTGTGAACGCGAACGTGAACCTCATGACGTCACGTGACGTCACATTGCTAATTCCAACCCTACATTTCAGTGAAGTGATGGCCTATATTAATGTACACGGTACCTAAAGACGACTTGAACCACATAATGCCAAAATACCGAAGTACATATTGGCGTTTTGAACATCGCCAAATGTATCAACTGGGGCGATCAAATGATATAGTAATCCCATAAAATCATCATCTTCCGTCGATTTGCCAACAATTTCGACGATGACGTGGAAGGTAATATAAGCTTACGCATTAGCGGTCCAGGCCAGACCGGATAACGTCTTCAGTGTCTGAGTATAGCACGTTGATATTAAGCAGAATATAAAACGGGTTTCTATACTTGCTACCGATATTACCCCTCCAACAAGTTATACAGCAGTAGCCAACATCCCAATCGCACGGATTTGGTTTTATGAGAAAATAAACATATGAAATCAAGATTGACCCCGTACATCAGACAACGATATCAATTTCATTGGTTGGTTGAATAAGCATCATTCGCTCACCACCTACATGTAGATTATTTCGCTCTTGATGCTGTGTGATTGCGGGTCAAGCTCATAGCAGAGAGTCGCTAAATATTCACAAACGGAAAGCTGGATAGTTCGAGCAAACTTCTGTAACAAAGCAAGTAACAATTTTTTCAGATTGGCAAGGTGCATGCTCGTTTAGAGTTGATTTTTTATGCTGCCAGCGCGATGCATAGAGTGATCCGCAGTTGAAATGCAATAAATTTCAACCAAATATGTCAAAATGAAGTGAGACTTGTAATATATGAAAAAGGTTCATAGTGCAGAACCTACCAAGGTTCGTTTGTGAACGTGAACCTCTAAATTTCCAAGGTTCACAGACAGAACGCGAACGTGAACCTCACGTACACACCATCCCTACCAGATGGCAGTAGTGGTGATAGCCGACTGATTACGGACATTGTCGCTTCAGGTCGCTTCGGAGGACGATATTTTATGAACTACTGCCTTTGCCAACGCTTTATTCTTTTCAATTCACCATCAAATTTACCCGGATATTTGGGCATATCGCAATCACGTCGCTTCAGACTCCATCCTAAAACAAAGGCTAATTATATCAAAAAAATAACTAGTATATTACCTGAAATGAGTATCAAAAATATTAATCACAAATTATTACAAGAAAAGCTGAAATGCGACACGACGTAACGAGCATCAATAATTGTAAATTCATTCACAGACATTGTAGACACCGACAATAGATGGTTTGAGCATATCCCATGTTTTGTTGCCAATCATACATTAATGATTGCACTAACAAATGATGTCAAAGTTATAACCAATACACGCCATGATTCGACAAGAGGTAACGACACTCTTCCGTGGTTTAGCATTACGAATATCAACGGACAGAAGTACGCATTACGTTCAGAGCTCAAATAACTTGACAATCATCACGCTGTTCACTGCCGCAAATCTGACATTTCAGGCCACGAAAAAGGAAAAGTATTTGTATCCACTCCAATTTCACAAGCCTGCCGCAAACAAGCAGTTAATCTAACTGGACTGCTATTCGAAACACCATTTGACTACCAATACACATCTAAACGAGCAAGTGAAAAATTTCATAAGTAGCCCGAACTATCTCTTACTCGATTTATCTCAATGAAGAACTTCATTCATATTCCCTTCTGTCGCTATAATCTAGGAAATACAATTCGCCTGTATGGATGGAATATGATTTAAACCAGTGGTTCCCAACCTTTTTCGACTCATCGCCCCCTTTTTCAAACTCCACACCGATCATCGCCCCCTCAAATATTGGGAACCGAAAAATGGGCATAAAGACTGAAATCACCGCGAGTTGACTAAGAAAACTAACGTCAACTTCTCGGCTCGACCTCGAAATTACACTTTTCCAGCTAAATTTGGGTGAGTTGACTAACAAAAGAGGTGATTTCTCCGACTTGATTCCCAAAGGACCGTAACAGCACTTCGTCAGCCCCCCGCCCCAATACGTTGGTCTTGACCCCCCCCCCTCCATAGGGCGATAAAGCAAACTTCTGCATCCCTCAGACCCAACTCCCCCGACACGTCTTTACCGCTACTTCTCAGCACAAATTGTTGGACACTTTAGTTAGTGGGCTAAATTCACGCGAAGCGCGAAAAATTTTTGTGATTCATCATTGAATCGGTCAATATGATCGGAAATTGGATAAATATTGCTGTCAATTATTTATCTTCTCTCTACTCATTTATTCAGATTTACCGGTAAAGCTGAGTGAGGTGTCTTGGAAAATGTAGGGCCCGTAAATAATAATTGAACATATTCGGGCGGACCCGTGGTTATAATGACTTCGTTACGTAATGACATATCGTGGCCTGTCTGCTATGTCAAAATATATTCAAATCGCCCATACGTACTAAACTAAAAGACGCACACGATTTCATACTGGTATTTCTGCACTGGCAATTAATTTTTCCCGCGAGATGGCATTTTTTGTGGGGTTCTGATTGCCAGGACAGGAACATTTGGCGCCAGCCATTTAGGCGCCTATGGACAATTAAATATATATGTATATCGTATATATATCGAAGTCGGTCCTTTTCCGCCAAGGTTTTCTCGTTCTGGCACACTTCTCGGAGTCGCATGTTACATGGCCTGAAACATATGTCTTGGTGCGTCATGATGTGATAATGGCTGACGCCGAGATGCCCATTTCTATAACTCATGCATATTATTTCTTGGAGGAAGGGTATCAAATAAGCAAGAAATATGTGACCACGAAATGGCGCCCAGCGCGAAAATTTTCTAAAACAGTTGCCTAAATTTCCAAAATATTACTCTATAATTATTGTTAATTCACGAAAAAATTGTGGGGCCCCTTCGAGCTCGGGCCCCCCATCCCAATTGGGGGTTTGGGTGTGGCAGTTACGGTCATGGACGCCAACATAGCCATTTCAACGCGCCATCGCCCACCTATAGCCCCGTTCGTCGGTTTTCGCCCCCCTATCGCCCCCTTGGCTATTTTCGCCCCCCCTGTACCGACAAATCGCCCCCTGGGGGCGATATCGTCCACGTTGGGTACCACTGATTCAAACCAATGCTTCTACACCTTTTTCTGTTCGCGACCCACTTTTCATCCAAATTCCATCTCGCGACCCACTAGACGTCCTTTCGCAATTAACGTTTAAACCACTGCTCGTGGGTGTCAGTTTTAATGTTGGCAGTGTGTTACAGTTATCTGGTCGCGCCTAGAGGGAATATTTTCCGGAATTCATGATGGCATTCGGTCAATGATATTGCCAATTACATATACTAATATGAATTTTTGTTGACAGCGATATTCGGAGACAGCCATTTAGGCGCGTCCATGGACAATATCGGTATACATACCGAAGGTTTCGATCCTTTTCGGCAGAGGTTTTCTCACTGTCGACGGTTTTGGCTGCACAATTTGCGGAGTCGCATGTTGGCTGAAACTTCAGATGTCTTGGTGTGTCGTGGCGCGGTAATGACCGACACCGAAAGGCCTATTTATATAAATTATGCGTCTTATTCTATTAGGGTGATGGGTATATCGCTATTAAAACGAAGACACCTAACAATGCCAATTCGCGCCAAGCGCGAAGAAAATTTGAAATAAGCTCAATAACTCTCCAAACAAATACTCCATTATTTATGTTGATTCATGAGATAATTTTGGCCCCTCGTCAAGGTCGATGCACCAATTGGGGACTTGGCTTGGGCTGTTAAGGTCCTGCATGTAACAAGTGATTACAGACGTGAAACGCATATCTAGGCTCCTCACCATACGATCTGCTCAAGCGGTGTTTTAAAAACGTCTGGAAGTGGACCGTGCTCCAAGTGGTCAGATGCGGAATCATAATAAAAAATATCCTCCTGGTGTAAATGACCAATTGACCATAGTAGTAGAAAAACACCATGAATATCACAAACAACAACAGACAAGAAAGCGCGTATCCAATCAGCCATTCGACTTTGCGTCGAACACGAAGGGGTTATGAGTACCTTGCGTTGCGGCAATTGTTTGCTGATTGTAACAGCAAATCGGGCTGGATTGCTTCATTTCCCGATCAACGTTCGCCAAGCCTCTGGAGAAAAGAATGGGTTTCAATCTCACGCATACACTATAACGCACTGTCGGGTTTCACGCTCCAATGAATATGGCTGTGACGAAAATCTGGCTCATGAATTATTGTGAGCACGGCCACGTGGCTTGTGGCGCTTATGGGTGCAAAACAATTTAATTTGGAGGAATAGAATGTGCATTACCCCTTCTATTTTTGAGTTGAGAATATAAATTGTCTAGAATAATTGAAAAATTGAATACGAAAGTGTAACAGTTCGAACGTCCTCGCGGCCCACCTGAAATAGCTTCGCGACCCACCAGTTTAGAAGCACTGATTTGAACTGAAGTGTGCAGCCGTAAATAACATCCGATGACTTATGACATCACAATATCTCCACGCTCAAGTGCTCACAACCTGGCAAAGCTCGGCAGAAGAAACATCACGGAGAAGCCACGTGATAATCATGTACAATTTGATTGATTAATAACTCTGACACCAATCTCTCTGGCCGTATGAGGAAAGAAGAACAATCGATCTTTTGAATTCGGGGGCGATCGAAAATGGTACCGCCTCGCTGTGGTGAGAAAACGGCTGCGATCCATTCTCTCATTCACTATCTTCGCTTGGCTCTGCATTAAACATACAAACTTTTTTGACTGGGACATAGTTGATCACACGTAATTTACGCAGAATTTGGAAGTTAGAACGTCCTTATTTCTCAAAAGCGTCGGCATTAATATTATCAAGTCGCATTCCCGGAATTTAAAAGTGTCAATTAGCGACATTCATATTTTCAAAACAGCTAGAAACGCCAAGTTTTCGCGACAGTCTAGTGGTGATCGCCGTGAAATTATAGCCAACCAAAGTTAGTTCAAATCCAACAAAGGTCACTTTTAATACGAAATTCAAAAAATATTGATGTGGCATAGGGCGTCATATGGGCGTGGTAATTAGGATGACGTGGGACAATCCGATCGGTTGCGTTTATTCTAGATCTTATCACTACTGACACAAACGAGCAACGTTACATAGCCATAATGAATTATGGCGGTTTAAACCCCAATAAACGCTGCATTTGGTAATCTTGTACATTTTTCTGGCTTGTCACATAAACGTTGAAATCGTTGTTACAGAATAATTGTCACAGTCTCGGACAAACTCATGTTTCTCGGGTACCCCCGTAAACTCTCGAACGTATCCCTGGTAGAACGGTACTGCCATTTGAGAACCACTGGTGTATGAAATCTATGCAGACATATGCAGCCCTATTACTTTTCGCCAGCGCAATAAATTCCCCATACAAGAGCTTGCGCAAAACTCCCAATTAGGGAGCAGCTTGAAGGGATCTTTGAAATTGTGTACCCGATTATTCACTGTAACACTGCGTATCACGAATTTTACTATGGCTAACCAATGGTCCGTAATTGGTGCATAAATTACTGACGGTAGCATCCACAGCAGCCTGACCGATATCGGATGTTTGAGCCGATACCATTAAAACCAATAACTGGCAATTTCGCAGATAACCACGATATATTCGGCCGATGTTAAAAATACTACTACCTACTCTTAGCAGGTTCATTGAAACAGATAAATGGCAGTTTCTTACCCGATTTGTCTCAAGTCTTATGACTTGGTCGAGTCATGCGCAATGACTCGTGTTCAAGTCGTGTCAGTACACATCCTGACTCAAGTGGAGTCGAGACATTTTCCATGATTAGGGAAATGACTCGAGTCAAGCCGAGTCTCCGAAAAATTGAGTATAAAGTATAATCTCAAACAGATCATTTAAATATGATTTGTGAAGGCTGTGTTCCAATTACATTGAAATGTGTGAAGACTAAGTAATGCATTTCAACTTTCTCTCAAATAATTTCGTGTGTTATTTTCCTTACAAGGTAATGAAACAATTGCAAGCCAAATCACTGAATGCTGTGGGATGCAATACGGCGTCCGTGGACAAATGATCACGCCCCCTAATATTGTAAGTGGAGATTTGTAACGATACAAGAAATTCATTTGCATAACCGCATATAAGTCCTTTCAGTCGACAGTCATTGGGAACTTGACACTTCGAGCAAATTATTCTGGACATGTTACGTCTTATAATGTGAGGCCCTGTGACAGTGTGTCAACTACTACAGGTATGTTCCTAAGAGTCTTGTAATGTGATTCTACTGATATGGTAATGCTTTGAATGAAATTTGTTGCCTTTATACTAACATTACTAAACAAATGTAACTTTAGGGACTGAAAGTTATTCCACTATCAATGGATCAGGCAAAACGCTAATGTTTTAAAATTAATTTGTCGCCGATATACTAAAGAAATGTAATTTTAGGTATCGAAAGTTATTCCACTATCAATGGATCAGGTAAAACGTTGATCTTTTAAATAAAATTTATTGCCGATACACTAAAGAAATGTAACTTTAGGAACTGAAAGTTACTCCACTATCACTAGATCAGGTAAAACGCTAATATTTGAAATAAATTTGTTGCCAAAATACTAAACAAACGTAGCTTTAGGAACCGAAAGCTACTCCACTATCAACGGGTCAGGTAAAACGCTCATGTTTTAAATAGAATTTGTTGCCGATATACTAAAGAAATGCAACTTTAGGAACTGAACGTTACTCCACTATCAATGGATCAGGTAAAACGGACTCTTCAGTCATCGTCGTAGCAGCTGCTTCCGGAGGTGTTTTGATATTGGTAATAATTGGTCTAATCTTTATATGTCGGTGGAGAAGCAGCAAAGGTGAATATCAAGCGGTGTAATGCCGTAGTACTGCGGCAACTTTACTTGTGATCGATCACTATCAGGAAGAGCGAAGTCCGGGGGTGATACTGTGGAAAATATTAATCCATTGTACGGAACGTCGGATGATGTTGTCTTGGAATCCAAATCAGATGAACAAGTAATCAATCCTCTTTATGGAACAAGTCAAAGTGAAATAGAAGTCTATTCAGTTGTGCATAAAAAGAACAAAAAAGGTATGTTTTCAATTAACATTATACGAGTTGAGACTGTAAGTGCTTAATCAGCACGCAAGGCGAAGAAGAATCAAAAAACGACCAAGGGAAATGAAGATTTTTATGCTTCTGTAGACAAAGGAAAAGGAAAATCAAAAGGTAACATCGATTTTCACTGTAAACAAAATGAGATGAGTTTCGTCTTCATGATTCAGTATTGGAATATTATCATTTCATAGCATTGAGCAAAGTTATTTGGATTTCTTTGCATTGAATAGATTTTATATATAATCTTCAACCGTGTTGGTTTTGTAATCTGAATAATCGATATTGGTGTTATCTACTTTGTCTAATGAATGAGTTCTGTAATTGATTTGTAGGGCATTCAATCAATGTTATTCGAAGGTCTATTTTCTACACGATAAGGATGTCCTAATATGATGATAATATTGATGCTGCCAGATTTGGCGGTATTCCTATAGCTATGTGAACATGAGACATGAGTCACAACCGTATTATAGACTTGGACTTGAAAGTCAAATACAATTATTGCAGATGTTAAAATTAGAAATGCGGACTCCACGCTTGTCGTGGCGGGAGAGATAAAAATATTTTCCGATATTATGCAACGTATACCAACTGCGCTAGTCCAAGGTTAATGTATGTCCTATTTGCGAGCAGGTGTGACCCAAGACTACTTAGTTAGAATAAGTGACCTAGATTCATAAACCAACATCAATACAACTGAACGAAGTCCTTTCGTTCGCATACCTCTTGTTAGGGTGACTTGACTCGACTCACTTTGCAGAAATAACTTGGCATGACTTGATTTGACTCGGCGTTTCAATCATGTGGATCATGTGAAGCAATATTTTCGTGTCAATTGTAAGTCATAAAGTAATCGGTGTCGTACATGTTCTCGACACGATTAGATATGATATCCAATCATTTGGCTCACAGTTACCGACGTAGTTTGACAGTTATGCATACAACACTCCGTTGAAGGTGAAGGCTAATTACCTCGATATTCGTTATTCCATTCAAAATTAATAGGTGACCCCTGGTATATATTGTTACAGGCGCACAGAAGGCAGATAAATCAACCCCTGCTGGCATTGATACTTATGCAGTTGTGGATAGAACTAATAAAAAAGTCAAAGGTACAGTATTTTGATTTCATACAGAGGATCTCTTAATTACGATATTATTTTCACGATGGTATTTACAATTGAACACTGAACAGTATATTCATATTGAAATCAACCCTAATATTTTCTCTCGCTCGGCAGCCGAAAATATTCGGGCTCATTTCAATATTACTATATACTATTCAATTGTATATTGAAGTTCTGAACCCCAAAGAAGCTCTAAAATGGTATTTATATTTCGATGTCATTTGCAGGGACCGGCGATGATGATCTTCATGGATCTACTAGCCAAAATGAATAATTCACCAGTCATTTAGGAGTGAACTCGTCAGCTTATATATGTGTGTTAAACTGTACTCTTTCAGCCTTGAGACTGTTTTTGAACGTCGTTGCACGTCCTTCTTTTCAATAACTATTCACATTTGTATTCTTTATTATCTATTACTTTGCATGACCCAATGTAGCTTAAGCGTCACTGCTGTATAGTGCAGTTGTCTAATCCTATTAGAATTGGACATAATTGGAATACAGTCGTAGAGATTTGAAACTCGATGCCACTAGACTTCCGTCAATGGACTGGTGCAAGACATCAAAGCTCAATCTGTTTTGGGTACTGGTATAGCTTTCATGTCTTCGACATTGGCTGCTTAAATCTTTTCCTCATCTGATTCCCAACAACATATACACGGTATTATGCAGGAAGTGAGTTGATTCATGCTCGTGAGTGCACTCACAAATAACTGCTTCTGCCGATCCAATACATGAAATTGATTAAATTAGTAGCTCAATTGAAATATCAATGTCACAACTTTGTTTCTGGAAATAGCGTATAGGGCAGTGGTCGGGAACCTTTTTTGTCTGTAGAGTCATATTGGCCATATTTTTTTCCATTTTAACTCCCGAAAAGCCATATATGCCTATAAACTGTTGCGTCAAATTGAAAAATCTTAACGTCTTGGTAGTAGCCTACTAATTCAAACTCACTACATGGGATTCATCGCGTGTGCCACAATTTCTCTGTAAAAAGTCGTACTAATCATTCTTAAATAGTATATTCATATTGAAATGAACCAGAATATTTTCGGCTGACACTCGTCAGGGGTAATCGTCAGCAACTAGTAGAGAATTGGAAAGAACATTGTATATCAACAATCGTATCACAAAATATGACGTCACCAGCATGAAATTTCGAATGAGAGAGCGTTCAATGTACTATTTTTAGGTGGTCCACGAACTCCTTTTGTTGACAGAGTTTTGGTTGGTGTATTTTGATAAAAGTTGATTCCAAGGCACACAAATGGACTCGTTCTGGTTGCCTTATTTGACCATGCGAATCTGGCGATATGAGAACGTAGGCTCGTCGTGACGCTCTTTTCAAATAAGAGAATCTGTGATCACATGTGTAGATGGAGTCAAACATCAAAATGTTATAGGCCTGCCCACCCTAAGTTGTGATACATCTGTGACATGGGAACAAACAGGGGAGGCAAGTCAGAAAATGCCCCCTTACCTGTCGTGAGGATGAGTCAACGAAAATTGTGAAACCTTCAATTGATTTTGGTATTTATGAATTTCAAGATTTTGAATATTTCTCTGCCGAATTTACACAATTTCCATATTTATTAGTCCAAAATAAAGCGTGAATTGAGCGGTAAGGCACGTGGATAGCTATAGCGTTGTTTGTAATTCTAATTTGTAATTGCATGTGAATGTCACGTCAGCCGCCGATCATTTCGCACCGTAGATCAGGAAGAGAAATGTATATTAGAAAATTTGGTTGTCTTATTTGCGTCGCCATGTCTGCTATTGTCTTTGGTCAATCAACGTATCGCGGAATCCAAGATTTCCTGTCGACTACGTCGAATTCGCGAGTGATATTGGTCGTCGGCGCGACAGTAACCTAAATTTAAGGATTTTTAAAAGAGGGGTTCGAGCCACTCAGTTTGAAGACGGCATTGTCTTTACCTCTCAAAAAAATGCTTACACTGCCACGAGAATTATTCTGGCCGTGGTGAAAAGTTACGAACAAGTCGCTGCAACATTGATCAATTTAGTACAAAAATAAATATTTCGAAAAGAGCCATATCTTATACCCAAAAGAGCCATATATGGCTCGCTAGCCATAGGTTCCCGACCACTGGTATAAGGGATAACGTTTCGAAGGTTAGAAGTTCTGCAACAATGCATGCCCTTTTGGCAGCCCCTTGTGGGTTGGCAGAATGGAGGGATTCATTCTGAGACATTAGCTGTCATGAACTCTTACATGATGTTCATTCTTTTATGTAGCTGCCAAGGTTCTGCAGATTGAATCTCGAAGTTCTATGATTCGCTTTAAACATTAATAGCTATTAAGGTCATGCGAATTGGCAGCTGTATTTTTATATTATGTTGCTAATAGCATTATAGATTGTGATATAATAAGCATACTTTTATTCCGTGTATGTATTTGCTGTAAAGTCCTTGTCTTTAATGTCATTTTCGCAATGCAATTATTATCTGATCTGTTTTATTTGTCATGGCAATAAGGAAGTGAAGGATGGATCAAAAAAAGGGAAGAGCCTGGTCACGGGGCTGAACAGAATAGTTACTTATCTCTCCGTGGCGCGTTCGTCATATAGTTTCCTTTCGTCCACGCAATACACGATGAATCTTACACGTATTCACATCACTGGGAAAACGCCCCGCACGTTTTTACTGTTCAGTGTTCACATAGTCCGACAAGGACGCTCACTGATACTTTCACAGTCATAATAATGAAGTAATAAGTTATTACCATAGGTTTCTTGCGATGAACCCCGTATGTCAATATATGTAGGGGAGATGTGGTACCGATGGATCACTGGGACCGAAAATACTTGAAAAATTCTCCATGATAATTCTCCATGACAATTCCATGATTATACACTCCGTGAATTTGTCTACAATTACATGCTGACAGAATCTTTCCTCACATGCAAAAAAATTCGACCTGCGTGAGTTATGGGGTCTGTGACGAATGATTTACGTTTTAGGGGGTGTAAAGTAAATTTGGATCGACATTTTCATTTTTTTATATCACCTTTCAGACTAACAAACCCGCCATAATTTCTGATGTGAAGTATAGGGCTTGTATCAGGGTATATAATGGCACATGTTTTTTGAATCAATGCCGTCCTCGAGTGGACTATTTTCCAGTCAATTACAATGTTTATGGGGTGGGGGACCTATGGTACCATGGCCAAATCAAGCAAAATAGATGGACCAACTAATCACTTACCAACAGAAACTCGCCTACATATATATAGTCTGTAAATCATAGTTACCTGTGGTGTTTTATCGCTGTTACGAGGTATTTGAAAGTCAAAATGTCGATTTGCGGGTAATATGTATGTGGCATTAATTTTGTAAGTTTAGGCGTAAATCAAAACATGATTTTATGCCAACATTTAAGTTGATATAATCTATTTTATTCTTGAAGGTCGTGACGAAACATTCTTCATTGGCTTGCTGTAGCTTAGCTTATAGTACACAACAAAAAATGTTAACAAATTTGAGTTTTTGAGCGTATGTCTCTTAGGTCCCATGGTCGTGTGCCTTTGGACCCACCGGATGGGGACCAAAGACACGTTCGAGAAACAAATTTTAAACGTTTATAAATATTTTTTGAAAAGGCGGATATTCATGTAATTGTCCGCGATAGGTAGAGCTTGTATCGAAGTGTTGAGAGAGCAAAAGATCTGCTATTGTCGGCTGAAGATTTGAGGCCCAGAGATCATTTTGCAATTTTTGATCCATCGGTACCACATCTCCCCTATTTGAATGGCGATGTAGCTGGAATTCATCGGAGTACCATCAATCGGCACCTTCAAATTTATTTTCCTGAAAATCATGTGTTATATATATCAGTTGCCAGATTGAGACATGATTCCCTTGTTTCGATACGACGCAACCCAAACTCGTCTAACATAACAGGAAACGTTGAATACGTCGAGATACCATACGAAGTCAGTATATATGACGGATATTGTTTTGCTTTCAGTACTATATAGGCTATTCATTGAACGATAATAATTTATTGAACTCGAGGGATTTTTGAAATGGCCCTATATCACGAGTTAACGGCACAATAACCAGCAGGTAAACAATTGAATTCAGAAAAGTATAACGTAGTAATACATTATTAAAACGAACGCTAGACTACTTCCGTCGGCACAAATCTTGATTAATCGTTGGCTCCAATACAGATACATCACTACTGGTGTCGGTACCACAGTTTGGGAACCACTATTTTAGCTCTACCAATGTTCCTTTGGTTCGCGAGTCCTCAAGGTAATGTTGTCACCCAAATTACTACTGTTGCTTAAGGCTCCAAATCATGGTTTCGGAGAAATGTTCACCACCCACGAGCAAGTGTTCTTGTACGTTGACTTGATGACCTAACCGTAAAATGCGATTGTTCTGGAAATGTCACAGTTATGTGTTGAACATTCCGAATTTGCATTCATGCTCGACTCATACGCTCGCTCATACATAATCCAAGACGCCGTGGTATCGTACATCTTGTACATCTTGTGGGAATCAAGTCATCATCTTGTAATAAGTCAATTAAGTAGTAATATGTGTATCGTGACCAATGTTTCTGCATGAACTATGCTATGTGAATGGGAATAATAATGTGGATCATCAATAAATTCCTTTCGACGCAAGTGAAAGTGACTACGTTTTCTCTGTGTTGGGCCCATATTAGCCATATCCGTTTCCTTTAATCTACACAATAAGAGATTTAAACAGTAATGTCAAACTGTATGCCGATCCTACTTATTTGAATTGGGGACTTGCCATTCTCAACTCATGAAGACAATCGGGGAGCACTATATCACACTTCCGCACTTTCGGAACTTCATAGTCGCGAATATATAAGCTTTTATCATGTCGCGTTTACAATGGCGCGGTTTATGTCAATTGCGGTTTATCAATGGCCCATTCTATCCATCAAAATGGTTTTGATCTATTTCTATGATGTATGCATATATTATGGTAATGTATATGGTATAATTTGGGCAGTGGCTGTGATGTTCACATTTTCATTATACAAAGAAAGCACGTCAACCTCAATATGAAACTTGCCAAATTCAGATCTTTTGATCGCTTGCGGGCAGATTCGGTCAAATGATGCCAAAATGATACCTCAATGTGAAACTATTTGTCTGCGCGTTTTCCACATCTAGACCAAGCAGTTTTGGTGGAACTAAATTTGTCGAATTACATTGAAACGTGTAATACGTGTCAACATATTATTTAACGTACAAATCAGAGTCCAGTGAATTGGCACTCGCGTTGATACAGCCAGGCAGTTAATAAAGCTAGCGAAGTCTCGAACTAAGAACTCCGTAAACATGATATTGTACATGCTTCGATTTCACGTAAATAGTATCCTATAGCAGTCGAAAAGGTGCGACAGTCTAGGAATGGACGAGAATAAAGACATATCGTGAATACCTACAACACTTCTATATAATCACGAAGCAAAACAACACACATACATTACGTCCAATTATGTGGCCCTAGCGAGCAGATTTAACTTCGGAACATAACCGTCTTAAAAGGACCAACAAACGGTACCGTAATTTCCAACGGGTGAATTCAATGCCACAGAGAGTATAACAGATACAAAACCTGACAAGATCTCCATTATTTACAATTTGCAACCAAAGCCGCAAAGAAGTTACCGAAGATAAGACACGGCAACTGGAAGGAAAATTGCAACTATGAGTTTACGTCTACCTAGGATTTAAATAAGGTTGGGACCAAATTTTAAATTGGAAGCCAGGTATCCACGCCGGAGGTCAGTTTGTCTGTTGATTGGTGATCAAAGTCCTCTTTTGTGTAGCGATGTCGTGAGTGAGGACAGCTCTTGAGTTTGTAAATTCAAAGACCTATACTGAAATAATCCAATACGAATATAACCATGATCAATGTGTCACCAACTTTGCCTGCCAACAAGGCCATATACAATGTCTGAAATGGCATTAAAACTAGTGACCGTAGTAATTGAAATGCGCGAGTATTGGGGACTATAGGTGTTTTGGCGATCTCTACCGGACAGTAAACTAATGTCAGGTTTGATTTGGCAAAAGTAATCTTGCAGCTGTATTGCGTTTCATTTTTATCTCGTTCTTTTACATGGGTCCAGGAACTGTAATACGAAAAATTAAAAATAAATGATGGCAAGGATAATATATATACGCTTTATATAAGTTGATAAGGGATTTGTATGGTAAAAAGATATCCGGTTAATTAACGAAGCCAGACTTGTACAAGCTACTGGGTTTGCAAAATGCGCAGGTAATAGAAGAGGAACTACAAAACTAACGACCTTAAAAATACGCCAACTCACTTAAACACAACTAGCTATAAATTCAATTCCGAACAAACGTATCAATTCTTATTTTATGGAAATCGCCATTGAGTACGCCGCTGTTTGTAGTGATGACTCTAAGGTCGTGCGAATCAGATCGACAAATTCTCTGCTCCGAGTCCGATCATGTTTTTCAATTCTCTAGTTCTGCTTCGATATGGGTCCGGCTCCATTCCGGCTCCGGCGAAAAGTGAAAAAGTCAGGCCGGCTATCGAAGCCCATTCCGGTCCGTGCTCCACACTGCGTGACGGTACGGTGGTTCCGTGAATTTATAAATATGGCTCGTTTATTTTCGCACTGGCTTGGCGGTTAGTTGCGTTTGGTTGGTAGTTATGTAGTTACAAAAGTCATGCTTATCAAGAAAGATTCTGGCCGTATCAAAAAGTGGTGTTCCGGCTCCGATCCAGCTCCGGTTAAAATTGAAAAAGTCCGGCCGGATAACCAATCCGGTTCCGGTCCATGCTCCGTACTACTCCAAGTTAGCAAGAGCTGCCTGAACATCACATCAACAGAACACCTCGGTATCACAACGACGACACCACCTATTTTCTAGTTGTTTTGCACTTATTGTTTTAGAAAATGCGTAATTTGAACTAGAACTACTCACATTTCAAAATCTGTAACTAGAATTAGTACTACTCAAAAAACTGTCATTAGTTTAATCGTCAACTAACTATATTGATAGTTTGTAAAAAGCTGATCGAAGTGGAGAGAAAATATACCATTTGAAGATAACAAGTCTTCAATATTTCACTTGCTATCGTTGTGATTTATAACTTGATATAATCGTGACGTCGACGGTATTTCGTCAAAAACTGGCAATAACTGACTGAGTACTTGATCGAAATTCCCCGCCATTCAAACAATCGATTTGTAAAGTTAAAATTGGCATGTATGATGATAAAATCGAAAAATATCAGATCGGTATTTCCGTTGTGTGTGAAAGCGTTTGCTGATGTCGCTGTGGTTGAGAAAGATAGAGTAATTTTGATGGTGGTCGCTGCCGAAGTAATGTATATTTTGTCACATAGTCTGGGGGCAGATGACCTGCGGGCGGCGTTGCATAGGCTATCACACACTAGGGTAGAATCAGAATTCGAGAACAGCGAAATTTGTAACACAGCATACTATGATTTAAACACACCAGGGGGTCTTAAACTGGGATGCACGTGAGAAAATGCGCGGTAAGCGAGTAACGTCATTATTTTTCAGGCACTGCGAAAATTTTAAAGAGCTTCTTGGAGGTACTGAATTTCAATATACAATTGAATAGTATATAGAATATTTTCGGCTGACACTCGTCGTGGGTAATTGTCAGCAACTAGTAGATAATTGGAGCTTCCTGCCACAATGTTATGTACCAAGCGAGAAATAGGTATATGTTTGACAAATGCAGCGTTTAGGTTTAGAGCGGGGATGTCAAACATACCACCCGCGGGCCGCATCCGGCCCACCAGACGATTTCATTTGGTCTGCGAAGCCATTCTGAGTAGATTGGAAAATGCTTATATTATCCACTACATCTGTCACAAACGTTGATTTGTTACTTCCGTTGAATATTCCCTCAAGACAGCAAATGCAAAATATGTTCGTATAGGCCACATTATAATCAACCGACTAAGTGTTGTGGTTTCAGACTTGTTACCACTATAGTAACAAATCGGGGTCATTGAGACCCAATTTCGAAAAGACCGAAAGTGCACACTGGGTTGAGTTTTATGGGAAAATGTACCCAAAACTAGTTATTTACAGAAGCGAAAACGCCGATGTTGGACCGTTATATGCGGTTTACGCGGGTAATAAATTATTAACACAAAAAAATATAATATAAATATCAGTGCGTTGTCGCTGCTGTATCATTTCCGAGTCAAAATGTCCCAGGAATCTAGAGAAACCTGAAACGTGCTTTAATAAGAATACAAAAAATACAAAGTCCACGTTTAGAATTTAATATCTTGCATTCGTCACAACTCTCAACGCATTCCCAAGGGTAACGCTAGATTATGACTCAAGCAAAATAAGTATAGAAATAAGTGATCTTATATCGTCGTTACCACCACTGTTTTAGTCGCGGTTCATAAATGTAATAAACCGGCCAATCATCATCGTCAATTCCATTGTTCGCGAATAAAGGTGCTGCTACTCGCTAAAACAGGGTTCTCAGCCCTTTCTTGGCCGTGGCCCATTTTCCGGTTTGAAAATGTGCGGTGGCACACCTCCTGTCTAGAGTCATAATCCTGTTCAATGCGTGGTAATCGACGGCGCCGATATGGCTATTTCTCTTAAATATGCGCATTTTTCTTTTAATTTAATTATGGTATATTCAAATGTAGACCTTTCGGCCCATGAAATCGCACCAAATGCGACGAAAATTTTCAAGTCGAATAAATATTCTCTAACAAACGACCAACAAAATAATCTTGGGCCCCTTCGAGCTCGCGCAATTGGGGGTTTGGGTGCAGCAGCTACGGCCCTGGTAGATCATAGGCTAAAACTCCTGTGTATATTATAATCGTACGCTGCTTTCTTCGCGACGCGAAACACGATGACCAAATTCACGCATCCACTGTGTGATTGGGATTTTAGTTCCACTTTTGTGGGGAATAATATAATCATTCTGAGTCAGCTTCAAACAATTCATTGATGAATGTGGTACTACAGAGAAGTAATATGCATGCTGTACGATGCACATTATTGTATGTCTTGTACCAAACCAAAAGTTGCGATGTCATGATATTCAATCCAATGATACAATCAATTCATGTGACTCTTACATTATTTACAACGATTTCCAGGGCGGACATTTTAAACCGACTACAAAGATTAATGCGCTCCGCAGGATCCTCAATCAATTGCGATTCGTTGCGGTGGTGCAGTGTACCTCCTCCAGAAGTTGCTAATAATTTGCAATTGTGGCTGTTTTTGTCTTGCAATGATACGACTTGCCTAAGTACAGTAAATCTATACATCAATTACACTTCATGCCGAGTTTATTGCACAACCCTTTCAACGGCATACGGCTTATGACCCCGCCGGATGACTTGGTTACTTCAGTTGTTATATAGCCTACTTGGAATTGTTTTGGTTACTGTTGGTCGTGGGTTGTCACAGCCAGTGGAAAAAGCCGTCGTTTCTCCCTCCGTTTTCGGCTTGTGCATGCTGACTCCATGCATGCCACTGCGTCTCATCGGAGTCGGATTAGAAGCTTAACGTAGCTTACGTATAGTTAGATAATATAAATATATTTTTAGCGATTAACATAACAAATATAACTAAATTTCCATTATTTCTAAAATTTTCTAAATAGCTTTGTGGCCCCCTCAAATGCTCCTGTGGCCCATCAGTGGGCCATGGCCCACCCTTTGAGAACCCCTGTGCTAGAATAAAACCCGTATGACTCGTGATACAATTGTAATATACTTTTTATCTATGTATGCTGGTCCGAACCCGATGCATACATCCCGAATTCACATCTGCGATTGGCAATACGTAAAAGTTAATTCTATTGGGTTTTATATCATTGCTTTGTGTGACTATAGTAAATCAACTGGGAATATAGTAGAGATATTTGCTCTCTGACATTGAATTTAGTACTGCACCCAGTTATTGACTTTAACATGAATGTATTCCAAACAAATCAACATTAATGTGAGGTTGTGGGTCACAACACTTAACAGTGTCATTTTTTATGACACGATGAAGAAATATTCTGAAGATTTAATTTTGTAGCCCCCAAATACAAAAAAAATTGAGGTAATCATTTCGACCAAAAAGCTTCAAAGCATTTTTAATGCACAAAGGGCTCTCACTCTTAAAAGTGGCACAGTGCCTCTTTCTTCGATTTTGCCACGCTGTACGCTTCGGGATAAACTACCTAGTTGGAAACATTTTGTGGAAAATAACCCAGGCTATATAGTGTGACGGAAGTATTTTAACGACGAATTGGCGATCTAAACGATCTCGCAATTAATTTTACATGAATTATAATAAACCACTGCATTCATGGAATCATGTTGCAAACATCGCCGGCAAATATTTAATTATATATAATTATTTGTCCCTACTGCACCCTCTAAAGCGCCGCCATTTTTCTACAGCGCCCCCATACCGCACTCTGATCCCAGCGCTCCCCATATTGTCCCCTGAGCGTTTCCGCCTTCGTCAAAATCTACATCGCTTCTTGGGGGCGCTGGCGACATGGTTAAGAAACACTAATATACATTAATGAATGCACTAACCAATGATATCAAAGCCATAACCACAACACGTCAAGATTAGGTGAGGGGTACCGACACTCTTCCGCAGTTTAGCATCAGAATATCAACGGACCGGTAGTACGCATTACGCTCAGAGCACTAAACACTTGACAAGTATCCCGCTGTTCACTGCCACCAATCTGACATTACAGACCACGAAAAAGTCAGAGTAATCATTCAAGTATCATGTACTATTGTAGAAGCCTAACGCAAACAAGCAATTAATGTGACTAAACTGCTATGCGAAACACCATTTAACTATCAATACTATAGGGTTAACATATTTTGGAATCGGGAAAGGAGGAGACTTTTTCAAAATTTTCCAACTTAGAATACCGGAGGTAAATCTGGAAAGAATTATAAATTTTTCCCACTTCGCGGACGGTTGAATAAAAAAATGGTCAACTTTCCGGCGCAGCTCCCGAAATAGCCGCCGGAGCGTTACTTCAGTGCTGATTTACTGTATCTCAGTCGAACTTGGCACTACATTTAACCAAAATTATCAAAAAAGAGGACAAAATCTCAAAAAAGAGGACATTCAGGCGTACTCGGGGGACATTTTTGAAAACCTGAAAAAGGAGGACAAATCCTTCTAAAGGAGGACGTATGGCAACCTTAATCAATACACATCTGAGCAAGCATGTAAGAAATTTCAATAACAGCCAGAAATATCTCTTACTCAACTTATCTCAACGAAGAACTTCATTCATAGTCCCTTCCAACGCCATAATCTAGGAAATACAATTCGCCGGTACGGAAGGAATATAATTCAAACTAAGAGCTTTTTGGAGGTACAGAACTTCAATATACAATTAAATAGTATATTCATATTAAAATGAACCCGAATATTTTCGGCTGACACTCGTCAGGGGTAGTTGCTGACTAGTTGCTGACGAATACCCCTGACGAGTGTCAGCCGAAAATATTCGGGTTCATTTCTATATGAATATACTATTCAATTGTAAATTCAAACTAAGTGTGCAACGGTACACAACATCCGATGACGTATGGCATCACAATCATTCCACGCTCAAGTGCTCACGAACCTGGCAAAGCAAGGCGGAAGAAACGTCACGGTGAAGCCGCATGATAATCGAGCGCGATTTGATTGGTTAATAACTCTGAGACCATAGTGACCTATAGGGTGTGGACACAAGCAAATCTTACGGCTTAGTGAATTGGTCTACTTCACACTTTCGATTTGGCTGAAGGCAATTTGACGTTAATATTCGACCGGCTTGCGAAGCGCGAAATTTGATAAAACGGGTATCAAATTGAATGTGGTGTTAACTGAAAAAGATCATCACTTTCATTCGACTCCCGAATGATCCGCTCGAACGTCCGTGTTACCCATTTCGCGTCCTTTAAGCCGATTGTTATCAGTTGAACATGTCCATCATTCTAGCTGTAAAACCTGGGAAGGAGGATGAATTACCGAAATGGAAGACATTTAAGCGTCCTTGGAGGACATTTTCAAACACCTGAAAAAGGAGTACAAATCCTCCTACAGGAGGACGTATGGTAACCGAACTATTACAGTAGGCATGTGTAGCCATAAACTACTTGATTAATCCAAAATAGTAAAAGTAGATTATTTCGTTACTGACCACATCTAGGCAGTAGTAAATAGTTCAATCGTGGATATCCGTTATCCTCATTACCCATCGGCTACGAACAACATGATTAAACTTTCGGCTGGAATCGCTGTTTCTTTCTGTTACCTATGATATCGTCGGATATACCGTTCACGACGGCTCTACTAGCGATTCCTTACCCCCATTAGGGTTATCTTAATGGTTGTACTCAATCAGAGTAGATAACCCATGTTGTCGGCTATTTTATATCAACACCAGCACTGTTCGCAACTGCAGTCGAAGGCACGAGGAAATCTGCCAGAAGTAGAAAGAGCCACTGGCAGATCATGTCAAATGATCAATACGTCTTTTTACTCTCAGAGCGCAAGAGAGCAAAGCAGTAGTAGTTCATAAGTACAATTCGAGTCATTCACCGAACACTGTAATTATAGACCAGAGTGCTCTTTTCGCGACGAAGGGGAAGAAAACACGCGACAACTGATTAATCCTCACCATGTTTCCGCGAAATCACAATAATTCGAAACCGCTGTAGATGAATAATATAATAAATAACTTACCGTTAGCAAGAAACAAAAAGCAACTAGCCTACATCACATGGTTTGAACACTGCGTATTTTAGTTTAGTATTTAGTATTTGGTATTTTAGTCATTTTAATCATGACATCATTACGCAGTCATTCGCGCTTCCTCAAACGTTCGAACTTAGTGTGTGCGCACGGCGGAGATGTCTTAATTGCTTTTCAAGCATCAAAAGTATCAATAATTTCAAGATCTCGTGGTATACGTATGACAAGGAAACCGTAACCATTATAGATTGGATTTGTACTTCTGCGTGAAACGGTCGTACAGATAGCAACTGGCTGTTGGTGGTGGTATTCGTGGTGTCTTCATTGCATTCGTCATCGTAGACCAGACCGATAATGGCAGACTTTTTAAGACAACGCTTACGCGGATGAAATGGCGAGGTGGAGCCTAGATAAACCTTCAACAGTCAACCTCGATCAGACTCGAACCAGCATTGGTGTTGCAGCTGTGCAATGTACGACAACGCTATCTTACCACCGTGTAAGCAGTTGGCAGTACCACGTAATCACGTTGAAGGATTTGTATAAAGCAGTGGTTCCTAACCTTTATCGGTGGCAGGGCCAAATGTAGAATTTCAGAGTACGGTCGGGGCCGCACGAATACCAGGGCAATGAAAGGAACCCAAAATAGTGACCAAAATATGAAAATTCGCATTGTTCCGATCATTCGCTAGACGCCATTGGCCATTGTGTTGCCGCGCTCCCGTTGTTCAGAACAATCAACCTTTGCTGGCTATTTCGGAGTAGTTTTATTGCCCTGGTGAGATTTCAATTCGTATTTTTGGAATCAGGGCGACACCTGCTTTCGATAGACACTGACATATCAAATTATTTGGACGCTTAGGTCGCGAGCTATAGGACTACCAATTATGATGCTTTTTTCCGGCTAAGCAGTACTCATCTCGGTGTATTCAATCGTGAGTCACTTGTTGCACATCTATTCGTAAATGACACTGGTCAACACATATATTTAGGACGACAAAGTAAGAGTGGTTTTGAGTGTTCTGAAGGGCAGTGATTCCGAATATGACCTTAGTTTTTTTCAAATTGGCTCCTATTGTGGAGATAACCCATGGGGCTATTTTGACCAAAATCTCCCATTTTCGCGGCAATGACCTGATATAAAATCGGCTTAGTCGTACTATAAAGTTTAAAAATTCAATCTACTTGTTATTTTTACACACAGAAGACTATTTTAAATCAAAATACAGCAACAGCACTATATTTAGGGGTAATAGATTTATCAAAGTTACACACTTTCACGGATATCATGTACATAAATAAACTCTAGTCATGTTTATAAGTATTTACCTAGATACTCAAATATCGTGACATTAACTCAATCAGTTTTACGTCAACCACCTACTGTATATTTGAAATAATCAGCTGGTATACAATATTATTGATATATTTTAAATCGAAATTGATTTTTGTACTACTTCTACTTGAGAAACTGAAAATAGCGAAAAATAATAATAATAAAAATAAACGTAATCAGATTGACCGGTTGAGCCGAGTGAGTTGTGTTTGAAAAGGTTGAACCAGCACTCAATAATAATTAAACATCTTCGGGCTTATACCCGTGGGCAGGAACGAAACAGCACTTCGTCAGGCCCCTTAAAACACTTAGGTCTTGACCTCCCATAGGGTGATAAACCGACCACCGGTCCCGTTGTTCGCTTCTGCCACGAAATCAGGATCACCGTTTAGTGAGCCAGCGTAGAGCGCGAAAATTTTGGATAATTCAAAATGAAATAGGTCAATAAGATCTGGAATTGCATATACATTGCTATCAATTACTTGTCCTCTCCGCTCACGTAAACAGATTTCCGGTAGAGCTGAGTGAGGTGTCTTGGAAAGTGTAGGACCCGTAAATAATAATCAAACATATTGGTACGACTTCGTTACATGATGTTATTTCGTGACCTCCAGTCTGCTATATCGAAAAATATAGAATCGCCCAAACGTACTAAACTAAAAGATGCACACAATTTCAAATTGGTAGTTCTTCACTGGCATAGAATTCTTCCCTGCCGGATGGTAGCCTATTTGTGTCGTGAGGTTCAGATTGCCAAGACAGGGATATTCGGCGCCAGTCATTCAGGCGCCTATGGTCAATTATACCTATATGTATTTTGTATATACATAACGAAATTTTCGGTCAGCGTAAGGGCAGTCCTTTTCGGCCAAGTTTTTCTCGCTGTCGATCGTTCTGGCACACTTCTTGGAGTCGCTTGTTACATGGCCTAAAACTTTATATGTCTTCGTGCGTCGTGGCGCGGTGATGGCCAACGCCGATATGGCCACTTCTATATATCTTGCGTATTTTATCTTGGTGGAAGAGTACCCAATAATTAAGGTACCTGGAAACTAGAAATCGTTGGAAATTTTGAAAAAGTTGCATAAAATTTCATAAAATACTCTATAATTTATGCTAATTCACTAAATAATTTGGGCCCCTTCGAGCTCGCTCCCCCCAATTGAGGAGCTTGGGCTGCGGCAGTTACGGTCCTGTCAATACCTATATCTATACCTATATCTATAGGTCTGCTCGTTCAACTGGAAAGTTAGGGCACATTGCATTGAAACAGCAGTGACGTAATCTTAGCAGTCTACTCACAACTTTCCTGCAATCGTAATTGAAAACTCCAGACTCCAAGCCAAGCAAGAGTATTTTATAAATATTTTTGTGGGGGCCGCAAGAAGGCTAGCTGGGGGCCGCATGTGGCCCTCGGGGCCGCGGTTTGGAATCACTGGTATAAAGTATTTGTTTGCGACGGCAACTCTCCCACGAACATTTTCAGGTATAGATTCGAGGTATTTGCGAGAAAAGTTGACAATTTGGCTCTGAAGTGAACATAAATAATCCTGTTTCATGTGCAGTGTTGCGAGTCAGTACGCTAAATAAAACTATTCAACAATTGGTTGGACAAAATGGATATTTCCTTGATACATATATGCTGTTGTTATGTATGACGTGAATCGTTCAATATATAGGTGAATTTGGGATGAAAAGACGGAAGTGCTCTTAAAAAAAGATGTAAGAGAAGATTTACGACGCATAGATTGATTTCGACCAAAATCAAAAAGCTGTTGGCATTCCGATCCGACCTTCGTCGAGTGAGGACGTCTCGAGGTAGCTCTGATTAATGCACGGGGTTGGCGCTCGACTTGAAGAATCAGCGGTGAGATCGTTTCATTGTACTATAGTCTAGAACGCAGTGTAGTGTAGAAAAGTGCTATTCATTCAGGTGTTACGTATAACAAATAGATAGATAGGTCAATATACATAGAGGGTTCAAGAGGTAGCTCCCTCTCTACCACAGCGTGGTAAATGGAGGGCATACAACATACGAGGGTAAAGCGTAAACCGACCGATCCTATATCATCGGATAGTGACGAGCCTAGTGATGGCGTTAGTGACCGGCTTCAACCGAGTGGGAGCAAAATCCCCGTTCGAAAGTATGCAGTAGCGGATGAGAATTCTGTATTGCAAACTAGCACTACTAATGTTGATGCAAATATTGTTTGTTCTCCCACGTCCGGGAGTGTCTCCCGACCTCCTGCAAACACAGTTTCTCCGCCAGCGGCACAAACCAGCATTGTTCCCGATAACAACGAAAATAACATAGATAGAAAAGTGGTGATTTCAGGACAACAAAGGTCTATTCTGCGCTATCACCCAACAGTGGTGAACAGGGCGTTGTCCGCGTTGATCACCAATTATCAAGACATCAAACCTCTTCACAAATCCGGTTCTTTGCTCATCACCTGTCACAATCACAAGCAGGTTACGCAGTTGTTGTCATGCGATAGTCTAAGCGACCCAGTGACGCATACCGATATCCCAATCGAAACATCGAAATTTACACCGAGGCCGTTCGCCAGCAGAGCTGTAATTACGGGTGTTCCATTAGACGTAACGGACGCCGAGTTATTGGACAGCTTCGCCACCTATCATGTAACTTACGCCAAGCGACTCAAGAAGAGAAGGCCTGAAGACGGAGTCTCCGACAGTCTCTCGGTGTTACTTTGTTTTAGTACCAGGGAAGTGCCAGAATTCATTTCATTCGGATATCTTCGCTTTAGGACAAAACATTACAATCCACCCCCGACTAGGTGCTTTAAATGTAACCGCTTCGGTCACACCGCGAATTCGTGCCGCGGTAAACTTACTTGCGCGAAATGCAGCAGTCGTGATCACGAATACAAGGATTGCCCTAACTTGAAAAAGTGCGTTAATTGTAACCAACCGCATAGCGCAGGGTATGGAGGATGCCCCGTCTACAAAGAGGAAGCTAAAATTCAAATTGTTAAAGAACGCACAAACGTGTCTTTCACAGAGGCGAAGGAAATCGTACGATCTCGAACCTCTGAAACCTCTCAGACCACCGCTGCTAAGACACTGTATTCCGAAGTGCATCATCGTCGTAAAACTACAGCCCGGTCTTCAACAAATAATAAGAAACCAAGTTGTTATACTTCACCCGCCCCAAACGACGGCGACCTTAGATATCTGTCAAACTCAACTGTCGTACCCAGCCAAATGAGTGAAGATCGACAGAAAGAAACCACATCCATGTCCAGCCTGAATATCAACCCAATACAGCTATTGGCGCTTGTTGCGGAGGTTGTACAGCTAACGGTATCAGCATACAAAACTGGAAACAGCAACATCTTCGACATCGTGGCTAAGGCATCGAGTAAATACTTCGGCTACTCTGTCGAATCCGATCTATTGCAGCAAGCATCAAACACATCAGATCCCTCCGTCGATAAATCTTCTCCGGTCTCGCAAGGCAGCAAAGTTCAATAGAGCACTCTCTATTCTCCAATGGAACTGTCGCGGCATATATAGAAAATTGAACGAGTTCAAACAATTTGTATCCACCCTAACCATTAAACCGGATGTCATACTTATTCAAGAGACGCACCTCGTTGCGAAATACTCCCCGAAGCTACGGGGATACCATCTGTATCGACGAGATAAGACATTACACTCCGGTGGCCTCGCCACATTTGTGCACGAGTCATTGTCATCCTCGATTTGCTATGGTTTTCAATCGACGTGTTTTGAAATGTTATGCGTCAACGTTAGCGGAATAAACATTTGTAACGTTTATATGGCCCCCGACGTTGTTATCGGCAGCAACGATCTTGCATGCCTACGTCACTTTTCCTCTCGGTCACTCATTTGCGGCGATTTCAATGCCCACCACCTACAGTGGAGCCACTGCTCGAACGCCAGAGGCAAAGCGATCTACGATTCCCTCGACCAACACAACCTAGTTTTGCTGAACTCATCCCAGCCCACTCGTCTGAACATCTCCACAACGGCAGTAAACAGGTGGTCTCTTTTGGACTTGACCGTAGCCTCTGGTGATATTGCCGCGCAATGCAACACTTCCGTTTCCGACACCCTTATAGGAAGCGATCATTTTGTTATCTTTACAACAATCAATGACAGAATAACTCGCTCCTCGCCTAGACCCCAGAAGTGGTTGCTTGGGAAAGCTGATTGGGAGAGGTTCTCAATATGTGTCGACGATACGCTGGCGGGTGTACTCGGGGATGATGTGGAAACATTAAATTCCACTTTTGTCGACGCTTTAAATCGCGCAGCCACCGAAACCATTCCGCGCTCTAGATCCACAGACAAGATCCCAGTACCGTGGTGGACACCGGAATGCGCTCGCGCCATCCGCCGCAAAAGAGCAGCTTTCAAAATGATGAAACGTAGTTTTACCTCTCGTGACGTCATAGAATATAAAAAACGCCGCTCCGAATGTCGCCGAACTATATTGCGATCAAAACGCTTAAGTTGGGAACGTTTCTGCGATACCCTCAACAGTCATTCGGGAATGGCGAAGGTCTGGAAAACGATTGGTTCGATTTCGGGTAAATACAGCTCCATGTCTATACCATCTCTTATCTCGAATAACAGTAACGCCATCGGCGACTTGAGCAAGGCAAATATGCTGGCATCGACTTTCGCTTCCGTTAGCAGCTCCGAAAACTACGACCTTGACTTCCTGCTCACGAAAACCGATTTCGAAAAATCACACCCCATCAGCGACATGGTTAATGAAAATAACCTAAATAGTCCTCTCGATAGACCATTCACGCTACAAGAATTTAATGTTGCATTACGGTCACGCAAAAGCACGGCACCCGGAGATGACTCCATCTGCTATGCAATGATCAAACGTCTATCATCCGCTGCTGTTGTCAAGCTTCTTGCCCTTATAAATAGCTCTTGGGGAACAGGATGCGTTCCAGGGGCCTGGAAACACTCCATCGTCATCCCAATCTTGAAAACAGGCAAGGAGTCAAATAGGCCGGAGTCCTATCGCCCCATCTCACTCACAAGTCACATCTGTAAAATTATGGAAACTATGGTCACGAACAGATTACGATGGTACTTGGAATCCAAGAATCTGCTAAATAGATGTCAATCGGGTTTTCGCCATGGTCGCAGCACGCTCGACCATATTCTGAGAGTCCATGACACTGTTTATAAAGCGTTACATAATAAACGATCGGTGGCGGCAGTTTTTCTTGATATAGAACGAGCATACGACATGGTTTGGCGAACTGGCCTCATCCACAAGCTGTCACAAATGGGGGTTAAAGGAAACATGCCTAGGTGGATCTCAGAATTTCTAAAAAACAGAACTTTCCAAGTCCGCGTGGGTAGCTCGTTGTCGCGATATCACATTCTAGAAAATGGTTTACCCCAAGGTTGCGTTATTTCGCCATTACTCTTCTCCGTGATGATTAATGACCTTCCTACAGTTATTCAGTGTGAGCATGCATTATTCGCGGACGATTGTGCTATATGGGAAAGTGGATTATCCGTGGAATCCAACATCTCTGCGGTCCAGTTAGCCCTAACATCGATTCAACTGTGGTGTAAACAGTGGGGTTTCAAAATATCGCACACGAAATCGGTGGCGATGCTATTCACAAGAAAGCGATCACTGCCATCCGTGTCTCTACGTATCGGCGGCACGCAACTCAGCTTTGTAGACAATTTTAAATATCTTGGGGTTGTTTTCGATAAATTGCTGTCATATAAATGCCATATAGAGTATCTCGAGAAGAAATGTAGCAACAGATTGAACGCTTTGCGTCTTCTGACTGGAACCTCGTGGGGCGCTGGCAGGAGTTCGCTACTGATAATCTATAGGACAATGATACGATCACTTACCGATTATGGAATGCCAGCATACTTCTTCGCCCCGAAATCCCACCTGGTGAAGGTGGAGAAAATCCAAAACAAGGCACTTCGAATTATCTGCGGAGCTATGCATAGTACACTGATTTGCGCATTGCAAGCATCCTGTTGCGAAATGCCTCCGCACATTCGCCATAGATACCTAAGCCTAAACTACCGATGTCTTCTGCTTAGTCATCCAGCGAGCAGCCACTCATCTCGGCACATTATCGAAGACTCGTGGCATGAAATATATCGTGTTATAAATCCGAGATTCAATACTTTTAACACGCTAACGAAGGCAGCTTGTTTTGAAAACATGGTGATCGAGCGATTCGATTCCCCTTCCCCTCCGTGGGAGTTACCGATTCCATGCGTTGATATCGACCTATCTAGGTTAGTCTCGAAACAGGACGTACCCCAGTACATCAAATGTAGATGTCTCGACTTTATCTTTGAAAGATTTGGCGAACACGTCCATATATTTACTGATGGTTCAAAGACTGAATATGGTGCTGGACTTGGGGTCTACGTCCCAGAATATTCGTATTGCTATAATCGGGCTTGCCCGACTCTATCTTCCTCATTCTCAGCCGAATTGAAAGCTATAGTCTTCGCACTGATGTGGATACTACAACACAGCAGCTCCACGAATCGACGCTATGTAATCTTTTCCGACTGCCTGGCGGCCCTGAGGGCGTTGTCATCCCCGCATACCCGTAAGCCGCATAAGGAAATATATCTCTCATTTGATATTCTTTCACAGATAAAGACCACGGGTGGCATGGTAACATTTGCCTGGATACCAGGTCACGCCGGAATAGAGGGCAACGAGAAGGCTGACCAACTAGCTCGGGCTGCATCAAGTCAATCGCGGGAACCCGGTATCGATATCCCAACCGTAACATTATCAGAGGCGAAAGCGGTCACCCGAAAGCTCTGCAGAGACCAATGGCAGGCCGAGTTCACTGCAGAGGAGAGAGGGCACCACTACCGGATGTTGCGACCATCTATAGCAACTGAGGCGCCAGATTCCTGCCGAAATCGCCTATTTGAAAAAATTCTGTTTCGTCTCCAAACCGGTCACTGTCGCCTGGCGGCTCACCTATTCAAAATAGGTTGCGCCGACTCCCCCCTTTGTAATGTGTGTTACGTCCCCGACACGGTTGACCACATACTCTTGCATTGCGAAAAATATGACTTTCACCGAACATTTCTTGCCTACGCTTGTACCACGCTCAATGTACCGCTTACGTTACCCAATCTACTTACTATGCCGCAATTATTTACGCCGGTCGGCGAGTTTATTATTGCATGTAACTTGTATATATAGTTTGAAAGTTTGTATAGTTTGTATAGTTTGAAAGTTTATATAGTTTGAAACTTATTATAAGCCCATGTCCCAGAGCACCAAAACTCGATCCTTGATAACATATTTTGTCCGTGGTGCACAAGGCCGGAAACGGCGACACGCGCCACTTAAAACTCATCATTAATAATAATAAAAAAAAAAAAAGCTGTTGGAAAAAATGAAAGTTTTCGCTGCATCCTACTGATATGTCACAGCTATTTATGTTGAGCAGAGGTCTCAAACTCAAATGTGCTCGCGGGCCAAATTCCTAGTTTTGATGACGCTGCGGGCTGCAGCATCAATATTAGGGATATTTAATGTGTACGTTCCAAGTATAGGCATTCTTTGACGGGACCTTGCAGACAGGCATTCCACAAACATCTTCAAAATTTAATTCACTATTGTACTATTCTCGCTTGACACGGAAAAAATCATATTTTTAGCCAAATAACGAAGTACAGAATTACCTTATTTTTATCGCAACATTACTTTTCGCTCGATTAGGATTTGGAAATGTCGACCAGTATCAAGCATCGCACAACTGTGGTGTGAAAGATCGCACCACGGACAAGGATTTAAACATTAGCACAGCCTGGAGTGAATTTCACTACAAATGTTGTTTGTCACATATCAAGGCTCTAGAGGGTATTTTTGAAGAATTCGGCGCAACCAAACATTCATTCATTCATCCATCCCTCCCTCCGCAATGTTCATACTGGCTATAGTTATATAGTACCTAGCTGGGTTCGGTAGGGTACAACATGGCTAAGTCACAACGTGAAATAGACAGTTGGTGGGACGTTATCATTTCTACATCGACAACGCTTAGCATTAGCTACTTGAAAGTGCCTCGTGAAAGCATTCTCGCCCTATGCATAGAAGTTGGATTCAGTCGAAGCTTGTTATCAAGTCATCGCATATTAGTAGCGTAGAGAGTTGGTCAGTAACGAAGTACTACTACTTTTTGGAAGTACTCAAGTAGCTTTCCTATACTTCTGGTACTTACTCAAGTAGATCTGACTTTCTCTACTTCTACTTCGTAATATTTTGTGATCCACGCACTTACTTTTCGCTATTTTCAGTTTGTCAAATAGAAGTAGTTGAATCCCCCAATACGAAAGATAGCCTGAGGAATTTCAGAGCTGTTTTCACGGAGTCACAACATTTAATATTTTGAAAATTCAAGTGAAGCCCAGAAATGTTGTTGCGCTTCGCGCACGGTAGTTATGCAGTGACAAATATGTTTTCACGAAAGTATCAGTGAATACAATTTAGGTACCGGATTGCTTGGTTCCACTCACAACGCATTGTCGCCCATATCAAATATTTCATCACAGTAAATATGACCCACCATAGCGTTTGAAATTACTGTTTTCCCGTCTAGCAATTACCTAGCCTATCGTAATATAGCAGCCCATGACGTATCTTGCTAATCTGGAAAATCCAGCTTATTTGAACGGTAAACCTGTTTTAGCAGATCACCTTTGAAGCTCTGTGGACAAAAGAAATGAAATATATTTTCCGCTTTTTAGAAGTGGTATCTGTATTTGACTTTCAATAGCGAGTATCATACTTTGAGTTGTTATTATACTTTCAGTTCTTTTGTTCTGCAGAACATACATGTTGAAGCATAAAAGCAAGTGTAGTAATGCCTCTATTTTCCGAAAATAAATCTACACAAAATGTAAATTTTACGATCCACAATATTTGTTATAACGTATTACGTTTATTAATGTATACTAATCGCGTAAAGCTTTGAAACCGTATCCGATACTACTTCTCCGTATTGCTCTCTGCCTGAACTTGGAGCCTTATAATATGGGGTAGGGCGCCATGCCATGATATTCTCTAAAACGGGGTCTTCTAGTAAACTAAGGGTATCGCATTTTCATATCAGTACTATAATATGCATCCCATGATGCGTAAAAAATCTCATTCTGTGGAAAATTGATACCTCCTGGGATGCATTAATACGAATCAAGCTCTCTGCACCTTCTGCATAGTTTAATTTACAGCTTTTGACAGTCATTGCGAAGGAATTAAGACTGTTTTCAAAACTACTTACTTACTTGAGTAGATTTAAAGTCAATCAATTCTATTTCTACTTCAATTAGTTTTAGGTGGCTTATGGAAGAAGTACTTCTACTCGTACATGAGTATATTTTTTCGTCGCTACTTCTACTTCTACTTGAGTAGCTTTCTTGACGACTTTGACCACCTCTGGTAGCGTATGATTCGAAGTTGGGCACTGTGTTTATTCACCGCGTGTCAAGGCCAACTGTGTTGTATAACAATAAAACAAATTGCATCTATGGAATATTCCTTACTGATATAAACTGTCCCAGCACTCCAGTTGCCAATAACTGATAATTAGCCGTACTTCCGACATGAACAAACGTCATTCCTCGACAAGCTATGTGCTATATTAGCTAAATAACATAGATATTGTACCAGGCCAACTACGTTATAAACGCAAGGCTTTCGTTCGAGGGCTTGCGGCACGCGATTATCCCTTCGGAAATTTATGCCACTCCCCTATCACTCACTGGAAAGTGTTCTTGGTCAAACCACATGCGCACTGTATAGTAGTACCACGATAAAAGTATAAAATACCGGCGCGATAATTTCACCGTGCCCGAATGGTACAATATTTCATAGTGCCGTGGTAGACCGGTATATGAACGAAATATGGTACGGATTACTGAATCGTACAAAGTGCATGCGAGGTAATCATGTTCAACAAGAACTACCACGCACCGAACTTCAACCCAGGGTCGTGGTATGGTAGGAAACTTAAATCGGCCGCTATCAAGGCTTTGACTAGATGTCGATCTGACGCAGCGGTTCCCAACCGGTGGGGAATTCTGGGGTGTGGGGGAAAGACGTACAGACATACAGAATATTCGAATATGCGGATGCATAGCACCCGACGGATACCAATTCACTGCTGCGGACTGTATGAGTCGATAATTTTGTGGCTCCTTGTTAAAAGAAATCATTTTAAATTCTGGATAAGCCATATTGGGTCGCAAATGTGTGTATCTCGAGCTGCATGTCGTGCGATAAAGGTTTCGCGTAATATTGCGGGTGTTCTGCGTACAATAATATTGGTGTTGCAGTAAGAGGCGATTGTTTATGTCTACTGTCAGACGTCCTATGGGTAATGGGTGCACTCAAATAGTTTGTACGCAACATCCGGCATATCACTCTGGTGAACTTAAAGATTTCTAAAACGTAATGACTATATTAAAAAGAAAATATGACCATAGTCAGCTCGACACCGACCTTGCATTCACGTTTTTTTGGAGAAATTATGAGTCACTGCCACTGTCAGAGGTTGAGTTTACACGGGTCTTCACTATCAGTCACGGGGCTTCTTTGCTTAGACCAGGGGTGGGCAACTTCTCCAGTCGGCGGGCCGGATATAGAAATATGAAGCATTTGGATTGCCGGATTGCTGAATCGATACACTAATCTCCCATTTATCCACTATACACGGAATAAAATCGTATTTAATGAATGTATTTTAACGACAGCAATGTCATTTCAAAGCCATTTCTCGCCGATGATGACGAAGACAATGTACATTTGAGATCAGCATTGTCATACCGGCGACGCCATGTCTGCTTCTCATTGATCAATTAACACACGGTGCCATCATAGTGTCCTATAGTGAACGGCTTGTCGATCGCGAAATATGATGAAACGGGTGTCAATCGAAAGCTACCGCGGTACTGATTGCGAAAATATATATTTTATTCTGCTCGTAGCTCTGGAACCCCCTCCCCCCCAAATCAGCCTCGAATGTTGCATTATAACTGTATTTTGTATTGTGACGCAATCATGCCATCTGGGAGCAGGTGAAAGCAGCGCAAACCGCAAGCGTCACGGCCATTATTGGGCAACCAATTGCGCATTCGCACTCTCACTCTTATCGTGTGCGCACTTGCTGCTGAGCTGCTCAGATGGCATGGATGCGTCACAATATCAAGCTCCGTTACAATGCAATATTCGAGGGGGATTTTGGGGTAGCAGAATGAAATTGATATATATTTTGCAATCAGTACCGCGGTAGCTTCCTATTGATACCAGCTTTATCTAATTTAATATTCGGTAAGCCGGTCAAAAAATACCGTCAAACTGCCTTTAGCCAAATGGAAAGCGTGACGAACACCAATTTCACTAAGATGTGGGATTTGCTTGTGTGTGCACCTTATAGGACACTATGGTGCAAATGGTGCGATCCTTAATTAGGAATTCAAGGCGTTCGATAAGCCCGGTATCCCAAATGTACCAAGATATCAACCCCTTAGGGTTGAGTACATGGTTAATGCAAATAATGCAAGTCTTCTCGCTTCGACAAACTTAACTGTAAGCTCTACTCGCGTACGCTGCGCACACACTTATATAATAACATACAGTCACTAAAATTTGACGTTTAAGCAAGTAGTGAGGAATACCGGCAGACTGGGGCCGCGGGCCGGACAAAATACCGTCGCGGGCCGTATGTTGCCCGGCCCTGGCTTAGACCAATAAACAGTTCTTACTAAACAAAGTGGTAGCAAATTGTATTGGAGGAAACACATTAAAGTGTTGGATAGAGAGGTTTTAGGTTGTGGGGAATGAAGACTACAGGGACGATAACAAAAGTGGGGAATAATTGGAAAAGGTTGGAAACCGCTGAAATAACGTCTATTGCAGCACCAGGAAATCACTGAAATCTATATGCGAGTCTTCTTCAGACACTCCGATTTCAAATTGAGACTCCGGCACTACGTTCTTTAGTCTGGAAAAGGCAAATTCAAAACTATGACTTATACGACCCCACGACTTAGCGATTTTTGAACAGAAGCGGTCAAGATAATCAGCTCATTAAGAGGTGGAAGTAGTGACTGCGTGAATTTGAAGTAGAAATGATAGGTATATCACGTACTTAAGTTAGTTGTTTCAAAACGACGAATCGTCCAGAGGTCGCATGATTTTTGCTTAATCTGAGGGGGCAATACATTTGAAATTGAAATATCCGTCACTGTGACTGACGTATAGGCTACAACGACTGATAACACTTAAGCAAGATAATATTGATAAAATGTGTAGTAATAATCCAATTACTGCAGGACTACATTGGACTTATTCTTAATATATTGATGGGGATAATGATAAGTCATATACTTTTTACTGTATTTGTTTATCGCTGCCGCGATAGCCTAACCTCAACATCACAGTGAGTCATAACGTGACGCAATTCGGATCACGAGTGTGATTTTAGATTGGCCACTCCAGCAAGTTAATGACTGTATGGCCAGCTTCCCTATTACTGTACCAATGCTGTACTTACAAAAACCGATTCGTGCGTGTGTTAGGTAGATTCGTTATGTGTAGAAGAATTTATATATATATTATATAGCCTACATATTGTAGAAGCGTATATATGAAGCTAACTTAGTTTGGATGCTGTCAATATTGTGCGTCCTGGAGTTGAACCAAAAGTAGAATTAGCAAATCTATATTCAGATTACTGCTCCCATTTTCAAATTGCCAACCTGTTTTTAAAATCGGGGCAACCGACTTTCATCCCTAGTTTTCACAAATTGATTATTGAGGTTGACCAGCTTATAAATATCACCTATATGTTTCTGACGTTTGTACGAAATGACTAAATCGATATTTGGTTTGTATTAAAACGAGCTTCTTGGAGGTACAGAACTTCAATATACAATTGAATAGTATATTCATACTGAAATGAACCAGAATATTTTCGGCTGACACTCGTCAGGGGTAATCGTCAGCAACTAGTAAAGAATTGGAAAGAACATTGTATATCAACAATCGTATCACAAAATATGACGTCACCAGCATGAAATTTCGTGAATGAGAGAGCGTTCAATGTACTATTTTTAGGTGGTACACGAACTCCTTTTGTTGACAGAGTTTTGGTTGGCTCTCTCATTCACGAAATTTCATGCTGGTGACGTCATATTTTGTGATACGATTGTTGATATACAATGTTCTTTCCAATTCTCTGCTAGTTGCTGACGATTACCCCTGACGAGTGTCAGCCGAAAATATTCGGGTTCATTTCAATATGAATATACGGTTTGTATTGAAAAAACCTAGATATTATCTCTATGGCCTCACTATATAATCAAACACCAATATTGCGTTTTGGCTTATAATCCCAATTTTATATCGTGCGGCCCGCGAAAGGATTGAGATGTGGAATGCGTTCCGCGAGATAAAATGTTTGTCCACCCCTGGTGTAAGCGGTGTCTTAATAAAGCCTAGAAGTGGACCCTGCTAAAGTCGGCAAATATAGAACGGTACAAAATTGAACTCTCTATTTCATTAATACTGTTTTGAAGTCATAATGTGCTATAGTCGAATATTTGGCTCGACTCGAAGCTTAGTCGCTGTTGTTGTCTGTGGTATTCATGGTGTTTGTCGACTATTACTATAGTTATTACCACCAGGAAAATTTTCTTCATTTTTGTATTCAGTAAATGCCAACTTGCAGCACGTCCCATTTCTGGGCTTTTTATAAGACACCGCTTACAGTCCACTGGTTCTCAAACTTTTTCAGACACGCCCCCCTTTATGATAGTGAAATATTTCGCGCCCTTTTATCGTCATATCACAAAATGCAACCGGAATGGTAGCAATCCCAACGAATAGTTTGATGGCATGGAAGTCTTCCATTGGAAGGTTATGACTGTTGGTGAGAGAATTATCAACTATGCAATTCGGACTATGCACAGAGCAATAACTATGAATTGAGTGAAAATCGCGCGGATCGCTAAAACAAAATTCCAATTGACCGCAACTTCGCACGCTCTTCAGAGGCATTCACTTCAGTTTGAGAAACACTGGCTTACACTCTTAGAAATATTCGTAGATTTACCCAAATTATACCGGTAAATTTGTCCCGTCAGTTATATTAACGGTAAATGCCCGTTAAATTAATATACGGGCACGTCAAAAGTAAATTTACTTGTTTTTAAAGGGTAAAAAAAATTACAGATTAAGTTCGTTGAAGCAATTTACGGGATAACCAGTATTTCAGATTTACTTTTTGATTTCTAAGTGCAATTTACTGGATAATCAGTATTCCGGATTTACTTTTGCATTCGTAAAAGCGATTTACTGGATAATCATTATTTGCAACATTGCTATTGCACTTACAATTGGATCATTTTACACGCTTACGGTTTTATTATGGACTTATATATGTGATTTTCGTCATTACATCATGTTTCAATCGTCAAATACATTACGACATCGATGGCCGTGCTGAATGCTAATCGGTGAATGGTATCCGAACATTTGGGCATTGCAGATACCATCGTTTATATCGATTTATAAATAGTATCCTTTGCGACATCAAGGTCTAGCAATAGTAGCATGCCAAGCGAATTTGGTATGTTATGAAGTTTTTCTGCAGGTATGATCTTTTGTGTAATTATCTGCTGGACCAGTTCTGCCACCATTGTCGACTCCTTCACGCATGTATGATGCGAACTATATGTTATGTTCTTGATCTTGTTTGAACAATAACTCAATACGACGAGGTTGCAATACGAAATCAGTATATTTTACAGCAGTATGACTTTAAGGCAGCGACACGATCCAGAGAACAGATAAACGAAAAGACCACGAGAGAACAGAACACAGGGTATAAATACAAAGCACGGCACACGAGGAAATATGATTGGCGGTAATTACTAATCCTAGACAAACGATACCAACGTAAAATGCACGAACATAACAGTCCTCCCCTGTAAGTTAGGAGTACAAGATAATTTACGTTGGCCGATAGAAATCAGTTTGGGTCCTAATTCTAAGCGGATAACGTCTGCCCGACGTTCGAGCAGGACTAGTTGCAGGACGCTGTGCCCTATTCCTGACCAATGGTTGCTCAGCTTGGGACTGTTGAGGCTGAGCAACTTCCTGTGTGGCTGTATCATGACCAGTGGAAATCAAGCGTGGTTGGAGTTGGTTTTTGTGCCTCCTCCAATACCCATGATCTGTTTTTATGATGTACACAACACGCCCCAGTATTTCCGTCACCACGCCAGCAACCCACTTTGGTCCGCTTCGGTAACTGCGAGCGTAAACCGAGGAACCAATCTCAAAATGAGTGCTGATTGTCTAGGCGTAACGGGTTTCGATTTGTCGAAGGGCGAGCACAAACTTAACAAATTGCGCGGCTGTCGACCATGTAAAATCTCGGCAGGCGTTTTCCAGTCTATGCCCGGGTGCGGTGCACATGGGTACGTAGCGAGAAGAGTTTGGAGCGCGAAGTTGAGATCTTTTCCCCCGTCGCAATTTTTTATCAATCCAGCTTTTAGAGTCTGGACGAAACGCTCCGCTTCCCCGTTAGAGGCAGGGTGAAAAGACGGTGATACGATATGACTGATTGCCAAATTAGAACAAAACGTATCGAATTCATTCGATGTGAATTGCGGCCCGCCATCCGTGACAATTGTTATAGGCAAGCCTTCGATAGAGAAGACTTCCCTCAAAGCGTTGACCACACACAAGGTTGTGGTAGAACCGACATTCATTACTTTAACGAAAGGATATTTCGAATGCGCATCGACGATGACAAGAAACATTTTGTTGTTTATTGGACCTGCAAAATCCAAGTGAATTCGATCAAAGCTTTCGGAAGTTTTGGGCCATTCGCGATACTGACGATCAGGCGCTTTCATTACCTTACGGCAAGCGTCGCAACTCTTAACGAGATTTTCAATGTCGCGATTAATGGAAGGCCATGCGATGTAACGTCGAGCCATCTGCTTCATTTTCGCGATACCCCAATGTCCTTCGTGCAACAATGATAAGACTCGCGAGCGAAGTGACTGCGGAATTACTACGCGCTGAAAACCATCAATATTGAGTATGACTATGTCTTCGTGCAGAGAAAGCGAATGTTTGCGAGTCGAAAACCAAGAAAAATCATCAATGTGCACCTTTGGATTCCAATTACCATGAGTGACAGATAATTTTACTAGTTTCATGGTTTTGTCCTTCAGCGTCGCGTCGCGAATTTCATTGCGAGTTAACGGTAAGCCATCGAATGCCATATTAATAGCGTGAACGATCTCCGCGTTTTCACGAATTTCCAGTTCATCAAACTCAGGGTCTGGACTAGAGGTCGACCGATTATCGGCTTGGCCGATTATCGGCGCCGATATTTGGAACTTTCTCGAATATCGGTATCGGCCAATGTAGGCCGATATCGCGACCGATATTTCATATCTAACTAATTTCAAAATTTTGGTAATTCAATGCTTCGTGCGCGCAACTGCTTTTCAAAATCGCATCAACTTGAAGAAAAAGAATAATTATTGATAATGGTCAAGTCAACTCGGCGCAGTGTGAGCCATAGTTTACAGTAGCGACACCTTGTGGTATACCGTTTTCATTCGGTACTCAGCTCACCGCGTCCAGTCAAGTCACAGACTGTGGTAGAATTCGTACTGGATTATTCTGAGGCAAATGTTGCTGTATTTATGAATATCTTATCTATGTCTAGTCGGATCGAACGACAGCATTAATAACCACCTTACGCTTTTTTTACACACAGCAATTATATACCATATCCCGATTAAGATGAATGCAGTTAAGTACAAAAGTGAGGTATGGAAGTACTTTGAAGATGACGGAGTGGCAGGTAAAGCAGTCTGCACAGCTTGCAAAGACAGTGTTAGCATGGGGGCGACAACAGGGAAGCTGAGAAACACTTCCAACTTGTGGGCCCATCTTCGAATTCATCACCATGAATTGCACAATATGGCACTCAATGAAAGGATATCCAGGAACGGTGAGACCGGTTCGAGTTCACAGAGAACATTAGAAGAGATGCTAAATAAGAGAACAGTTTGGAAAGCTAATGATCGCAGGTCCAAGAAAATTGATGACCTAATAATTGGGATGATTGTCACTGACAATCAGCCATTCACTATGGTGTCTGATGAGGGTTTTAAAAAACTGATGGCTGTCGCAGAACCAAGATATGCTCTGAAAAGTGAAAAATATTACCGGACAGAAAAGCTGCAGGAAGTTTATGACAAGGTTGTTGAAAAAGTCAAAGTCCTGATTGAGCCAGGTAATGCGGGCAGATATCTGTCGTTTACCACAGATTGCTGGTCAGGTACTACCGAGTCTCTCATGAGTTTAACGTGCCATTTCATTGACACCATGTGGTCAAGAAAACAAGTAGTCCTGAATACGAGAGTGATGCAGGGGTCTCATTCCGGAGAATATCTCAGAGAGTCTTTTATGAGGATGCTTGAAGAATGGAACATTAGCAAAGAACGGGTGATACTAGTGCTTCGAGACAATGGGTCGAATATTGTGAAGGGAATGAGACTCGCAGAACTTCCAGACCTTAGCTGCACTGCTCATACTTTGCAACTGGTGGTAGGTGATGGGCTTTCATCCCAAAAAGCAATAACTGAAGTTATCTCAATTCTCAAAAAGTGTGCCACTCACTTCAATCATTCAATCTTGGCTAAACAACGTTTGAGGATAATCCAAAAAGACCTTGGTCTGCCTGGGCATAGTATTTTGCAATCGGTTCCTACAAGATGGAATTCAACTCTGCATATGCTCCAAAGGATGATGGAGCAGAAGCGTGCCTTGACTATGTACTGTGGCGAACATGGTGGATTCACAGGCCCCACTGCTGTTCAGTGGGACCTTGTAGCACAATTGATTGAAATTCTTCTTCCAATAGAAGAGGTCACTCTTCAAGTAAGCCATAGCAAATCATCCATTTCGTGCATAATTCCATGCATCTCGGTGCTGAAGATGCTACTTCAAGATGGGAATGCTACTGGATCACAAACAGAAGAGATTAGGAAGCTCAGGAATGGTATGAGGACAAGCATGGATAAACGTTTTGATAAATTGGAGAGCAATAAGGCTGTTGTGCTTGCATGTCTGTTGGATCCTCGATATAAGAATCATACATTTTGTTATGCAGTTACACTAAGCAAGGCCAGAGGGTGGTTAAAGGAAGAGGAAAACTCTTTCACTGCAGAGCAAGCCAGCAGCGAATATGCAGTTTCAGCAACACCTACAGATTCCAAGAGACCACGGTTGGACTCACCGACAACTGCAAGTGGCTGTGTTGATGCACTGTTTAACACATTGCTCACACCACACAGTGACAGCACGCAGGAGACTAGCTGTATTGATGACGAACTATACCTATATCTCAAGGAACCATTAATAAATCGCCAAACAGATGACCCACTGGAATGGTGGAAAACCAATAGCTCGAGATACAAGCTACTAGCCGAAATAGCAAGAAAGTATCTGAATCCGCCACCCTCATCTGTTCCCAGTGAACGCGTTTTCAGTGAAATTGCCCAGATTTATACTTGCAGGAGGACACGTTTAACTGGCGAGCATGCAGAGAAACTGTGCTTCCTGCATTACAATCTACCACTGCTGGACTGATCACGTTTTGCTTTTTGTTTTGGTATAAATCTCAACAATTGTGCACAATTCTTTCTGATTTCAGTTCGCTTGTTTATTGTTCAGCCTTCTGTGGCATGTACATTTGTACAAGTGCCGCCTTGCCTAATATATTAATATATTTGGGGGGTAATGGTTCTCTGCTACTGCCATATTCATATCGGCCTATGTTATCGGTTATCGGCCATGTGAGGGTGTCAATAATCGGTATCGGTATCGGCCTGCTAAAATCAATATCGGTCGACCTCTAGTCTGGACCCTTTGGTAGGCGGGATAAACCGTCGGCGTTTCCGTGCTGATCAGTCGGTTTATAGCGAATATCGTATTGATAAGCCATGAGCGTTAGTGCCCATCGCTGTAAGCGTTGCGCTGTAATCACGTTAATTTTCTTGGCTGGCGAGAAAATAGCTAAAAGCGGTTTGTGGTCCGTTACGAGCGTAAATTTTCTACCATACAAGAATTGACGAAATTTAGTGACTCCGTAAATGATTGACAGAGCTTCCTTCTCTATTTGAGAGTAGGATTTTTGCGAATCAGAAAGCGTTTTCGACGCGTGCGCGATCGGTCTCTCTTCGCCATTGTGCTCGATTGAGAGGACAGCGCCGATTCCGAATTGAGAAGCATCAGTTGACAAAATGAGCTGCTTGTTTACATCATAATGAGCTAACTGCGTAGCGTCGATTACGGCGTTTTTGAGAATGTGGAAAGCTGCGTCACAGTCCGCATTCCAAATAAATTCCGCGTCTTTTTGCAGAAGACGGTACAAGGCAGCGGCTTTATTCGTGAAATTAGGAATAAACGCGCGATAATAATTGACTTTGCCCAGGAATGCCTGTAGCTGACGAACATCCTGAGGTTTAGGCAACTGTTTGATTGCTTCAACGGATTTGTTAGACGGGCGTTTGCCGTCCTTGTCGATTATATGACCAAGGTACTCGATACTACTTTTGAAAAATTCACATTTAGCGAAGTTGACGGTGAAACCGTATTCGGTGAGGCGCTCAAAGAGTAGCGATAAGTTGCGAAAATGGTCGCGTTCATCAATGCCAGTAACGATAATGTCATCGATAAAACTAGCAACACCGGGTAAGCCGGCGATCATGGCATCAATACAGCGCTGAAAATTTGCGGGACTAGATGCGACTCCGAAACACATGCGTCGATAACGGAATAGACCGAATTGCGTGTTGATGACACACAAATTCTTCGCATCATCATCTAATTCTAGCTGAAAATAAGCATCGGCAAGATCAGTTTTCGTGAAAATACAACCACCCTGTAACTTGTGAAGGATTTCATCCAAGGAGGGCAGGGGATGTTGATCTATCTGAATTTGTTGATTCAATGCTTTGAAGTCACCACAAATGCGTACTGATCCATTTGATTTAGTGACGGCAACAATTGGTGCTGCCCAATCACTGTAATTGATTGGTTCGAGGATACCTTGATTGACTAATCTATCCAATTCGGTTTGAACAGCGATTTGCCTTGCGAAAGGCAAAGGGCGTGGCTTGTTAAATACGGGCTTGGCATTAGGTTTCAAGTGAATTGTCACCTTTGTCTTAGTGCATCGTCCTAATACATTAGAGAAAACGGAGGGAAATTTGGACTGAAAAGATACCAATTTGTCGTTCGAATCACAAATGTCAATAGTATTACATGATTGCGATTTGACCATCTGCGAGGAAATTGCATCCAAAGCAGACGCTCCCTTAGCGGTCATGGAGAAAGCATCGCTCCAATCGAGACCAAAAATGTTTTGCCCACGGTGTTCGTCGAGAACTACCAACTTTAAGCCAACTCGAACTTCAGAACCCACCTGCACAGTTACAGTGCAAATACCTTTCACTTTCAGTGGCTTGTCGCCATACGCTACGAAAGAGCAATGGTATGCTGAGAGTTTCGGAGAGCCCAAAGTTTTGTACCCAGTCAATCCCACCATGGCGGAGGGTGCACCAGTATCCCACTGTGTCGGCAACGGAATGCCGTTGATGCTGGAGTTGATCCAGAGCTGGTTTCCTACGCGTCGATATAGTTGATCGATGTCGAAGGAGAGGAGTGGCACTGAGCAGAAATTGACGGATGTGACCTGTTGCGTGATACTAGGTTTGGTAGACATGCACACAGGTTTGATATGACCTTTACGACCACATTTCTGACATACTGCATGTCGATATTGACAGTCTTTTCTCTGGTGATCGATGAAACAGCGGCTGCAAGATTTCAGTCTTTCCAGGAAGTTGCCTTGGTTGGATTTGGAAGGTTTTTTCCCCTTCTGATAACTTCCCGTCATCTTGTTGACGACGGAAGTGTCTTTACCGCTACTCTCGCCCTGGATAACCCTATCGGTTTCCAGCGTTCTCACGTATGTTGCGGCTACTTTGAGAACGTCGTCAAGGGATGGATTGGTTTGTGTTAGACAATGCCGTCTCACATCCGCGTGCGGCGTTTCTTTAATGATGAGATCGCGCATTAGCTCATCAACGTAGCTCTGATCACAGCCATCTCTTGAGCATATGAAGTTGCAATCCTTGGAGATTCCGCGTAGAGTAGCGATCCAATCGGCGTACGATTGTCCCGACTGCATTTTGCAATTGTAAAATTCGTACCTGGCTGCTTGCACATGAATGGAGTCCTTGAAGTGTGTAGACAACTTCTCAGTCAACGCGTCGAAAGTTTGCGCACTGACATCAGCAGCACCAAACAAATTACGTAAGAGCGAGTACGTTTCAGGTCCAACCCATGAGAGTAGACACGCTCTTTTTTTCTCCATGTTGGAAATGCCGTAAATTGCTAGGTGATGGTTGAATCGTTGCAGATATTGGTCCCATTTCTCCTTCGATTTTACAAACGAATCAAACTTGGGAGCGGTAGCTTCTGATGTTGACGTACCGGGACTCAACCTCTGCGTTAACTGTTCCATTTCTTCTTTATGCTGTGCGTGTTGTTGCTCCAGCTGTGCTTTTTGATTTGCCATTGTTTCATGTAGGCTCGCCATCATTGCCTGCTGCTTCTCGAGAAGCTTCAATATACCTTCTTCCATGATCTCTCTTCGTCGCAGAAATAACTATGAATCCGACTTCTGACACCGATTGTTATGTTCTTGATCCTGTTTGAACAATAACTCAATACGACGAGGTTGCAATACGAAATCAGTATATTTTACAGCAGTATGACTTTAAGGCAGCGACACGATCCAGAGAACAGATAAACGAAAAGACCACGAGAGAACAGAACACAGGGTATAAATACAAAGCACGGCACACGAGGAAATAATGATTGGCGGTAATTACTAATCCTAGACAAACGATACCAACGTAAAATGCACGAACATAACACTATATATCGAAACAGCGGAGCTGGCGTATAGCCGCCATGCTCCTTGCCATTGCGCGAGAGTAGTATACGTCCTGTACCTTTTTCCTGCGAATGGCCTTATGAATTGTTTGATCATGATTTCGTAGCTGCTCGAGCGAACAGTACATTATGACGTCATACATATTCCAGACATAGCGGCGTCACACGTCAGACATATCAGAGCCTTAGCAGTGAGCACGTGCAGTTGAATGTTCCGAGATAGGTATAATATCGACGCGATGCGTTTCTGTAAGATATTGAGGGTTCGAAGCCACAGCTTAACTTTAGCTTTAGAATATCGCAGGTCTTGATAGCAGATATTGTAGGTACAGCAGTATCCGAGCTCAAACCTGACAAGTTATTCTTAGTCCTGTTTCTGAAGACGTATCTATTTTCGTTACAGTTTAATGGTGAACAGAAGCTATGGCTTATAAGAATGTATTACATTTTCTGACATTGGACTACAAGAAAATGGAAGCGTTATGGCATTATGAATCATGACGTCGAATGATTATGTGATAGAAAGGGATCATTTCGCCTCTCGCTTCTAGCACGGTGCCGTGCGAAATACATCGGACGTGCGATGCAACGGAATATTGCCAGAAAAGTTTGCAATCACGCTGGAAAAGATGATTCAGGTACGAAGTCCTAGGCCAGGGGTATCAAACTCAACTTGCGTCGCTGGCCGGATTCAATCTTTCAAACCGCTCGCGGGCCGGATCAGTCAAATCTTTCCAAAATGTTACGGTACCTCAAAACGCCCGCCCTTACTTTTCTCTTGAATAGTTTATTATCAATCCTGTATACATTTTGGTTCACGATCATATCACATGGATATATTCTAGCAGCACCTTTACTCGCCAACAACGGAATTTTGGCAAAAATTGAAAGATTGATCGTTTGAATTCAACCGCTAAAACACTGACTCTAACGACGGAATAAGCTGACATATTTGTATGCTCCCTTTGTTTTATTCGTAATCTGCCGTTAACTCGGCGTATGCGCTTTAAGGAACGCAAGTGATTTTATTGTAAACGCAGACGTTAGAATTTGGCTCATTCGGGGTTCTCTGTCTGTCTGGGGCCTGTGAGTAGAAGTGATACAGCAGTGCGACCAAATATATTTGAATTGTATTTTTTGTAACTATTATATTCTCCATGCGACCTGCATATAACAGTTTCTTTTTCACTTCACGAATAACTACTTTTTGTCTCATTTTTTCATAAAAATCTGAACTCAGTGTGCACTTTTTGGAGTTTTGGGAATTGGATGTCAGTATCACCAACTTGTTCCTGATGATGACTAGAGTGAACCCATATCACCACTGTCGGATAATTATATCACGGTCTATGATCTTGACATTTGTGGCCTTGCGGGAAGTATTTCTTACAATAATATCTCAACATTTGTTAGAAAATGTGCTGCGTAATACAGGGGTTTTTCAAACTACTCAGAATTGCTTCGCAGGCCGCATGCGGCCTGCTGGCCTTATATTCGACACCGCTATCCCAGGCCATCATTATTCGAGAAATTGACAAGAATATAAAAAGTCGCAGTATGCCATACTATAGCGTCTCAAAGTTTCCAAATTGTAACTGTGTTGATGACAGCATAATCTTTGTTCAGATTATAGAAGAACCCACAAAAGAGCATGGCCCAAAGTACAGTCCTTCAACTGCTGCTGAAGTTTTGATGAAGCCCTCTTCATTCAGGCAGTTGCTGACTGATGATCTCCACAAGAAAGAATGGATTTTCGTCATTATCCACACTTACTTTTTTTTACGTGTTCCCGCACCAAATAAACCTGATTCAAATTTACTGGTCTCAGGAACGTAAAACTGCTGCAAGGGACCAGACGAGTATATTTATATTACAGCAAATTTCTGTTACCTTTAGTTACGGAAATTTTCCGTAAAATTTCCTACGGTCAGCATATGTAAAATCCTATCACGGGGAGAGTTATCTCGAATTTACTGGTCTCATCAGCGTAAAACTGCTGCACTGGACCAGACCAGTAACTTGGTATTACAGCCGTTTTCTGTTACGTCATGTAACGGAAATTTTCCGTAAAAATTTTAACAGTCAGTCTTAGTAAAAATAAATTACGGTTAATAATATTTACGGGAAAATATTTTTCAAATTTACCGGTCTCAGAGTCGTAAAACTGCTGCCAGGACCAGACCAGTAATTTGGCATAGAATATTTTTAACAGTGTACACGGATGAGATGGCAGGGAGGAGCCTAGATAAACTTCCAACACCTAAGGTAGTAATTCTGGCCTAGCGTGCTGGTAAAAATCATTTCGCCTCTGATTAAAATCGCTTTTAATGGAATCCATAATCCAAATCATGATTTTTGATTTTTATGGTGATAATCAAAACAATAAAAGAATATGGGATGAATGACGACCACGGAAATTAATGTAAATGCAGCAATTCGTATTAACTCAATAATGCGCGGCTCGGAATCACCATCCCGTACTTGAAAAAGTCCAATCTTACTGGTAATAATGGATCGCTAGAATCGCCATCAATCCATTCCGAGACATGGTGACTATCGGGCCGGACAGGGTTATAATGAGGTCCGGAAGCTTTGAGTCACAAGTCAATCTCATTTTCACTGTTTTGACTCGAGTCAAGTCGAGTCATTTTCAAGTCACCACTGAGTCAAGTCCTGGTCCAAGTCAGGGAGTAGAACTGGTATTATATTTTGTAGGTCGCATAAAGTGTGGGCTGCATCTTTGAATTTTACTAGTCATTTATGCAGTTGTGATTTCAATAATATGCGATACTTTAATTCTTGACTAGAAGCCTTTCTACTGGATTTCAATCAGCCGTAATGTTGAGTCAAATCTGAATCATCCATGACACTAGCATCATGAGTATCATGGAAGATATCTAAAGCGGTCTATGAATGCGAAAAACTATGTCCGCTTTATGTACAATGAAGATGATTGTGCAATAATGATCCACATCCACGCATCTCTCCAGAAAATAAAACAGCCGCAAAAAGTCAATATAATCAACGCGGTGGAATTAAAATAAAAAATCAAGGATAACCTCTTAAATTAATTGCATTGATTTAAACCAGAACCCTAGTAGTAACTGTACAGTATACAGTAAGAATGAATCAGCGACATGTTCCATATCAATCTCGGATATGTCAAGTCGCCTATGTCACAATATGACCGTCCATTACCAATATGAACCGGATCAGTTTCCACGACAGCGGATGACGAAAACATGTTGTCGCGCTGTATTCTTTGTTTTTGAGATCCTTAGCAGTACACGTTGTTTCGCGGTGATTTATTTCACGTATATATAAGTGTGAGTTGTGGTCTGAGATAAAAGGCATAGTTCTAGTCAAATAAGTTAGCTGAGTACAGTGAAGGAAAATTAGTAATTTTGTGTTAAACTTTCTTACTATAGAGCCAAGCAGAATCGCGATGCATTTTATGACCATAGTATTAGTAGGCCTTTATCCACGTAACAGTGGGTGTTCATGCGGAGCATACCAGTCATATTGCCCACAGTCTAGCGTTAGTGACGAAGGCCATTAGTACGAATTAAAAAGTTAACATCACGGCAATTTACAGATACTTCTGGCGAGATCACATTCATACACAAGGTTAAAATATATTCAGGTCCGCGTTCAAATGATGTCAAATTTGTGGCCATGGAATCTTCTAGGGAACTATTTCTAACTTAATTACAATTATCCAATAGTTAGCTCTTTAATTACTGGATGTAGGTCTTATACTAGTCAGTCCAAAAGTTTTCCGGACCACAACCTGACATATCGATCTCGCCTTCCTTCACATGCCACCTCATTTTGTCGCTTGTCCTTTTGTATTATCTCCTTTTGATTTTCATTCAGTGTACATCGCCTATATAGGCCCAGAAGGGTGTCTCATGTCAAAGGCTACTCCAAGTCGTTTCGACACATTACTGTCTTTTCGTAGCATCGCAGTCTGGTGGTGTTACGAAATGATGAAATTTATAATAATAATTATTGTTAATTCTGTGAGACAATCGCATGACTTTTGTAATCTGAGATTTTCATGATGATTGAAATTTGATGACGCAGAATATATACACCGTTCGACTTGATTACATAGGTAAATATTTGTGTCTGAAGTGGACGTGGTTGCATGACAGACGTCATGTAAACAATCCCGATCATCTGTGTTTTTAGGACAGGGACGCAGACCGACATCCAGTGCTTTTATCGGCTTATAACATTGGTTCTTAACAGAAAATGTTAGAGCGTCCAGTGAGCTGTATTTAACACGGCCAAAAATACACGTAAATACAGCTTATTCTGCACATGACGCGAGAGTTGACTAAACAAGGTCAACTAAGCGGGAAGTAGACGCGGAAATCAGTCTTCCGTGCACCTACTCTAAAAAATGATCCTTATTTTTAATCAATTCACCATCGATCAGATTTATAGGTGAAAAAAATTCCCGTTTATGTGTCCTCATTTTCGGATCTGTAAATATTGGGACGAAAATTTGTGCCGAGCTTGGGCATTGAGTCGAGAAAGGTGGGGAGCCACTGGTATGGAGGAACATCGAGTGCTTGGCAATACCGGCATGTGTACCAAATTCGGCACTGGAGATCATCTTTCATGGCACGCCAGGCGGGCACGAAATATATACCGTTACGCATTCATTATTTTATCGGTTTCTCCATTTTTCATAACGGGGTCCAAATAACGCGGTTGCTAGCTTTCGGATCAGCTGTTAGTAGGGTTCATTTGCTAGATTGGTTCGAAAATAATCACTCTACTAATCACAAGATTACTGACTACGAGAACAACTTTCATTCTTCCGAAGCCTGGAAAATGCAACAATAGTTCACTCGCCATATAGGGCGATTATATTTCAAAACCTCGTAATGTAAAATATGACGTAGTGGTAGTAACTATATAAATTCACGGAAGCGTGTAGGTCTTGACTCTTTAAAATCCCGCACAACATCGTTTCAGCCAATATTAAATGCGAAATATATACGGAAAATATATATAGCAAGCGAGTAGTTGCGAAACTAGGCACACTGCACACCAAATGCTGCCTGCCCCTAATATAGACATTTTAGAATATCCGGACTGTTTACATTATCGGAAATGCTTCAACCTACGCATTGATTGCATAGAACCACTGGCGTGTATTGCATTGGATAGTCGCAAATAATCTCGACATCGGATCTCCGCAAACCTACAACAATTGCCTACTATATGTTTCTATGTGATTGTTGTATGTACACAGGGCCTCACTGGCATCTACCGCAATATTTATTTATTTTAGAGCCTACGTCATTTGCGAGTGAACTTAGTGATGCACTCCTTGGTTTTCATTTGTAAGTTCATCCTCGCAACGAGGGGATTTAAACGACTGAGTTTATGAGCGTGTGGATGTGGAATCTGTGGATTCATACCAATCACGAAATGGAAGTGAAACCAATTCACATCGCAGAACGTGAGGCCACGTGTTGCACTCGATTGAACTCGCCAACATTATCTGAAGGTCGAGTTAATTTGTTATTGCAAGTAAACATGATATCGCGACTTCGAACAATATGTTGTTGACGGCTTATACTCCAAGCTTGCCTGATCGGCTCTATCCTAGTACAAGCGTAATGACGCGCAATAGTTGTACGCATGGCGTACCTGCTTAAGTTCAAGTAGAATGACAAAATAACATCATAGCAAGCTGATGAGTCATGCTATCGCGGCTGTGATAATGATAACCAGGGAATTGGAAATGGCTCGTCATAGAAAGCATACGTATACACCACTGACCAGTGATTCGTAATACGATGTCATATACCTGCCTTGTGGTTCTTGTAGTTTTATCAACCACTTTCATATTAAAGCCAGAAGGTTCCGTTCAGTGGTTACCTTGAGGTGCGACTGTTCAATTAAGTCTAGGTTATTAATAAGATACAGAAAAAATGCCACAAGATTTCGATAAAATGAAAAGATAGAAAGTAGTGGAAAACCCTTGGAGTAGTCTTTCAATCAAACACCAAACTTATAAATAGATTGTAGGGTAGGGGAGATGTGGTACCGATGGATCACTGGGACCGAAAATACTTGAAAAATTTTCCATGATAATTCCATGATTACACTCCGTGAATTTGTCGACAGTTACATGCTGCCAGAATCTTTCCCCACAAGCAAAAAAATTGGACCTGCGTGAGTTATGTGGTCTGTGACGAATGATTTACGTTTTAGGGGGTGTAAAGTAAATTTGGATCGACATTTGCATTTTTCTTTATCACCTTTCTGACTAACAAACCCGCCATAACTTTTGATGTGAAGTATAGGGCTTGTATCAGGGTATATAATGGCACATATTTTTTGAATCAATACCATCCTCGAGTGAACTATTTTCAATTCAATTACAATATTTATGGGGTGGGGGACCTATGGTACCATAGCCAAATCAAGCAAAATACATGGACCGACTAATCACTTAACAACAGAAACTCGCCTACATATATATAGGCTGTAAATCATAGTTACCTGTGGTGTTTTGTCGCTATTACGGGGTATTTGACAGTCAAAATGTCGATTTGCGGGTAATATGTATGTGGCATTAATTTTGTTAATTTGGGCGTAAATCAAAACATTATTTTATGCCAACATTTGAGTTGATTTCATCTATTTTATTCTTGAAGGTCGTGACGAAACATTCGTCATTGGCTTGCTGTAGCTTAGCTTATGGTACACAAAAAAACAAGTTAACAAATTTGAGTTTTTGAGCGTATGTCTCATAGGTCCCATGGTCGTGTGCCTTCGGACCCACCGGGTGGGGACCGATGACACGTTCGAGCAACAAATTTTAAACGTTTATAAATATTTTTTGAAAAGGCGGATATCCATGTTAATGTCCGCGATAGGTAGATCTTGTATCGAAGTGTTGAGATAGCAAAAGATCTGCTATTCTCGGCTGAAGATTTGAGGGCCAGAGATCATTTTGCAATTTTTGATCCATCGGTACCACATCTCCCCTACATGTCCACTGCATTATATGTAACAGATGATAGCGTAACAAGAACAAGCTAATAAAATGAAGTGGCATGTGTGGGTATAGGCGAAATAGATATGTCGTACAGTCGAGTAATATCGAGCGCAAATTAGTGTTCATTCAATAGAATATGCTTGTGTTTTGAATTGAATGTGGAAATGGACGGATGAAAATGCTCGAGGACTGTGTGATTGCCGGAGAATTTCTGTTCAACACAGTCGTGATACGTAATACCTGATAAAGTCATCTGACCAAGATCTGATATATTTATCTCGCCTTCCGTCGCTTGCCATCTCATTTGTGTCGCTTGTCCTTTTATGTTGTCTTGTATTTCAGCCGTTTTCAAACAGTGATACGCCTACCACTAGTGGAACACGAGACCTTTTCAAGTGATACGGGAGGTTTTTATTTGTAGTTATATTCTGCGATATGCTGCCCTTCGCAGTAGCTAAATCCTCAGTAAATACACGATGCAACAATTAGCTCAGCAGTGCAACAATTTCACGTTGGTATTATTGCGCCACGGCAGTAGCAGCTTCACACTACAACAAAGAATACCAAGCAATTAGTGAGATTGGATAATGAATAAGTATGCCACTAGTGTTTATAGATTACCAGCCTTTAAAGCGGCACTTTGACCACAATTCAGGGTAGGTCTCCATGACCTAATTGCAGAGGAATTGTGGTCAAAGTGCCGCTTTAGAGGCTGGTAATCTATAAACACTAGTGGCATACTTATCCAATATCCAATCTCGCTAATTGCTTGGTATTCTTTGTTGTGGTGTGAAGCTGCTGTAGCGCAATAATACCAACGTGAAATTGTTGCACAGCTGAACTAATTGTTTCATTAGGTCTCCATGACCTAATTGCAATAAAGTCCAAGAGTCGAAATCTGGCGCTTGGACATACTTGCGAAGTGCTCTGATATAATATGATACCCGAGGTAGAATTGAGCTGCGGAAATATTTGCATTCATCGAATTAAATTGTGTTTCATGCTATATTCCTGTGTGTTATGGTTTGGTAATGATGCGAATAACCAACTAATAAGGATGGAATCGAGTAAAAACAATTCATTTGAGGTCTAGGTGGTACGCGATCGTAAAAGGTGTGAGAAACGCTGCTCTAGTTTTCAGTATATTTATACTTTTCATTCAGTGTATAAATGCCTTTTCCCTACATCCCCAGTCCTGGTGGGTGTCTGATTTGCAAAGCTACTCTATGTTGCTACAACGCCTTCATATTTTGATATTGTATCTTAATTTTGGGGTGCATTGATCTGATGGAATTTTCCATAATTAACAGAACTGAACTGATACGTTCTCTTGCAATTCGCGCAATGTCCGTACGCGCAGTGTACACAATTTGCAGTGTATGACGGCACGTAGGCATACATGTGATCTTGTAGTGTGTACAATATCTACAATACTTATGTCGCGTTACAATCGTTCAATCGCATCATAATTCATTCAGTTCACGCGTGGTTAAGATATTGAAAAGTTTATTAGCATCATTGCTAAATTGCAGTTGGAAATCTTACTAATGCGAGCACTTCATGCAGACTTAATTCATACATTTTCAAATCGTTACACGAAGCGGAGGAACCGGGGCGATAAAGTAGTCACGATCGTGAGGTGTTGATCGATATCACGTATTCAGGGCAGGTCGGCAAACGATTTACCTGGAAAACTATTGCGTTGCTTGGAATACTATAGTAGTCAATGAATGGGAGAGCCGTCAGGAGTGAGGTTAAATGCGGGTATACGTGTAATATATTTATCAACCGCGGCTAGCAGAAATGGCCGACTGGAATCATATCGGTAAAATGTCAATCATATCATTTGACCTTGGTGATATTTTCGAGAGAAGGGGTGACCGTAGGCGGTGCGGGCCTGACTTCTTAATGCCAGATTGGCAGTCGTGATTGTTTTCCATGTCAGGTTTCCAAGGTCTGCGGATTCGCACTACGACAGAGTTTGAGCTGTAGGCATTACGTAAGCTACATTCATCATACACTGCACAGTGCACAACTTATATTGCGCGATCTATACCGGACACCGCAGTCAGGAAGATAAAATTCAGCTTATCTATTCAGGTTAATATTTATTAAAATAATCACAGCTGCTTGAAGATGAAAGTTATTTGCGCCGGATACCCGAAGAGTGGCACCAAGTCATTGGCACATGCCCTCCGTATACTCGGATATAAAGGTGATGTTAATTTATCCTATTAAATAGGGAAATGAAATGTTATCCAATACCAGTTTGAAATATATATGATTAGGTCGGCCTAAAGTGCCTTCTCAAAATTGAATGCACTGTTTCATAATAGCTTCATCATGGAGCTATCGTAGGAAATTCAAATATCGTGTTATTGCAGTGGTTCTCGAACTTATTAGATGCCAGCCTTTATAATAGTGGAATACTCTTCCTCCCCCTTATCGTGATATCACAAATTATTAAAGAGAGAAATCAGAACGCTAGGTATCCCAACGGATAGTTTCATGGCATTGAAAGTTATGGCTTCTGATTAGAGAATTCTCAAATATCAAAGTTGAACAAAAAACAAAGCAATAACAATGAACTGGAGGTAAATCGTGCGGAGCGCAAGGAAATTTTCATTTAACTGCGGCTTCGCTCCCCCCTCCCCCCGTTTGAGCACCACTGCACTAAAATGTATTTGAGATGTTAAAAAGCTTGTTTTCTTTGTTGCTGCCTTTCCGGGCTGCAGTTCTTTTAAGGTTTGTCCAGCGCACCTTGGACTGAATGTCTGTCTTCGTGTTCTTGTCACCAGACCGACTTCAATTAAAATCCCTAATCTTGACGACCTGCTCGGTGCAAACTAAAAGAATGAGTTTACCTCTGACTCCTGTATACAAATCTTTAGTGCTGTAATCCTTCTTTGAATTCTAGCTATCGGCTTCCTTTTTTGTCATGGCCGTTCATCCTATATGGATGATGACGACTCATAGTAATCACTAGCGCTGATTGATTTGATTTACGAATTAGGTATTCAAAAACGTAACAATTTGGAACACATACCGTATTATGCGTAGTGTGACAATGGTATCGAATGTTTGAAATTAACTATACGGAAAGAGAGATTTCTTGTGATTTCAATTTCTCCTGATACTTTGCTACATTAAGTTTATTTTGAATCTGGATTACGCATGCGAAGTAGCCTACGTAGGCAGTGTATTCGTGGCATATTGATGAACACTGAACAGGCTTCAAAATAAACGAATTTCATGTTCAGTTGATACAGCTTATGGTTTAATCCACACAAAAACACTGCAAAGTGCGTTTCATGTTTTGAATTCGAAGAAACCTTTCGCGGGTCGCACTTTGCCTAGGTCTGCTCTAGTGGTTGTGTAAAAAATACATGTATGAACTTTCAACCTCATTCACACTCAAGAAACGTAGTAATCACTTACTCGAGTATACTCGATTTTGCACTGCTCTAACCGCAAGGGCGAGTCGCAGGCAATATGGTAAAGGTCTTTAATGGTCATGCAGATGCGAAATGTATTCTTTATCCAAGTTGATGTTTAAAAACGCTGACTCGCAGCTATTTATCTGACTTCGCCTAGCCATGGTGAGTTTCCGAACTCAAAGACTACTCCAAGTCGTTTCGGCACCTTACCATCTTTTCATTGTATCGCAGTTTTTGGGGTGACTCGAAATGATGCAAATAATAATAAACTGATACTGATACTGGAGCTGAACAGTTAGAATACAACACTGCACTTTTTTTTTGCAAGTCAACCATAATCGACTTGGTTTTGTGAAAGAAAATCAAGTAAATAGCGAAATATATAAGGTTGGTATTCTCCCACTAGAAGTTCCTATACATATCTCACAACTTAGTCAGGCAAAAAGGGCTGTTTATTGCATTAGTTCAGGGGTCGGCAACCTCCAGGTTGCGACCCAAGGTGGGTAGACTCAACTTGTCCTGAATGATATTTATTGTTCGAGTTCATAGCAGTTGCCTGCTGTGTTCCAAGTATGGCGATTTAGAGGGATCATCGTACCATGAGATTAATAATGTTCGGATTTATGGGAACAGTGCTATATTAGTATTCGAATAATACCGGTTATTTAAACTTTCGAGCTCGGGTCGTAACCCTTGTAGCAACAGAGCAACGTTTGACTCATATACGAGTGAGCCTTCTCGTTTTTATGCAGATCACTTTGTACTTCATTAGTCTGTGTTCATCCAGTGTTTTCCTGCACCTTCATTAAAACCAATTGTTTCATAACACTGACACACCGGGCAAGAGAAAGTAAGATTATATGAATGTATCTTAATTATGGAAATATGCATGCAATATACGGACAATATAGTCACATGTCCACGCAATTCAAGCTTTGTTTCTGGTAACAAGCGAAGCTTGGCCCATCTGTACCTCATTTTTACCCATTGGTTTCAATGCACTCAACGTACCCGACTATATGCATAAATTTGTTATTGGACGAATATTCACCACGTGGCTGAGCGAAGTCGGATTCAACGCATTGATATATTAAAAACGAAACATTCGAATCGATTTTGAAAGTAGAGCGTGACATGTGGTTAAGCATGTGTGAAGTCAAGTCACGTATTTTAAAACTTGTGGACAGTATGCATTGTAGGAGGTACCATCGAAGTAACAGTGAAAATTAAACGTTAAAACAAATTGACCATTTTGTTTTTGTCAAATTATTTTAGAATACTTTGTATGTTAACATTTCCTCCAACTTTACATACTTAACTTTTATCGTTTAGCTTAAGCAGAACTCGAAGCAATTTTCTCCGTATCGGAAAGCAATATGCTCTATGGGTATTCCACATGACAATATAATACAGGCTGTAGCAAATATCCATTTTTTTTCAAAAGATACCGAAGAATCACAATCAGGTACTTTGTTAGCTTCGACTTGCAGAAATTTCAATAGAACCACGCGTAAATATCTACCAGCAAAAAGGCATCAACTAAGTTGCATGCATTTGTCGTAGTTAATTTAGGGCTAATTTCGGTTTTTGAAGGCCACCGGACCACAACATTAGTTTTGGAGTTTTACAGGTCCGCGAGGTCAAAAAGGTTGAGAAACATTGTTCCAAATTAAATTATTTTTGCGTCATGTTCCCGTGCTCACAATTATTCATGAACCACATTTTCTAGGCCGTCATTTTATTTGGACTACGAAAATCGACAGTGTGGTATTGCTTATGCCCGAGAATTGGTATTAATTCCTTCCTCCAAAGACTTCTCGAAGAGTGATCGAGAAATGCAGCCACCCAGCCTTATCAGCAAACGATTAACGCGACTCTAGCTACACAAAAACCTTTGTGCGTGATGTAAAAAACGCATTACAGATTGTAGACGAACTTTCTCTTGTGTAATCATCAATTACGTGTAGCAACTATTGTCTACTTCAGAGGTCTCAAACACGCGGCCCGCCAGAGCATTTTGTGCGGCCCGCGACGATATTTTAGATTTTTATTAATTTTACAATATATAAGTGTCACATGTATCTTTTTAGGTTATAAAGTGAAAATTATCTCTTAAATTGCTCCGAAAGCCTGAAATTATTCATCAAACTTCACTATCACATCAATTGCAAACGCTACCATGCAGTGGAAGATTCACTATTTCACAACATTTCCAATTCATGGTGACAAAACCAGACCCTTAACGATTCCTAACTGAAATTTGTGAGTTGAAGTTGGACGCGACCTTTCTTAGAATTACTCGATGGCAAAGTGAAAATGACTCGAGTGGACTCGGAATGCCGTGAATTTGTTTGAACCATGGACGCAACAAACTAATCGCGTATCAGGGGAATAGTAATAGATGATGAGAAGGTCACAGCTTGGTATTTTGCTAACTAAGCAGGCAATAGCTATGACAACCATTGGCAATCTGTTAGTTACATCGTTGGTCGCTAAACCATGTTATTAAGGCCACGTAAAGGTACCGAGTACCGTCGTGGTACGCTCCAACGATGTAACAACAATGGACCGTTCGGCGTTCCGACATTTCAATCACTATATAGGACACATTCATTAATATATTTATATTATATTTATATTTTTCTGCTCCTATATTTGAAGATTGGCCGTGAGATTAATAGCCTACTTATCAGAAGTAGGCCTATACCCGAATCCTGGATTGGAATTACAATGATCAACCTAAAAATGTTTTGATATCAGATCAGTCTCTATTATCAATCTGTTAAATTCAAAATATTAATAGTAGCTGCAAAATTATAACCCGACAGCTTCTATGATGGCATCATACATTTGTCCACCAATATGGTGTCTATATCTTATGATTAATATACATCAAGTACAACAACAATTCTATTGCAATAGTTATAAATGTGATGATTCTTTTCGTGCCCGGCCTAAATTGATACAAGACTAAATCACATTTTGCCGACGTGTGTTTACTGTCAGTCTGCTGGATCGGCTCACTTTCAATAGGACAATTCATTCGCGCCAAATACGACCTACTTGGAAAGATATAGAATACCCCTCTAAATGCTGCGGCCCGCGGCGTCGTCAAAACTGGAAAACTGGCCGGCGAGCACATTTGAGTTTGAGACCTCTGGTCTACTTGATACCCTCGTATTCCGGGATTATCGCGCAATGTCCCTTGTCGCCATTTAGTATAACTCGTTACCCACACGACTCGTTGTGATTCGTTGATTCACGTTCTCATTTGGATATCAAAGACTACTCCGATCGCTTCGACACCTTGCTATCTTTTCATTGTATCACAATATTGTCATGCATTCATATGACGTTTTTTAAATAATTAACTGAATTGAACTGAACTGATGCGTAGAATGTCAACTGCATGTGTACTCACCGAACGTACCTTTGAACTCGTAGAGTGTACGTCTGTCTTGTTGCCATCGTTCGATCGCAATATATTCGATTCAGTTCACATTCATTAGAACTGCACTGCCGATACAACGTGCAATAATCAGTAATCTGACACGGGGTGATTTGTTCCTCAACGTAATCGATTGCAATTACGATTAGTTCTGAGTCATGCAATTACGATTGCGATTATAGTAAAATCTAGAACAGTGGTTCTCAACCGGGGCTCCGCGAAGCATTTTCAGGGGGTCCGCGAGACCTCCAAACTTGGAAAATGATTAATAGACTAAATTGTATTTTTTCAATTAGGTAAATCACGAGACAGATTCGCTTCATAACTGGTAAAGCTTCACGACTCACATAACAAAAATGGCCTTTGGAAATGAAACATCCTACTATACAAACTCATTTTTATTGATAAATTGACAGCAGCCTAATGATACGAACATATATTGCTATTTGAAGATGTTTTATCGGGGTCTGCGCTAAAATATAAAGTCAGACTAGTAAGATCAATCAGGGTGACTTCAAGATGTTTATAAGTTGGCAGTCTCAGTAATATAGTGAGCAGTCGCTTGAAATGGAAATTTTTGATCCATTTTCTTCTGTATACATAACCACTATTGAAGTATAATTGCAAGTTGATCTGCTAGATAAGAATGGCTAGGCTAGACTTTCACTCAAAAAACTGTTTCTAAATTTTGGAGCCTTACGGTGTCGTCGGAAGCGTTACGAGTTAATTTTACATTCACCACCACCTGTCTTTGAGGAAGTGGATTTTCAGCACTCGTTCACAGTAAATCAGAAGCGCGGGTTTCAAGACATGACCATAAATTTCAATAAATGCACCTGCAAAATTCGCTTTGAAATAATAAAAATTGATACAATTTCTACATAATGTATAATAATATTTATAGGATTAGTCAATTGGTTTCTATTTATCACATCAATTTATACATAATGTATGATAATATCTATAAGATAGGCCATTTTGCTGCTGTTTATCACTATCCCACAGTTAAATTTTGCAGACGTCATATCACGGTTGCGCGATAATTGAGCTAAATTTAAACGAAAACTTGAGGTGGTCCGCGGCGCTCCCTGACAGCCGAAAGGGGTCCGCGAGGACAAAAAGGTTGAGAACCACTGATCTAGAAGAAGTCAATTATGATTACGATACGATTACACGTAAAACTAATCACGATGACTCAAGATTACATTGATTTTGCCTCTAATCCTAGCCCTGAACATATATTGAAAGACTAGTATAACGATTGAGAAGATACCTCATGAAAGAACAATTTTCTTTTCAAGTGTGACATAATTTGTTCATTACGTCACAATACATCCATTATCCAACTCTATAGCTGACGATTTCTGGCAGATATAGTGAGATAGTGTAATGGTTATGCGTCCGGCTTCTCGAGCGGTAGGTCGTGGGTTCGATCCCCGGCCGGGTCATAATGGTATCCGCAGCTATCCTGCTAGGCGCGATCACGGCAGCATGGAGGAGAAAAAAAACGGGGGCGCAGACTAGATGACCTCATGGGGCCGTATCGCAACTCCGTCGCCAAAGCATCTCGATGGTGCAGGCGAGAAAGAATATCATATCCCTCTCTCTCTATACGATTTTCATTCTAGTTACAGCACACGCTAACATGGCGTAAAAACGCATGACTATAACGACAGATTCAAATGTTGAGTAAAGAATCGGGAAATAGCGATTGTTGTTCGCTTCATGTGTGGGGCCACATGCGAATAAGATAAAGTGATAAGATAAAGTGTCATAATGAATAATGCTTTTTGCAGTTGAACATACGTATGCCTATTGCCAACAGTCCACTTCATACAGATACTGCGAGCAATCGTTAAGAGTAACGGAGAAGAGCGAGTTGGTTACGATGTGTCAACAGCCGTTGCTTTAATGCTTCGATGTTGACATAGTCATGTGTTATTTGACTAGAAAAAAATTTCAAATCTTTGTCCGGTGTACAAATGTACACACTCTGCGCCGAGCAGAACGTCGAAACTATGTTTAACTTACCATAACTAAAAACCATTCATTACGTTACTATTTGTAGGGTTACCATACGTCCTCTTTTAAGAGGATTTGTCCTCGTTTTTGACTTTTTTGAAAGCGTCCTCGGAGGACGCCCTTTTGTCCTCTTTTTTGAGATTTTGTCCTCTTTTTTGAAAATTTAGGTCACATTTAGAGCAAAATGCGAGTGATGTGCCGTAAATTAGCACAGAAGTGACGCTCCGGCGGGTATTTCGGAGTGAAAAACGGTGATTTGAGCTCTGAGCGAAAAGTTGCCTTTTTTTTCTTTTTTAGTCAACCACCTAGCAATGTGGAGAGGAAAACGGTATTTTGAGCTCTGAGCGAAAAGTTGACCTTTATTTTATTTTTGTTTAGTCAACCGATCACAAAGTGGGAAAAATTCACCGATTATTGAGAATTCTTGTCCGGTTTTGCAAGTCTCAAATTTCTGAAAAAGTGTCCTCTTTTTATATTTCCAAAATATGGTAAGCCTACTATTTGTAACTAGGACTTCGTAAGCTGGCGTTTATTCTCTTCCTATTGCAGGGTAGTGATGTCCGATCCGATGTGTATTGATATGACACACGACATGGACGCGGTTCTCTCAATCATAAAAGATACTACTACATCGAATGTATATTTAGTACGTGCGGGTAGATTCGTTACGCAACGGCGAGCAAAGCTAATACTTGTGTTGTAACAATGGGCATGAGCAATGAAGTTTAAAATTCATGGCATGCAATTCACTCGATGGTCGGCCTAACCTTAGGTCACTTGAAAGTGGTGCAGTGGTCCTTGATTGCATAACAATACAATTTCAGGTCGAAATTTATTGTATTAGATCAGCACTCAAAATAAGTCCTGGACTCTGGACAACCGGACCTTCCCGCTTCCCAGTTCGCACGTGGAGACATTTGGTGCGACTAGCACATGACACCACGAGTGTGCGAGTGTGAACCTGAGATCATTAAAGATTTCAAAACATGTGTCTTGAAGCGACCTTGACATAATTGATATGAACACGATCCCAAAGACCGGATAATTGCATTCGTATAGCGCCAGCGGTAATGGAATACTATATAGCGGGTAGTGCGGTGCTTGGCGTAAGAAGGCATGTGTCAAATCTCTATCCTTCGTATAATATATGCATAGTTAGTCAAGAAAACTACAATATGACTGATACGGTTAATGTCGGTAAATAGTACTCCACTGTACCCATGATGATCGGTTGCACGAATCAGCGTTCAGGGAAATTTATAAAAGAAACTGGCTTGATGGTGATAGTAGCTGTTTCATGGAATTCAATGCAATATCCATCGATAATGTTGCTCATTATTATTATATCACTTAAGATTTGGAAACAATTGATGGCAAAATTTTGCGAATGGCAAAATCTTTCCGCTATCACAATCATTTTGTAATTCTAGAATCTAGCTGCAGTCATGTTGTGGCTTGGGCAATTAATACTTTCTAGTGTAGCAATTGGTAGTATTAGCAGAAATAGAGGGTTGTAACGACATTAACAACTAAAATTGAATTGACATTTCTGTCTCTTCCACGCAGTGTACGACGTTGAAGAAGCAATTAAATACGGCTTCGATGAATGGACGAAGATACTAAAAAATGAATCTACTGACGTTGATGCAGTCATTGACAAAGTATACACGGAAGATGTTGAAGCGATTGTAGACAATCCACATTTGATCTTTTTCGAGAACTTTTTCAAGCGCTGGCCTGGAGTAAAGGTTCGTCATTTACGATACTATTATTGCTCACGTAAATTGATGCGCAGGTACAATGACCCTTTACACCAAGCTGCTTTTCTTCATTATGATTGGATATCTACCGACTTATAGCATGGCCAACTCGTAGGCGTTTGTAAGACACCACTTACGGGATCGGATGGTCGGTCGGACTCGTACTGGCATCCTATATTCGTGTTTCAGCTGTGGATCATACCACGCCAGGGGTGTGCAAACCTTTTGGCTCGAGGACCGCTTTCAACATTTGAATCCATTCGCCGGCCGCACTTGAGATTATTAGACAAAACGCAATATTTTGATTTAATTATATCGTGACCTAGGTAATATATAGGTGGATAATATATATGCATAATTAAAACAAAACAAACATAGATTTGATGATAACTAGGGGAATTTTTTTTTTGACATGTCAAAAAAAGTCAAAATTAGGTCAAAATTGTAGCGTTAGGTCAAAATTTGTCAAAATTGTTTACGAAGTCAAACATTTTTTGACCTCTGCATTTTGTTTGTATCGTAGATTTTGCGCTGTCGGTGAACTTATCATTTGATATTTTACAGCTTGTAGCCTACTTTATAGGCCTACCGTTGTAAACGGACCATCGTCTGCTCATTGTGAATCATAAATGGTCAAATGAAACAAATAGTGACACGGTTTTATTGTCAACGTACCGCAATATCCTATCTGAAGCAAGACTGCTTGGACATTGCATGGTTCTTATATCAAGAAGCGCAAGCTGAAAAATTGTGATATAGACAACATTGTCAGAATGAAGCAGCACGGTTTGTCACCAGCAGTGTGCACACAACTTGAGTGTTGTCAGCCCACAAATGCTGCTGTTGAACGTTCTTTCTCCGTTCTTGGCAAGCTACGTATGGACAGACACTTTCTACCCGAGAATGTAGGAAAGGATCTTTCGTTGTACTACAACAAATTTTAATTATTTCCACAAGAATACGTAATGTAACTACTGGAATTCTTCATAGGGCCAGATTTCGTTAAAATACTAGTTTTTCATGTAAAAATCTGTCAGTTTTTGAGCCAAAAACGTTTTTTCAGGCCAATCTACTTTGTAAGGACAGACAGTTCCAACCAGAAATGAAGATAAGTAGTGCAATTTTAACATTATATGGGAAAACACCTAATTTGCATACGTGAGGTCAAAATTTGGTCAAATTTCAGTTTTTTTAGGTCAAAAAAGGTCAAAATTTAGATTTTTTAGGTCAAAATCTTCCGTTTTTTAGGTCAAAAAAAAATTGCCCTAATGATAACGTACACGCGTCAGAAACATTTACAATATTTTATAAATTGATCGTCTTCACTAATCCAATTGTCAAAATTAGGGATGGACATCGGTTGTGCCGATTCTTAGAACAGGATGGAGATTTGTATCTGTGCGCAATCATCTGTTCGTAGATTTGCTGATTCTAATTTTGCGTTAACTCCTGGAAACACAATGCTGAGGGCATCATAACTGGGGCTGGGCATAATGATTCGAGTACTCTAATCTGAATCGAGTAGTAATTTTAGTGATTCGAGTCGAGTAGTAAAAGACGATTTTTTCGAGTACTGAAATTATACGCTCCTCGCCGCTGAAAGTTAATTTATCAACAAGAATTATAGTTTCGACACTAATTTTCACAGACGAAGCCTTGAAATCTTGACTGGTCGTACCGTAGCATATAATACATATAGTACAAATCTACAAATGTTAAAAGTCATGATCATTCCACAACATTGCCACCCAATGAAATGGAATCAGTGTTGTCCAAAAAATACCTAGCTATCTTTAATATGATGGATAACGGACATTATATTCTTTGTGGTGGCATAAAAGGTACTATTTGTACTTTGAAATACTATATTCGGTTATGACGTCATAATAAGTGATACTCGATTACTCGACTCGACTCGAAGCAAAATACGTGATTCATAATCGAATCACCCGGGTACTCGATTTTGCCCAGCTCTAACCATGTTATCTGTAAATACATTTCTACAATATGTAGAGATTATAAATATAAAATACTTCTTGACATATCGAGGATGAATCTACTTATCACACGAGCGAATCGGTTTATCCAAGCACAACACTAAAAGTGATTAATTGGGAGGAATTGTCAAGTTAAAATCACTCTCATGAACAGAATTATGTCATATCCGGTTTGACGTTCTGTGATGCGTAGAAATTGAAACCGAGGGCATTGAGGTCAGGCGATTGTGGTAGCAATACTAGAAAATTTTAAAAAACAGCATAGTCAATCTATAACTTATCTTAATAATTGTCCTGCGGAAATTTTCGGAGAAAAAGTTTAGTCAAGCGGCTGCAATAATTATAGATTTTAGGGAGCATTTTCATCAACGTTTAAAAAGGTTTCTTAAGGCTGTCGGGGCCGCACAAAATGATGTGGCGGGCCGTAGTTTGCCCACTCCTGCACTATGCCATCTCGGAACACTTAAAACAGCATAGTTGAACAACTGCGCTAAGACATTAACGTATGACCTTCTGCGAATTCTGTACTGGTCACCTCGCCGTCTCCATGAGTGATTGGCTGGGACGGATCCATGTGGCATTTGTTTATAGCCCAGTAATACTAACCAGAGCTATGCAGATGTCGCCGCTGATAAATTGTAACCACGTTGTAGAGAAAGTGGACAGCTGCGCACGTCCTTATGCTTCGAAACATTGTTTTCTTTTAGGTTTCATAGTTTATTAATCGCAGCGACATTCGTATGCGCTGTTCACGATAACCATAATACATATCTGGCAATTACTTCAACATATATTTATTTAACTTCCCATCTCATAAAAGCAACCCCTCGCGATCATGCCAGCGGAGAACGCCAATGAAGGAAGTCTTAATGTGTTTGCAAACATGAAGAAGATGCCTACAGCCAGATTCCGATTCTACAATCTTTGATTTTGTTATAGGTAATAATGTCGGTCCGTGACGAGAACGAACAATTTGAAAGTTACAAACGAATGCTCGATGACTACGAAAAGAACTATTGGTTTTTGCGAACTATGTCGAAAATTCTAACGCCCACTGGAAGAAGCATGGACGGATGGGATGAAACGATGCGTATGGCCATATCTGTAAGTGTGCTATCTTGCTAGAACAGCTGTGCAGCAACGAAAATTACAGATGATGAAGAATAGTGTGGTATCAATGGCCGAAGTCTGGCACAGAATGCTCAGTAGGGCTGTTCAAAAATAACTTTTTTCTCCCGATTCAAGCCGGTCACCTCTCAAATCGTCAGGTTGCAGTAGAAAACCTTGCTCACCAAATTTCACTCGATTCCAACCAGTAAAGGCCTCCGCAGATCCAATTAAAAATTTTAATTTATTATAGAAAATTAAAAAAAAAAATTTCCAAATTTTTCTGCCAACCCCATGAGATTGTTGAGCTGTCTTCAAAGACGCTGCAAAACAAATTTGAGTCAATTCCGACCAGTAGAAGCGGAGTTATGTGAGTTTTTCGATGATATTTCTCGGATTATCCTTGATTGGTGGTCCAGTCCAGTCAGTCCAGTTCCAAATGTAAAACTGTAAATAATTGTAATAGAACCGAAGATTCAACTCAGGAAATTCAACACTTAATGCTTACGATTTGAATCGGTTCTAGATTCAAGTTATAGTTTCGGAATAGTTCTGATTCTGTTAGGCATATAGGTTAAGTTTACATAAGTTGAATTACAATGAAGTCTTCAAACGCGAGGAAATTGAAGCTCGAACGATTAGGCAAGGAAGTGATGTCGTAGCTATGGACACGGTATACTACGGGGTTAGTTTTCAGTAATCATTTCCAAAATATCGATCTCAGGGAAACGCTTGCGTCTCATTGTTTTATGACGAATGACGATACATTCATACGTAAAACCTAACTACTCAATCTATAATGGTGGTGCTGGTGATTGATATCAAACGAAGTGTTATCTTGACATGTATAGCTTCAACCACACCTGGTGTAAGAAACACACGCCGGATTGTGGGAGTTGAAATGTAGGAATCCCAGACTCGGATAACCTCTGTCATTTATACAACTAAATTAGATGCGTGGAGTACATGGAGACAAAAGTTTTCGCATATCGGCACTATGTTCCAAGATTTATTTATATTCGGAATGTGACCGTCAAATTTGACCTGCCTCTAACCAAGATGTATTTTCTTCCAGGGTTCAGTGAAGCCGAACAAGCTAACATTCATCGGTCATATGCGTCGCCATTTCGCCTTCGTGAAATCTATAGTTCCGAGAAACCAGATGCTGACGTATGACATATCACAAGTAACTTTCAATTTTTATGCCTTCGCTACATAATTACGACGCGCGCTACGACGTGGCTTTTAAATGTAATATGAAAGACATGTCATGGCCACAGAAACATAACAGGCGAGGCAGCTCAGCTAAATTTCTAAAACACTAGAAGGGCGGGTTCTTCTTGTATGCGAATTCAGCTGTCGTTGTCTGTTTTATTATGCGGTGATATGGGACACATACGCACACACATATACATAATATGCGCTATCCGAATTCTCCGACTAAAGTGTGTGCGTGGAAGACAGGACTATTCGGCACCGGCGATTTTTCATGAGCATCGTCTATGAACATCGAAGTTACGGTAAACATGCGGCGGCTAAAGAATCGTCACATGCAGGCCTTTTTCAGGTGTATTTTCAGAATTCCCTGTAGGTCCGAAGTAGCCTAACATTAACTCGTGGGCCACACTGTCCTGCGATCCGTGTTCTGGATATCACCAACTTATATCATTTCGAACAATGTATATAACTAGAGATGGTGAGATATCATTCACCATGAGATTCTTAGTTATCTCCAGGTCGTACGATGGACTGTGTAGAACATGTTGTTGTTAAAAGAGTAGAGAGTTGAGCGAATTTTTATTTCCAGGGCTGGGAGCCGCTCTGTGACTTTCTCAACAAGCCTGTCCCGATTGAGCACTTCCCGATGAGAAATAAGACGGGAGGTTCGGATCAAATCATCGATAAAGTGCTGACACAATCGCGCGTGGTCAAGAAAATGAAAGTCGAACTTCTTGTCAGTTTTACCCTGCTGCAATTCGTTTTGTGTCTAAGCGCCTGGGTATTATATAGATGGTACATGTTGCCGATTTAAGATGACGGCGGCAATTTATTAGCCGCCGTTTTACTTTTTACGTAACTTTTTTTACTGTTATACACTCCTATTTTCATAATTAAATAGTCCCCCGGAAAACATTGATTCATCAAGTCCGCGAACCGCAGAATTCAAGATATCTCGCCGTCACTTATATTTATTTTTATTTAATACCATTCCTCCCATAACTGTAAACTGTCACTTGGAACCTTGGTAGCCATCCGCACATGCAGTTCTTGAGCTTCAAATGACGCTGGAAGTGGTCTCGTACTTCGAAATAGCATTTAGTTCAACCAACAATCTACGACCCTTAGCTGAATTGAAGCTGTTGCGTCATTTAAAATGCTATTCTGCCTAAATTTTGTGAACAGTTCTCATGAACTGAAATGTAACTTGTCATCCAAGTAGTACAATTGACGCATTGTGATATTTTTCAAATTTTGCCGATTTTTATTTCAATATTTCACCAGTTCTCCTTTCACTTCATTTGCTACACGCTATTTATATCCCTGTATAAATAAGGTACACTGTTCTTTGTAAAATACTGCTTCAGTTATATTTAAGGAATGTTCCATCGCAACATACAATTTACAGGCAGGTGGCGATATAGCGTGGTGGTATGATCCACAGCTGCAAAACCAAAATAGATGGCTCAGTGCGCACGGGTTCGAATCCTGAATCCCTTTCCAGGCTAGAGCTTTCTAGGCTACTACTCGCAATATGATTCACCTCAGCAGTGTCTTCAAAATGCATAGAAGTAGACCATGACACCAGTGGGCATGCGCAGCTATCGAATGAAAATAAAGAATATAGATCTGGTGCAGATGACCATTGCGGTCAAAAACACCATTAATACCATAAACAATATTTTACAGACTGCAATGTTTTTCTCGTTTATCTATTAATAAAGTCAAGTTGAATTTCGGGTCATATTATTATCGTATTACGAACCAGCCCAACACTACTGTTCGTTGGATCACAATGAAACAACTATTGCAAAGAAAAGCGGCATTTCGCGACACGCCCAGGCTTACAGATCTATTAGCAACAAGCTATCTAGATCAGGGCCGGGGATATATTTCTCAGGTGAGCCACCAGCATTTAGCTTACTTATTCACGCCTAAAGTACGGCTGAGCAAATTTGAGAACCTGAGCGATTCGATTCTGAACCGTCTATTTGGTTTTGAGTCGAGAGTATCATTCATCATTCAATGAATGAAGTGGTAAGTTCAAATCTTTATGCGACAACAAAGAACATGCCAGTTCTATACCACATAAAAATAATTTAGCACTTTATCAATCATACCTATTATATTGCAATTTGTTACGATATTGTGGCTTGATCGTGATTTCACAGATTTGTCATTTGTACTAACGCGCCTAGATTTAAACTATGTATTTCGTATACTGAGATACAACCAATCGAATTTACAGCCTTTCAAAGAGAAAAATAGCATCGAAACCATGATTTTCATTGATAAATTGACTCTTATAGTGGCTAGCAGCGTAGAAATTTGGTACTCGAAAAAGCAATCTAGCACTAATCACCTCGAATCATTGGAGTAATAACAGGAATTATTGTCTCCAGCCCTATTCACGAGACTTCACGAGCCAGAAAAGCTAGGAATCGGTCTGTGACTTAGTATACTGTCACGTTTGTCGAGGTAAGCAACACAACTAGTTAATCGTGGGATTGCAGAACTTACTGAAATAATTCTGTTGTTGGTATCGTTGGTCGTCAAGTAGAAGTAGAAGTATCGCCGGAAATCTCAACTCTATACAAGTACAAGCGACGATTTCCTAAACATTTCGAAACTACTTCAAGTAAATGAAGGAAATAAAGGCATTGGAAGAACCAAGTTCAGCAAGCAGTTCTATAAGTGGATTTGAGCGAGGAGTTTTAGCAATAGCTTGTAGCAGTTCATCGGAGCTGACTATTTGTTATTCGTTGATCGCAGTTTCGCGTATAATGCAAGATAACTAATGGCCCCTAAACATTTGGACTGCTACCAAAATCTGAACTTTTTGGCTTCTCGCGACCTCATCCGCAGGAATCAAAAACCCGTATTTTAATGTAATTATGCCGCGTCCTTCGAGCAATTATAAAATTGAGAAGGTGCAAACAACCAGTTGTAGGCAACGCAGTTCTACGAAACATGTGTGACACACGGGACTTCCAATCGGGGTGCATTATTTTCCTTGTGGGCTGCATTTGTTCTATGGGACTCAGATTACAAGGACGGGACTATTCTGTGCCGACTATTGAGACGACCGGACATATCATTATCGAAGGTTTTGGCTAACAGTGTCGGTCATTTTGGGCTAAGGTTCTATGGCCGTTGGGTACCACACTATATGTCAAGTCGCGTGTTGGTCAAAACATCATGTCTTCATGTGTCTATGTGTGCAAAGGGCTGGCCCCGGAATAGCTGTGTCTAATAGTAGTAGTAGGGTTTGGTCAAATTGTTGCCCGCCAATCCCAGAAGGCCACGTCGCCTTAATTGCCACGCCTACATTGCCACATCATCCGCCCATTGCCGCACCTATAGGACGCCCATTGCCACATCATCTGCTACGTCATCAACCGCGGCCATTGCCACATCATCCGCCTATATAACGCCCATTGCCACATAATCATGATTATGTGAACTAAGCTGTTTTTTTGAGAATAAGAATTCTCACTACACTAATCATTGAACTAGATTTCATAACGTCATCACATAGGAATCAGCCAACTATCTTGCTCTAGGCTGTAGGCTCGATCCTTGTAGTCACCACATTTCATACGACCCTTTTCATATCTTCTAACACTTTAGTCAGTCTCATTGAAATAGCATTGTATAGTGTACGATTTTATTTCGAAAAAAGAGCATATCAATGATATCGTTGATCGTTATTGCGTCGATTCGCGTGCTGAAATCCTCCAGATCGGTTGATGTTTCGAGGTACACCGCTTTGCTGCCGTCCGACACTGCGATCCGAGTTCTTGCGTTCGATCTGACCGTTTTGTTTGATGTAGCGATCACTGGCTTGTAGTATATACGATACGAGCGGAAGGTCGGGATTAGGAACAACTATGCTGGGCGAATAGATGACGAATTCATCAGCTCGCAGTATAACCGCTACCTGTATAATGTTTGCATGTCGAGTATAAGGGTATTTAACTCAGCACTAAAATGCCAACGGCTAGCCGCAGGGGTCCGGTTCTCGTTGCTATAATTAAACGAACACCTTCGCCGCAGGTACGCGATCACCGACGTTATAATGATAAGGACAAATTAGCCGCATGAAAGCGAGTCTAATGAATATAACGACAGACAACAAGTTCGTTGAAAAGTAAAACTAATCGTGACCGATGCAAGACGGCGTGAAACAGCGCTTTCGCTCGATTCTTATAGTGACCACATTTCATACGATTCAGTCCTTTTCATGTCACAAGAATAAGGGTGATTAAACCGACAGTGAAACGCCGCCGGCGTCTTATAACGTAATAATGTAAGCTGCGTCGGGTGCTGCTATAATATTCGGAGCGAATATAGTAGAAAGTCCACGTCTGGACACCTGTATGCAGATGCGCATACTACCGTAGTAAAACGCATAACAGAATGCAGGCAAAATTCGATATTGCTTTGTGATGATTTTGATGTTGTTCCATAGCGATTGGGAAGATAGGACTCCTAATTTCCTAACTAACTACAAAATCCCTAGTAACATAGTCGGACGCATAACGGAATTTACGCAAAATCGGTATTGCTCTGCGATAATTTTGACCACTATGTTTTGATAATAACTTGCTTCCGAGAAATAAATAACATTCATTATACGTTAGATGATACTTTTCCTTGATATTCTATTATGTGTATTTAGGGCTTATGCGACATCACTATGTTGGCGACAGGCCTGATTTGAACACACTAATTTTGCGAATTAAACTTATCGCTCAACACGGACACTCAATGAAGAGCACCCTGGAGACCCACATAAATGCTCCACAATTATTGACATATAATATACTGAGCATATAATAAGATGACAAAACCTATACTTGAGTACTCCGAAATGTACAAGTACTTTACCTTTTCACGACGTTTTTGTAAGATGAATACTAATTTTATTGAAAAATGAAATTTATGTTCTCAAGTAGGTTTTTGTCTACACGCACCAACAACTCAAGTATTTATGACACAGGAGTGATTCATTAAGTATAGCGCAAGCAGGCCAAACCTATAATTGAGTGCTCCAAAATGTACAAGTACTTCGCTATGTACTCCCTCCACGTAAAAAGTGACAGATTTAGGCAAAAGTTGCTATAGAACTGCGTTAGTTTTAAAGTTGTTCCATCATGCAATGTGTGATGAAATTTGGTATGCTGCATAATCACAATGTCCTGGAGCTCATTTAGATACGTTTTTTTAATGTAGTTACACATTCTAGTTGTTTTGATGTAAGGAAAAAATCATTCGATAACTCGATAGTTAACACGCGTTGACGTAACTTTCCTCATTCGTATGCATAGCCTACGCGAAATTATTATTATGTCATGAATAAGTAGTTTGCAAATTCATACGATTTTTCTTGTTGCGCTCCTGGATAAAATGTAATTTTTCGCTCTTTTTTATTTTTTCAATAAAATTAGTATTCATTTTACAAAAAACGTCGTGTAAAGATAAAGTACTTGTACATTTCGTAGTGCTCAAGTATAAGTTTTCAAACCATTACCGTGACAAAATTTTCAGAATAGCAACTTTTGCGTAAAGTCTCTGTCTTGCATTTAGTTGCCGGCTCTGAAAGCAAGCAAAGTTTGTGGTATTTGCGCAACATCGAAATTTGTACACTTCACGCGGGGCCTACGATACTTACGACCTAATATGGCACATTACACTTGCTGGATATAAGAGGCCGACACTCCCAACCAGACATCACGACTGACTCAATGATTGCTTGCGATCTCACTTCTCGATACCAGACGCCTCGCCATACACGTCTAATAAAGTATTATAACAGACAAAATTAGTTCTTTCAGATGAAACAACCCAATTAAGAGCCAAGTGACATCGTCGCAATGTATTTAATCGTTCAGGTAGACTTGAATCGTGATCCGGATCTCGTAACATAGTAAAATCGAGGTATGTAGTTTAATTACTCACTCACTACTCTATATGTTGGTGGTGGTCATACCCTGCAAACTTTTTTGCTGCGAACGTAGTGTTTCACCTTACATCAGTTGGTTCAATGTATGTACCGGGTTGTGAAAACTGTCGCTGTTTTGACTATGTGTCACAATCAATACTAAATACGAGAATTCGTTACTCGTCGAAACGCCGCAGTCAGACATCGTTAACAGCGATTCCGTGTATGGCAATCTTGAGTTCAATTGCGGTTTTGTGATGTTAACCAAGCGGCTGTGTTTCTGCGGTGTGAAGACTGAATTCGTGTTGTTTCCCCGCAAGAGTGCGATGTCTATTTCACACCTAGAGCAATTATAAAACGCATCTTCGAAACTTTTGGTCTAGTTCATCCGCTTGCATTTCGAAACGGACCATCACGACAAGACTCTAACCCACCACATCCGAGGTTTCAGTTGATCATATCGAAGAATATCATGTCCATCCGTGTTACCACCCACAGATTTCGCCATCCTCACAACATGTTTGAATATTGTTCATTGGTTTATCGATTCAGAGTTGATATCCCGATCCGGTTATTTGTAAAGTGGATAGAAAACTACACTATTCCGATGCAGTAAAGACTCTTACACTCTGGATTTTGTGCAGTATATACTAATTTTACATTGCGGAGTATTCCATAAACGTTAATCCAGTGATCCTCCTTCTATTTTCAATCACGATCCGCTTATTATTCTAGGCTTCGAACCCCACACCCAGTACGTTTTATGGGGAGTAATATTTTTAGATTAAATATAGCGTATCGAGACTCCGTGAAACTTACTTGGAAATAGTTATTTCTACCCTAATTTAATAGATTTCTCAGATATCGTAGCAACGGAACTGGCTTGAGCGAGCGGTTAAGGCGTTGGACTTAAGTTTCAATGAACAAGTGTTCTAAGTTACTCATGTTTTCAACACAACCTAAACGCAAAGTGCACTAATTTCTATATTGATCAAATACCACAAATTTTGCTGGCTTTCAGAGTTAGTAACTAAGCTCGTAACAGAATTTACCTAAAAAAGTCAGTACTCCAAAAATTTTGTAAAGTATAGCTTTTTGGCCTTGGACTTAAGTTCCAATGAACAAGTGTTCACATAGGTTCGAATCCCACACCCACTACGTTTTACGAGAATTAATATTTTTAGATTCAAATTTAGCGTATTGAGTACTTTTTCTGCCTTTTTCAGCGCATTAGAGACGTTTACACTATGGATTTCATGAGCTTTACTTGAGTTTTATAAACTAACGTAAAAGTAGTCATTTCTGAGTAAGTAAAACGTTCGTATTGTAGGTTCATTTCTGCCTAATACTATAATTATCATGGAGTTGGAGCAGTCCAATATCAAAAACACCCGAAAGTATTTGTCGCATATAGCTAAAAACCTAATTGAGTACCCTGAAGAAGTGCAAGTAGCACAGTTTGTGGTATTTCTATGACATCGACATTTAGCTAACCAGAACTTATACTTGAGTACTCCGAAATGTACAAGTACTTTACCTTTACACGACGTTTCTGTAAAATGAATACTGATTTTATTAAAAAATAAAAAAGCACGAAAAATTACATTTTATCCCAAACTATCAGAATACTAAAGTAGCTTATTGCGTATATGGACCTAATACTAAAGTGTTTATGATTTCAGTTCGCTTCAACTTCATGACATTTTCAGTATTAAACAGAAGTATAGGCCTAGAATGCTAACTTTCTTCGTAAATTGCTACTTCTGCCTTAATTTAACGGATTTATCTGAGATCATTGCTTTACTTAATCTCTCCGAAATGTGCATTATACTAGTACGTCACCATTGACACGCAGATGTAGGGCATTATGGCAATGCACCATGCTAAATTTCATCACACATCTAATGATGGAACACCTTTAAAACTAACGCAGTCGAATACCGACTTTTACGCATATCTGTTTTGCGTGAACATAGCATATACCAATACATAGTCAATTTTAATAGCAGAATTACCGTGTTAAACATTGAATTCCCACCTTGAAAGTTGGTACGCGGTTATAGGACATTACAAAAATGCACGATACCAAATCCCATCTCACATTTCATGATGAAACAACTTTAAAACTAACGCGGCTCTACATCGACTTTTTGCGTACATCTGTTTTGCGGGAGCGTATAGCACGTACCCATACATAGCCAACTTTAATAACGGAATTACCATGCTTAACATTGAATCCCAACTCTAAACTTGATACGTAGTTGTAGGGCATTATGGCAATGCACCATGCTAAATTTCATCACACATCTAATGATGGAACACCTTTGAAACTATCGTAGTCGAATACCGACTTTTACGCATATCTGCTTTTCGTGAACATAGCATATAGGCCTAGCCATACATAGTCAGTTTTAATAACAGAAGTAGCATGCTAAACATTAAATTCTCACCTTGAACGTTGGTACGCAGTTGTAGGACATAATAACAATGCACCATACCAAATTTCGTTAGACATTTCCTGATGTAACACCTTTAAAACCAATACAGTTCTATACAGACTTTTGGCTAAATCTGTTTTTCCGTAGCGTAGCACGTACCTATACATAGTAAACTTTATTAACGGAATTACCATGCTAATATTCGACTCGCCACCTTGAAACTCGGTACGCAGTTGTAAGACATTATGACAATGCACCATGTCAAATTTTGTTACGCATTTCATGATTGAACAAATTATAAACTAACGCAGTTCTATACCGACTTTTGCGGGAGCGTAGCACGTACCTATGCATACTCAACTTTAATAACGGAATTACCAAGCTAAACATTGAATGCGCAACTCGAAGATTGGTTCACAGGTGTAGGACATTATGACAATGGAACATATCAAATTTCATCACACATTTCATGATGGAACACCTTTAAAACTAACGCAGTTCTATACCAACTTAGCATGAATCTGTTCGCAGGAGCGTAGCACGTAGGCTACCTATGCCCGATCAACTTTAGTGATGGAATTACATATGTAGGCCTAATTAAGTTGCAACACTTTTACAATGATTCGTCTTGCTTCCTATAACATCCCACTCGATTCCCGCGCGTTATTAGGCTGTAATCTCTGCCTGAGCTATGTCTTGACGCCTACGGGACTCTGCAAATTGTTTCGATTTATTCTGTCCGTTTCAATTTAAGATAAGGAAGCCCATTTCACTTAATGAATCGATGCCTACGGTACTCTACAAAATTTTCTGATTAATTCTCCCTAAGCTTATCAATCATAAGAAAGATGATTTGACACCTAAAGTACGAAATACTTGTTCGCTTGAGCTAAGCCACAGCGCTTGGAGCGGAATTTTACGGGGTATGTGGACTCATTTCGTAGGGCTCTATGCCACAGGAGCATACTTTACGCTCCAATTCGATTCCCACACATTCCATATAATTACTAACAGAACCATTGAGTACCAGCCTTGACCCTACAGTACGACGGAGACTATCAAAATATCGAGAGAAGCCCTCTATTCTTTTCTGAAATAATCAAGGTTTTATCAGGACTTCCCTTCATATAAACTCCAGCAGAATCACTAATAACCTCTCAAGTTTACTCAATTTACTTTAATCTGATACTCGTGTACCAAATCTTTATTTTCCGCAAGTATGATAGAGGCTATCGCTCGACACTCAACGATTCGTAATTTTGCTGGAATACAAGTACAATTAGGGATTGAAAAGTAATTGATATAGGTGGTTATGTTCGTAGGTTATTTACACTTCTACTTACCGGTTTTTCAGGAGAAACTACCCTATTTTAGGACTTTATATTTCAAAGTAGTTTGAGGTTACGTTTGTATCACCTTGATAAGTGCTATTATCAAAAACTGCTTAGCTTACGTTTTTATTACCTTGACATGGCATTATCGGACATGAAAATGATATTATCACCTAATACCAGAAGTTAACACACGTCAATGTGGTTCAGAATTCACGAGAAATTGGTTACTAAGAGAAGTATATTCTTGTATACACAATTGCGGAGAGAATCTCTAAAATGTAGTAAGCAGGCCGATGGGTATTCGTTGAGTTGTACAAGCATAAAAAACATTCCCGCGCGCTCCACCATGCTAGATTTCATCCCACATCTAATGATGGAACACCTTTGAAACTATCGCAGTCGAATACCGACTTTTACGCATATCTGTTTTTCGTGAACACAGCATATACCAATACATAGTCAATTTTAATAACAGAATTAGTATGCTAAACATTAAATTCTCACCTTGAACGTTGGTACGCAGTTGTAGGACATAATAAGAATGCACCATACCAAATTTCGTCAGACATTTCATGATGTAACACCTTTAAAACCAACGCAGTTCTATACAGACTTTTGGCTAAGTCTGTTTTTCCGTAGCGTAGCACGTACCTATGCATAGTCAACTTTAATAACGGAATTACCATGTTAATAATCGACTCCCAACCTTGAAACTCGCTACACCGTTGTAAGACATTATGACAATGCACCATGTCAAATTTTGTTACGCATTTCATGATTGAACAACTTTAAAACTAATCCAGTTCCATGCCGACTTTTGCGGGGGCGTAGCACGTACCTATGCATACTCAACTTTAATAACGGAATTACCGAGCTTAACATTGAATGCGCAACTTGAAGATTGGTTCACAGGTGTAGGACATTATGACAATGGAACATACCACTGCGCTAACTTTCAGAATTGTTAAGTATAGTACTCGCACTTTGTGAGAATACCCAAGTAGCTTTTTGCCTACATGCACCAAATACTCTCAAGTCCTTATGATATTGGAGTACATCAACTTCATGATAGCTAGAGTATTGAACAGAAATAGACCCAGAGTACTAACGTTTTACTTACTCGGAAATGACGACTTCTACCTTATTTTAAAGGATACCTCGTTCGAAGCGAAATTTATGTGGTTTTTGGATAATATCCAAGATGTAGGCTCACTTTGAAGGGTACTTCCTAAAACTCAAATATTGCGCAAAAGTACAATTAGGGATCTAAAAGTAACTAATATAGATGGTTATTTTCGTAGATTACTTACCCTCTACTCAAGAGGTTTTTCAGGTGGAACTACCTACTTTTAGGACTGTGTATGTCAAAGTAGTTTGAGCTTACGTTTATATCACCTTGACAAGTGACATTATCACACATGAAAATGATATTATCGCGTAATACCAGAAGTTAACACACGTCAATGTGTTCGGAATTCACTAGAAATTGGTTACTCAGAGAAGTATATTCTTGTGTACACAATAGCGGAGAGAATATCCAAAATGTAGTAAGCAGGCCGATGGGTATTCATTGAGTTGTATAAGCATAAAAAACATTCCCGCGCGCGTCTTAGGATTAGGTGGTAGGGTTAGGCAGGGTTTAGGAGCGCGCGGGAATGTATTTTATGCTTATACAACTCAATGAATACCCATCGGCCTGCTTACTACATTTTGAATATTCTCTCCGCTATTGTGTACACAAGAATATACTTCTCTGAGTAACCAATTTCTAGTGAATTCCGAACACATTGACGTGTGTTAACTTCTGGTATTACGCGATAATATCATTTTCATGTGTGATAATGTCACTTGTCAAGGTGATATAAACGTAAGCTCAAACTACTTTGACATACACAGTCCTAAAAGTAGGTAGTTCCACCTGAAAAACCTCCTGAGTAGAGGGTAAGTAATCTACGAAAATAACCATCTATATTAGTTACTTTTAGATCCCTAATTGTACTTTTGCGCAATATTTGAGTTTTAGGAAGTACCCTTCAAAGTGAGCCTACATCTTGGATATTATCCAAAAACCACATAAATTTCGCTTCGAACGAGGTATCCTTTAAAATAAGGTAGAAGTCGTCATTTCCGAGTAAGTAAAACGTTAGTACTCTGGGTCTATTTCTGTTCAATACTCTAGCTATCATGAAGTTGATGTACTCCAATATCATAAGGACTTGAGAGTATTTGGTGCATGTAGGCAAAAAGCTACTTGGGTATTCTCACAAAGTGCGAGTACCATACTTAACAATTCTGAAAGTTAGCGCAGTGGTATGTTCCATTGTCATAATGTCCTACACCTGTGAACCAATCTTCAAGTTGCGCATTCAATGTTAAGCTCGGTAATTCCGTTATCAAAGTTGAGTATGCATAGGTACGTGCTACGCCCCCGCAAAAGTCGGCATGGAACTGGATTAGTTTTAAAGATGTTCAATCATGAAATGCGTAACAAAATTTGACATGGTGCATTGTCATAATGTCTTACAACGGTGTAGCGAGTTTCAAGGTTGGGAGTCGATTATTAACATGGTAATTCCGTTATTAAAGTTGACTATGCATAGGTACGTGCTACGCTACGGAAAAACAGACTTAGCCAAAAGTCTGTATAGAACTGCGTTGGTTTTAAAGGTGTTACATCATGAAATGTCTAACGAAATTTGGTATGGTGCATTCTTATTATGTCCTACAACTGCGTACCAACGTTCAAGGTGAGAATTTAATGTTTAGCATACTAATTCTGTTATTAAAATTGACTATGTATTGGTATATGCTGTGTTCACGAAAAACAGATATGCGTAAAAGTCGGTATTCGACTGCGATAGTTTCAAAGGTGTTCCATCATTAGATGTGGGATGAAATCTAGCATGGTGGAGCGCGCGGGAATGTTTTTTATGCTTGTACAACTCAACGAATACCCATCGGCCTGCTTACTACATTTTAGAGATTCTCTCCGCAATTGTGTATACAAGAATATACTTCTCTTAGTAACCAATTTCTCGTGAATTCTGAACCACATTGACGTGTGTTAACTTCTGGTATTAGGTGATAATATCATTTTCATGTCCGATAATGCCATGTCAAGGTAATAAAAACGTAAGCTAAGCAGTTTTTGATAATAGCACTTATCAAGGTGATACAAACGTAACCTCAAACTACTTTGAAATATAAAGTCCTAAAAGTGGGTAGTTTCTCCTGAAAAACCGGTAAGTAGAAGTGTAAATAACCTACGAACATAACCACCTATATCAATTACTTTTCAATCCCTAATTGTACTTGTATTCCAGCAAAATTACGAATCGTTGAGTGTCGAGCGATAGCCTCTATCATACTTGCGGAAAATAAAGATTTGGTACACGAGTATCAGATTAAAGTAAATTGAGTAAACTTGAGAGGTTATTAGTGATTCTGCTGGAGTTTATATGAAGGGAAGTCCTGATAAAACCTTGATTATTTCAGAAAAGAATAGAGGGCTTCTCTCGATATTTTGATAGTCTCCGTCGTACTGTAGGGTCAAGGCTGGTACTCAATGGTTCTGTTAGTAATTATATGGAATGTGTGGGAATCGAATTGGAGCGTAAAGTATGCTCCTGTGGCATAGAGCCCTACGAAATGAGTCCACATACCCCGTAAAATTCCGCTCCAAGCGCTGTGGCTTAGCTCAAGCGAACAAGTATTTCGTACTTTAGGTGTCAAATCATCTTTCTTATGATTGATAAGCTTAGGGAGAATTAATCAGAAAATTTTGTAGAGTACCGTAGGCATCGATTCATTAAGTGAAATGGGCTTCCTTATCTTAAATTGAAACGGACAGAATAAATCGAAACAATTTGCAGAGTCCCGTAGGCGTCAAGACATAGCTCAGGCAGAGATTACAGCCTAATAACGCGCGGGAATCGAGTGGGATGTTATAGGAAGCAAGACGAATCATTGTAAAAGTGTTGCAACTTAATTAGGCCTACATATGTAATTCCATCACTAAAGTTGATCGGGCATAGGTAGCCTACGTGCTACGCTCCTGCGAACAGATTCATGCTAAGTTGGTATAGAACTGCGTTAGTTTTAAAGGTGTTCCATCATGAAATGTGTGATGAAATTTGATATGTTCCATTGTCATAATGTCCTACACCTGTGAACCAATCTTCGAGTTGCGCATTCAATGTTTAGCTTGGTAATTCCGTTATTAAAGTTGAGTATGCATAGGTACGTGCTACGCTCCCGCAAAAGTCGGTATAGAACTGCGTTAGTTTATAATTTGTTCAATCATGAAATGCGTAACAAAATTTGACATGGTGCATTGTCATAATGTCTTACAACTGCGTACCGAGTTTCAAGGTGGCGAGTCGAATATTAGCATGGTAATTCCGTTATTAAAGTTTACTATGTATAGGTACGTGCTACGCTACGGAAAAACAGATTTAGCCAAAAGTCTGTATAGAACTGTATTGGTTTTAAAGGTGTTACATCAGGAAATGTCTAACGAAATTTGGTATGGTGCATTGTTATTATGTCCTACAACTGCGTACCAACGTTCAAGGTGAGAATTTAATGTTTAGCATGCTACTTCTGTTATTAAAATTGACTATGTATGGCTAGGCCTATATGCTATGTTCACGAAAAGCAGATATGCGTAAAAGTCGGTATTCGACTGCGATAGTTTCAAAGGTGTTCCATCATTAGATGTGTGATGAAATTTAGCATGGTGCATTGCCATAATGCCCTAAAACTACGTATCAAGTTTAGAGTTGGGATTCAATGTTAAGCATGGTAATTCCGTTATTAAAGTTGGCTATGTATGGGTACGTGCTATACGCTCCCGCAAAACAGATGTACGCAAAAAGTCGATGTAGAGCCGCGTTAGTTTTAAAGTTGTTTCATCATGAAATGTGAGATGGGATTTGGTATCGTGCATTTTTGTAATGTCCTATAACCGCGTACCAACTTTCAAGGTGGGAATTCAATGTTTAACACGGTAATTCTGCTATTAAAATTGACTATGTATTGGTATATGCTATGTTCACGCAAAACAGATATGCGTAAAAGTCGGTATTCGACTGCGTTAGTTTTAAAGGTGTTCCATCATTAGATGTGTGATGAAATTTAGCATGGTGCATTGCCATAATGCCCTACATCTGCGTGTCAATGGTGATGTACTAGTATAATGCACATTTCGGAGAGATTAAGTAAAGCAATGATCTCAGATAAATCCGTTAAATTAAGGCAGAAGTAGCAATTTACGAAGAAAGTTAGCATTCTAGGCCTATACTTCTGTTTAATACTGAAAATGTCATGAAGTTGAAGCGAACTGAAATCATAAACACTTTAGTATTAGGTCCATATACGCAATAAGCTACTTTAGTATTCTGATAGTTTGGGATAAAATGTAATTTTTCGTGCTTTTTTATTTTTTAATAAAATCAGTATTCATTTTACAGAAACGTCGTGTAAAGGTAAAGTACTTGTACATTTCGGAGTACTCAAGTATAAGTTCTGGTTAGCTAAATGTCGATGTCATAGAAATACCACAAACTGTGCTACTTGCACTTCTTCAGGGTACTCAATTAGGTTTTTAGCTATATGCAACAAATACTTTCGGGTGTTTTTGATATTGGACTGCTCCAACTCCATGATAATTATAGTATTAGGCAGAAATGAACCTACAATACGAACGTTTTACTTACTCAGAAATGACTACTTTTACGTTAATTTATAAAACTCAAGTAAAGCTCATGAAATCCATAGTGTAAACGTCTCTAATGCGCTGAAAAAGGCAGAAAAAGTACTCAATACGCTAAATTTGAATCTAAAAATATTAATTCTAGTAAAACGTAGTGGGTGTGGGATTCGAACCTATGTGAACACTTGTTCATTGGAACTTAAGTCCAAGGCCAAAAAGCTATACTTTACAAAATTTTTGGAGTACTGACTTTTTTAGGTAAATTCTGTTACGAGCTTAGTTACTAACTCTGAAAGCCAGCAAAATTTGTGGTATTTGATCAATATGGAAATTAGTGCACTTTGCGTTTAGGTTGTGTTGAAAACATGAGTAACTTAGAACACTTGTTCATTGAAACTTAAGTCCAACGCCTTAACCGCTCGCTCAAGCCAGTTCCGTTGCTACGATATCTGAGAAATCTATTAAATTAGGGTAGAAATAACTATTTCCAAGTAAGTTTCACGGAGTCTCGATACGCTATATTTAATCTAAAAATATTAATCCCCATAAAACGTACTGGGTGTGGGGTTCGAAGCCTAGAATAATAAGCGGATCGTGATTGAAAATAGAAGGAGGATCACTGGATTAACGTTTATGGAATACTCCGCAATGTAAAATTAGTATATACTGCACAAAATCCAGAGTGTAAGAGTCTTTACTGCATCGGAATAGTGTAGTTTTCTATCCACTTTACAAATAACCGGATCGGGATATCAACTCTGAATCGATAAACCAATGAACAATATTCAAACATGTTGTGAGGATGGCGAAATCTGTGGGTGGTAACACGGATGGACATGATATTCTTCGATATGATCAACTGAAACCTCGGATGTGGTGGGTTAGAGTCTTGTCGTGATGGTCCGTTTCGAAATGCAAGCGGATGAACTAGACCAAAAGTTTCGAAGATGCGTTTTATAATTGCTCTAGGTGTGAAATAGACATCGCACTCTTGCGGGGAAACAACACGAATTCAGTCTTCACACCGCAGAAACACAGCCGCTTGGTTAACATCACAAAACCGCAATTGAACTCAAGATTGCCATACACGGAATCGCTGTTAACGATGTCTAACTGCGGCGTTTCGACGAGTAACGAATTCTCGTATTTAGTATTGATTGTGACACATAGTCAAAACAGCGACAGTTTTCACAACCCGGTACATACATTGAACCAACTGATGTAAGGTGAAACACTACGTTCGCAGCAAAAAAGTTTGCAGGGTATGACCACCACCAACATATAGAGTAGTGAGTGAGTAATTAAACTACATACCTCGATTTTACTATGTTACGAGATCCGGATCACGATTCAAGTCTACCTGAACGATTAAATACATTGCGACGATGTCACTTGGCTCTTAATTGGGTTGTTTCATCTGAAAGAACTAATTTTGTCTGTTATAATACTTTATTAGACGTGTATGGCGAGGCGTCTGGTATCGAGAAGTGAGATCGCAAGCAATCATTGAGTCAGTCGTGATGTCTGGTTGGGAGTGTCGGCCTCTTATATCCAGCAAGTGTAATGTGCCATATTAGGTCGTAAGTGTCGTAGGCCCCGCGTGAAGTGTACAAATTTCGATGTTGCGCAAATACCACAAACTTTGCTTGCTTTCAGAGCCGGCAACTAAATGCAAGACAGAGACTTTACGCAAAAGTTGCTATTCTGAAAATTTTGTCACGGTAATGGCTTGAAAACTTATACTTGAGCACTACGAAATGTACAAGTACTTTATCTTTACACGACGTTTTTTGTAAAATGAATACTAATTTGATTGAAAAAATAAAAAAGAGCGAAAAATTACATTTTATCCCGGAGCGCAACAAGAAAAATCGTATGAATTTGCAAACTACTTATTCATGACATAATAATAATTTCGCGTAGGCTATGCATACGAATGAGGAAAGTTACATCAACGCGTGTTAACTATCGAGTTATCGAATGATTTTTTCCTTACATCAAAACAACTAGAATGTGTAACTACATTAAAAAAAACGTATCTAAATGAGCTCCAGGGCATTGTGATTATGCAGCATACCAAATTTCATCACACATTGCATGATGGAACAACTTTAAAACTAACGCAGTTCTATAGCAACTTTTGCCTAAATCTGTCACTTTTTACGTGGAGGGAGTACATAGCGAAGTACTTGTACATTTTGGAGCACTCAATTATAGGTTTGGCCTGCTTGCGCTATACTTAATGAATCACTCCTGTGTCATAAATACTTGAGTTGTTGGTGCGTGTAGACAAAAACCTACTTGAGAACATAAATTTCATTTTTCAATAAAATTGGTATTCATCTTACAAAAACGTCGTGAAAAGGTAAAGTACTTGTACATTTCGGAGTACTCAAGTATAGGTTTTGTCATCTTATTATATGCTCAGTATATTATATGTCAATAATTGTGGAGCATTTATGTGGGTCTCCAGGGTGCTCTTCATTGAGTGTCCGTGTTGAGCGATAAGTTTAATTCGCAAAATTAGTGTGTTCAAATCAGGCCTGTCGCCAACATAGTGATGTCGCATAAGCCCTAAATACACATAATAGAATATCAAGGAAAAGTATCATCTAACGTATAATGAATGTTATTTATTTCTCGGAAGCAAGTTATTATCAAAACATAGTGGTCAAAATTATCGCAGAGCAATACCGATTTTGCGTAAATTCCGTTATGCGTCCGACTATGTTACTAGGGATTTTGTAGTTAGTTAGGAAATTAGGAGTCCTATCTTCCCAATCGCTATGGAACAACATCAAAATCATCACAAAGCAATATCGAATTTTGCCTGCATTCTGTTATGCGTTTTACTACGGTAGTATGCGCATCTGCATACAGGTGTCCAGACGTGGACTTTCTACTATATTCGCTCCGAATATTATAGCAGCACCCGACGCAGCTTACATTATTACGTTATAAGACGCCGGCGGCGTTTCACTGTCGGTTTAATCACCCTTATTCTTGTGACATGAAAAGGACTGAATCGTATGAAATGTGGTCACTATAAGAATCGAGCGAAAGCGCTGTTTCACGCCGTCTTGCATCGGTCACGATTAGTTTTACTTTTCAACTAACTTGTTGTCTGTCGTTATATTCATTAGACTCGCTTTCATGCGGCTAATTTGTCCTTATCATTATAACGTCGGTGATCGCGTACCTGCGGCGAAGGTGTTCGTTTAATTATAGCAACGAGAACCGGACCCCTGCGGCTAGCCGTTGGCATTTTAGTGCTGAGTTAAATACCCTTATACTCGACATGCAAACATTATACAGGTACCCAGCAAACACAAAACCGTAAAAGGATCATCCGGGATCATCTCGATTAGGTTCTGATTTTCTAAGTGTCGAGGGAATGTCTAAAATACGTAGTAGGATGGTCTTGTGGTTATATTCAATCAGAATAAATTCATACTCGGTGTTGTTCCATCTCATGCATTAGGCTTCGTTATATCCGGTAGTTAACCTAATAATGCAAATTTTCTATCTCTCGCGGGTACGACTAAAATACGTAGAAAGGGTGACTTTGTCGGTACATTCAATCACGATGAATTCTATCCGGTTTTGTTCGATCTCATGCGGTAGCTTCGTTCTATCCATTAGAAAACAATGTTCTCCCTTCGTTTTATTGCGTGAGGATGTCACCGGTGTTGTATATTCGTGTTGTTGCTCTAAAGTCGAATCATAGCAATTTACAACAACGTTGTAAATTGCTATGGTCGAATAGTTTTGTTTTCCTCTGATATATATGATCTTCATTATATATATATTCGCTCTTTCGGTAATCTCGCATGTTCAACGAGTATGGTTAATAGTTTTATTCAGAGAATAACTAAATAAGTGATATGTTGTACGTTTAGGAATATGATTATCGATGCGTGACTTCTAGAATATTTCGGCGATTCAAATTTTACGTCATCGCGCCATAAAAAGATTTGAAGCGCAACAGGTCGCAGCCAGGCATAGTTCGCTCTTTCTGTATGGTAAATGCCGTAAATATATAGGAATTGTGACTGACTGAGGTAGCGGGTTAAAGGTATATATGCAGTAGCATATAGCTTATGGGGTATTTCGAATTGCCTGTAGTATATGACGCCTAGAGCTGTTTGCCTTTCTGCAAAACAGGTGTAGATAACTATAGAAAAGTTTCAGCTTTTCCAGGTTAGAATTAGAGCTAAACCGTTTTTCCGAATTAGATTACAATTATATTGCTGGCATTTCGCTCTAATTTAGTGAAATTAGACCACTATAATTCGCTTCAAACATCTGAATTACCGGTACCTATACCTACGGTATATCATAATATTTATGCTTGAATTTTCTAGGTATATAAGTCATATAGATACATTCCTGTAGAACACTGATTCATGATTTTATAAAAGTTGGTGCAAGAATGGACATTTTCAACTTGATGTTGATTAATGGAGCAAAATTTGATATTTGAGTGCAATTATACCTCGAATCCAGTGACAAGATTATTAATCGTTGAAACCAAACGCAGCTTGATTATGTTGACCCAGAGAATTTGGCTAGCCAGACCATATTGATGGAATATGGTCACAGTAAGATAATATTTTGGGCTATTTTACATGAACTTTCCAACATTTGATTTGATATGTCCACTAAAACAGTTGTTATTCTGCTTTCGAATAAGACCTTAATTGCTGGTTTCAATGGTAACAGTGTTTGTCAAAGGCTGCAAAGGTAATTTCTTTTCCTTGTTAGATGTTTATTTGTTTGTTTGTGGTGTTCATGGTGGTGGTTCGACTACACTGGTCATTTTACACCAGGCCGGCTCTTCTTATTATTATTCCGTATCTGCCCGATTACCAGTGAACTCGGCACTTAGTGAATTCGGCCGCACAAACTCGGCACTTGGTGAATTCGGCCGTGGTAAATCTCGTAGCGGTACCGGTCACCATGATTGGTTACTGGAATGTTTGCCGGTGAACTTGGCACTTTGAGTGGTTGTCAATGTTGTACGGCGGTCAGGGCATGCGGAGATCACACAGTCACGGCGTGATTAGATCACAGATTGCGTAATTGCGGGAAATAACGCGACGCTCTTCACTTGGTGAACTCGGCCCTTGGAGGAATTGGCACTAGAACACCTTCGCATTAGAAATGCATTTAGTATGAATGAACAGTATCAAAAAGGAAATTTAAACGTGTCGTGGCTCGTGGTAGATCTCGTAATCTTGGGATCCTTCAACCGTGTTATCGAGACACCCTAATCCCAGAGTGGAATCGTTTCTCCAAAGGCAAAAAATAATTTATTTTGACGTGATCATGCGAAACATTTGTTGATGAGGAACACTGGCTTGTCGTGATCGATAAACGAAGAAGCGCCGCTTGATGTTCCACAGTTTTGATCTCACATACAACGCCAAGATCCATCTTCTCAAAACTAACACGACACAGGCCCGTGACTCACGCCATCGATTCCAAGCAGACCGCGCGTGGTCGGTATATGAGCGCTGTGTTATTTCCCGTGGCTACGCAATCCGTGATCTAATCACGCCGTGACTGCGCGATCTACGGATGCCCTGACCTCCTTACAAGATTGACGAATCACTTGATAATACTATTATTAGTTTGATAATTCATATTAATAGCTGTAAATACACTTCATTTCAAAATTTCCCGAGGGCCGAATTCACCAAGTGCCGAGTTTGTGCGGCCGAATTCACCAAATGCCGGGTGCATCGGCAACCATCTGCCCACTTACAGCACGGCCCACTCCTAGGCTTTTTAAGACATGGCTATGCGAATCAGATGGCGAGGAGGAGCCTAGATAAACGGCCAACACTTCGGTAGGAATTATGGAGTCGACGTGTCACGCTAGAACCCGCAATTCATTGGTATTTAGCTATAATGGAACGTACCACTACGTTTCCTCGCCATACCTTGTAAAATGAGACCGTAGCATTTGGCATTTCGTGTGGCAATTGACTTTTGTGTGGAAAATTGTGTTCGTTTTAGAACTTATCCGAAACTTTTATTCCGCCATAGATTGTATATGATAAAACAATATCGGAATTGATCCTAGAAGAATTCCAAAGCAACTCACCACAAAGGAGGATTTAAAGAAGTTTGCAAGAGATGTGGTATGTTGAATCTGTTTTGGTATTTTTAAATAGGCCTACTTTGTTGTGCCGATAGCAGACAGTATTTATAAACGTAAGATGTGGAAGCTATCAAGGTGTTTTTAGAAATTCAGTCAGTCAAAGTGGACGATCGTATTGCTTGGATTATATTTAGGCTTATTTTGGCATCTTTGAGATGCAACTCTAAACGTGGACGGTCATGAACAGTAGGGCTCTTCAAAAATGACTTTTTTTCTCAAATCGTACTGGCTACTTGATAAAATTGTTAGGTTACCTAATTTAAGCCTACAAACAAAATATGGTTCAAATCCAGCCAGTATCCGCTTTGCTACAAGAGAAGAAAGTTCCTATTTATTATATAAAAATGAATAATAAAAAATTTGAAGATTTTCTGTTAACCCCATGAAAGTGTTAGGCTGTCTATAGAAACGATGCTCACCAAATTTGGTTCAATTCCAACCAGTGGAAGCGGAGTTATTGCTGTCGAAAAATTTGGATTTTAATAAAATAGTACTTACGGTGAGCACAACTTTAATAAGTAAACAAAGAATCGGTCACCGTAAATACTATTTTATTCAAATCCAAATTTTTCGACGGCAATATCTCCGCTTCCACTGGTTGGAATTGAACCAAATTTGGTGAGCATCGTTTCTATAGACAGCCTAACACTTTCATGGGGTGAACGGAAAATTTTCAAATTTTTATTACCTATTTATTTTTATATAATGAATAGAAACTTTCTTCTCCTGTAGTAAAGCGGTTACTGGCTGGAATTGAACCAAATTTTGTGTTTAGGCTTAAATTAGGTAACCTAACAATTTTATCAAGTAGCCAGAACGATTTGAGAAAAAAAGTCATATTTTAAGAGCCCTAATGTCCATGTCAGAGAAACGTTTTAGGGTAGGCCTACTCATATGTCTCGCAGCGTTCTCTGCATAATTGTCAATTGCGATACAAACTGTTTGCTTGTATTGGTAAAGCCATCCAACTTCGAATTGTAAAATGTTGGGAGTCTTGATATCAAATTTTTGAAAGGTGCACTTTGAGAAGATTTCGGAATCTGTCAAATTATACAAAAATTTAGCAAATTCTTTGACATATTTCATATATTTGGGACTCGATCAACGTAAAAGAATTGGTAATCATTTTATACAATATATTGTATTTGTAGTTGAAGTATAGTAATAATTCTTATGGTTACCGCACTTGTAACGATTCACGGCCATAACTGGAATAATTAGAATGATGTAACTTTCAAATTGTCATGCATTTTGCAACAACATTGTTCTCAATTTTCAAGGTGCTGACCATTCGAGGAAGAATCACCCACCGGGAATTCACGATCCGTAAACGCGGCCGACTGTTTCTCTCCTCAAGCGGAAGCGACAGAGAAGAGGAACGAAGAGAAAAAAGGAGCAGAAATAGCAAGAGTGTGACAAGTCGCGTCCGTTCGCTTTAATGCGTATTTCCATCCGCGAAGTAGTAGGTGGGAAAACTAATGGGCGTTTGGTTAGGGCTTATATAAGGTTGACTCCAGCGCTGTATTTGCTAAATGTTGCTATGAAATAGGGGTGGTGTCATTTGGTATCAATATTGACTATTGAAAGACCATTTGTTAGTGGTCATGGATTTGTTCGGCCAGTATGCAGTAATTTCTGATGGTCACTTCCCGGGCTTCTGTTCTCTAACCCCTCATGATTGTTATTCTGCTTCTAGTAAGACTGTCGATTCTAATGTTTTATCGTATCATTTGTCGGAGGTTTCGCTCGCTTTATTTACAACGTTTTGCTCTCTGCTAGGTCAATTACTGGCTGAGTATCACTACAGCCTAAGAAACTGCACTAATTCTCATTTTAATGTCTTGCTGGTTATCTTGCTGTCAATTCTAATAATTTATTAATGTCTATACCAGTGCCGCCACTCAAATGTTTTGTTCTCTGTACACAATATTGTTAGGTCTTCAGCTTTCCAGGCAGAGTATCATTCCACTTTCTAGACTTGAGTATATATCTCTCCAACTAGCTGCCAAATAACTGATTCATTTGGATTGTTGAATTGATCATTTTGGACAGAATGTGAAGAAATTTTAGTCAAGAATTCTTTTTGTGTTAGTGGCTGTTTTCAAAGAGTGCTGAAGTAGTCATCGATGATCTTGATAATCAAGTAGAAGTGACGATTGAAGTCAGTTCTCTAGTCATATAATATTAAAAAATAGAATAATAAAACTTGAAAACTTGAGTGGAAATAGTTCAGAATCGAATCCATTTTAGTAAGTATGGGCGAAAAAAATGTAGGAGTCATTCGTTAGTCGCTACCTCTGCCATTTTCGCAGTACGACTGTCTTAGCTATTAATCATCATTTTCATTTTATTTCTGCAGGGTGTTGAAAAAAAAGGCCGCATGCTGGTTATTTAACTGGCTCATCAGAAGATGAAACCTGATGATAAGGACTGTTTTCACTTTCTTTCTAAAGACATTCGTTCGTTTGTTCGTTTTATTTTTTACAACGGCATTATTGCCAATTCGTTTGAAATTAAATTATCACAAATGTGATTAATATGTAGTAAATAATGTGGTGTGTGTACGCAGCCGTGATCAGGTTAAGCCCATAGTGGTAGAAAACAGGTTATTATATCAGGATCTTCTTCTTCTAACGTAGGATCTACATTCTACTCACCATGTTTAAAGGCTGTAGCATCTGCATAATATTTACATTATTGAAGGACATGGAAAAGACGTTGAATTGAGTCGACACAAAATCCCCCTTTCTACGACCTGCCGAGATCTAATATCTACTATATCGGCTCGGCTTTTCTACATCTTTGGTCTGTACTGTGTTTGCTGGGTAGCGGTTATACTGCGAGCTGATGAATTCGTCATCTATTCGCCCAGCGTAGTTGTTCCTAATCCCGACCTTCCGCTCGTATCGTATATACTACAAGCCAGTGATCGCTACATCAAACAAAACGGTCAGATCGAACGCAAGAACTCGGATCGCAGTGTCGGACGGCAGCAAAGCGGTGTACCTCGAAACATCAACCGATCTGGAGGATTTCAGCACGCGAATCGACGCAATAACGATCAACGATATCATTGATATGCTCTTTTTTCGAAATAAAATCGCACACTATACAATGCTATTTCAATGAGACTGAGTAAAGTGTTAGAAGATATGAAAAGGGTCGTATGAAATGTGGTGACTACAAGGATCGAGCCTACAACCTAGAGCAAGATAGTTGGCTGATTCCTATGAGATGACGTTATGAAATCTAGTTCAATGATTAGTGTAGTGAGAATTCTTATTCTCAAAAAACAGCTTAGTACACATAATCATGATTATGTGGCAATGGGCGTTATATAGGCGGATGATGTGGCAATGGCCGCGGTTGATGACGTAGCAGATGATGTGGCAATGGGCGTCCTATAGGTGCGGCAATGGGCGGATGATGTGGCAATGTAGGCGTGGCAATTAAGGCGACGTGGCCTTCTGGGATTGGCGGGCAACAATTTGACCAAACCCTACTACTAATAGTCCCGTATAAACACGATGCACATTGCATGACTAAAGCATCCCAACGGCCGTAGTAGTGTTAGTTAGAGCTTTCCAGAGAAGCCATACCATCAAACCAATTTGTGTAATTCAGAGATCGGCACATGTTGAAGATCAAGCCATATTATCGTAACCACTCTTCTGCGTATCTCGCTTATGAGGTATAGTACCCAACGCAGTGACCTAGCATGGACGGACATATATACAAACGATCCACGGAAGATCGCGGAAAGCGCGTAGAATTTGTCTGGTTGCAAGAAATTCAGCAAATATTATTTAGATATAAAAGAAAATTGCTGTGCTGTCGCGCCCAAATTTATACCCTTCGTGACCCATAGGCCTATTTTAAGAACCCCTGGTATAGAAGGATGAATTGGAATGGGATGATGTATTGTATATTTGTGTACGTGGCATATACATACACCGACTCACGATAAACAGACACAGGATCTGTACAATGTACATTTTGCATATTCATACCATGAGTGCATTACGGACATTTGCCACTAGACCAGGTAGATAGAGTTGTCCAGAATTAGGAAAATCTCAAAATGATGCGTTTCAATGTCTCATTCTATAGATTATGTTAATAAAAAAACAGCAATGAGCCTGCAAGAAGATCACGGGAAAAACGTTAAGATTTGGCGCAAAGCGTTTGAAAGTCGCTGCTGCAGACAGCTGAGTGAACAACGAGAAGAAGAGTAATCACCAAGTCACGGCTCTTAATTTGCTCATCGGCTATGCTTCAATGATCACGATGATTTCGAATGCGGACTGTTGATTAGTTGTTCAGGGAGTCTGCCAACGACAGTGATTCTGTAAGCAGCTCATAGTATGTTGTTTAGCAGATAATGATTCAGGATTAATTTAGGACAGTGGTTCTAAACCTTTTTTCCTTCGGCGCCACTTCCCATAAATTGCCTAGGTCTGGTGCTCCATCCATATTTTCTGGACTGTAACAAAAAAATAAAAAAACAATGGGTAATAGGTTGAAGTCCGGTCGGTTTATTTTGGTTGGGTCTTTCCTATGAGAACCATTTCACGCTTGAATCGCGCCTGAGGACCACTAATTAACGACATATGTATTAATTGTATGTGCTATATTACTGAGCAAACCAAGGTTATTACAACAACCATCGGGTACGAAGGATCATGCCATCTGGTTCGAGTCCGAGCCCGATGTACACATCCGAAATTCAGCTCTGCGCTTGACGAAGTGTTTTAACTTGAAATTGGCGATCTAGAAGTACGAGCAATTTATTTTAAATGAAACCAATGCATTCTTGAAAACATGCTGCAACCACCGTCGGTATATACATTGGGCGCATCATGACGAAATATTTCGAGATTTGCCGGGTTTTAGCGAATGTTAATCTGCAATGGGAACTCAAGGATATATAGAATTATTGTTCTACTATATAATTATGTCCCTACTACCCCCATGTATCTACGGCGACTTCGTTCTTCTTCAGCGCCCATCATATCGCCCCCGAGCGTTTCCGCCACTTTGAAATCCAAATCGCCCCTTGGGGGGCGCTAGAGCCAAGGTTAAGATCAACTGCTGCATAGCATCAGTTTATAATTATCAACCAAAAAGGAAATAAAATGCGAAACATCAGAAATTTTAAACGAATTAATATAATGCAATACACTATCCACATACATATCGATGAGATATCGCTTGAGCCTGCGTCAATTGGTGACTAGTAATATAAACTTCGAATTCGATTTACGTCATAGAAGAGGTTTGTTAAAGGTAGGCACTGGGCAGTCTAAGCAGTGTTTTGGAACTACGATATATACTTTTCTATCAGATTTATTTCCTACCAGTTTACGATAAAGTAAGCTGCTGATGATGAAGATGTTCAGTAAAACGCACAATCAGTGAATGATGGTTGCTCATGGTCGCCTCCACATCACACCAGGGTATCGCGAACAATCGAACATACGCAAGATAAAGTGATTTTTATTGACACCGAATAATTCATGACTTGAAATTGACTCGTAAATTTTGTTCCGAGTCAAGAGTCATTCCACATTTCTGAAATCGAGTCAAACCATGTCAAGTCAAATCGTGTAGCGGATCTGGCGTAATCTACAATGTTAATAAGACATAGATATTATAATATACAGTATTTCTCAAATATGTTCTTTTGCCGACATCTCGTGTATCGTCGTAGACTTGTCAAATTCGCCTTTCACATATTACACCTTGTACACGGTGAGATATTCGCTCATTAAAAACACCGTGATTCGAACTATAATCTCTTTTCACTTCGATAAAAAGGTACTCGAAGGAGGATGTAGATCTCGGGTAAGAAGGATACCATTGTAATTGACTTGGGTCTACTGCCACTCCAGATCTGTACCGCACATTCGATGTCTGTAAAACATGAAATAATGAGATCCCGTAACTCGCGGGTAGCAAATATGTTCTTAATATTTGAATGAATGCTGTAACCGTTTACACCTATTGACTTCATCGGACATGATATCTTTGCTACACGATCCTATGCCAATATATTCTTTTATTGTGAGAAAACAGTTTTTTATGTTGTTACTTTTATGGAACACAGGTGGAATAGAATTGGGATATCGACCTGGTGTAAGTGACCATAGTAGGCTAGTCGAAATACCATGAATATCGAAACAACAAGACAAAGGTTGGGAAGGTTGGGACGCTGTGAAAATTCCGAGCAACCAAACTGCAAGTCCAACGGACAGGCGGCGTAACAAACGGAATAGCGCTCCCATAAATTAGAGCCATTGTGGTGTCATTGCGTTCATTAGGCCGCCACTCCGTTCGCTTGCATTTTGGTTGCTAGAAATTTTCACAGCATGATACGTGACCCACACTGTAGTATAAGCCTATATATGGAAAATTCAACAGGTGGGTGATAGTGAAAACGCATCATTCAAAACAATTAAATTCTGCCCATATGCGACTGCATATACTATATACCAGTGGTTCTCATTTCGACTCATCGCCCCCTCATCAGACTCGACACAAATTTCACCCCCATATTTACAAATCCGAAAAAGAGAACATATAAACGCGACATTTATTCACCTATCTCTGATCTCTGCTGAATTGACTAAGAAAAGGTCATTTTTCCGGGTAGGTTTGAGGAAAACCGGTTTCCGCGTCTCCATTTCTTCGAGTTGACCTTTTTTCGCGTCATATGCAGACTAAGATGTCTTCACGTGAGTAGTATAGTAGATCGGTCGTGACCTGGCAGGGGCTCTTATGGGCCCGCTCGCATGTCGCCGCGAAACTCGTGTTGGCATATCGCGCTTTTAGACCCCCCTTCCGCTCGCACATCGCTATTGGTTCTTATGTGTGCGCTCGCATGTCGCACTTTTAGGTATAGGCATCTCTCGCACATCGCATGGAAAACTCGTGTTGGCATATCGCGCTTTTAGACCCCCCTTCCGCTCGCACATCGCCATTGGTTCTAATGGGTGCGCTCGCATGTCGCACTTTTAGGTATAGGCATCTCTCGCATGTCGCCGCGAAACTCGTGTTGGCATATCGCGCTTTTAGACCCCCCTTCCGCTCGCACATCGCCATTGGTTCTTACGGGTGCGCTCGCATGTCGCACTTTCAGGTATAGGCATCTCTCGCACATCGCATGGAAAACTCGTGGTGGCACATCGCACTTTTAGGTATAGGCTGCGGCGATGATGCGCCTGTCATGTATTCTTACGCGATCTCTGGTGATTCGCCATGTGTTCTTATGGGTGCGGTCGTGATTCGCACTTTCAGGTATCTCTCGCGTGGTGTTGAATAGTCACCAACAATAACCGCACAAACGGAAACGTGGCTTGCAAGAGGATTAAGCAGTGCGTGCGACCTATATTTCGAATGACCTACGCGCTGAATTGTTTCCCATGCAGCTGTGTGCTACTATCGATTATTACACTAATCCAGTCAGTGCGAAATAGTTTGCTAAATCTAGGAATCACTTCCAAGGTAATATTTTGGGAATTAGTTTACCGCAGAGCCGACGTAGACGGTGATTCGAATATCAACAATAACCGCGTTCACAAACTAACACTTCAAAAATGTGTGAAATATTTGTAAAACCCTGCGATCGCTGACAAGATAATGTCTCGAACATAACCATCTTTAGCGACTTGGTCTTACAGACATACCGATCGCTCACAAGGTAATATTTCCACAGTAAGTTTGTCACAGAGCCGGCGCAGACGGTGATTCGTAAACCAACAATTTGACACTTTCTGGTGGTCGCTATATGTTTGACACTTCGGAACGTGGTTGACTTTAGTTGTATGATAAGAATCATGCGAAAATACAAGTAATGTGTCAATTTGTCAACTTGAAATGAAACTTACTACACAGCTCAAGTTGATTCGTATCTGAATGTGTTAATTCGGTACAATTCTAATTATTTTGAGAAATCTTTTCGTGATCTTTTGAATCGTACGTAACCTGAATATTACCGACACCGACTTTCAGCCCCATCGAATTATTCACACATTGCACGCCGCTGTTTCTCGCCTATAGAATCAATGCCAACTAGTTGTATAAAAATCAAGAATCACAAGTATGCACATATAATAATTGTATTCAATATTGAGAAATCAAACTCTTAACAAAAACACGCATCTTATCACTCGTCAACTCTATCATGAAAATCCTCGAGTCCTTATCATCAAAAATGTTATAGCGCGGTGTCGGAATTCATTCGCGGGATGTACTAAAGGTAAATCCAGATAATCCAAAATGAAATATTTGGACTTTGACATAATCTGAATTGAAATATATTGACAAACATGACTACCAACTTTGATCCAGTCACATTTCAAGATCATACTTTGAAACAATCCTTGAAACTTACAACTCTATTCACGATCCTGCTTTCCGTTTGTCAAAGAGATATTTCAACATCGTACCATACTCAAAAGAATTATTCACAACATTAACAATTGTTAAAAATCTAGTTTCCCTTACTTGATTATATCACTACAACTCATAAATTTGAAATAATTCGTCCTGGTTGTACTCGTATGATCGGTCTTTTTTTATTCGATTGTAAAGGTCGTTACTATTCTGAAGACAAAGTATTTACTAATCGGTGCATATACGATTTGACTTGAACATATTATATTTTGAGTATACGAGATTTGAATGTCTGAACAATAACTGACTAATAATTTATCACAATTAACCTTTGTCCGACTGCATATTTTTACACCGCTAACAGGCGGCATGGGTACAATTGTACCCACGTACATTTTCCATTGAAATTTCCAAGTTAGTTATATTTTTTGTACGGTATGCCGTATTTATTGGTCAGAGCGTTTAAATACAGTGCTCTAGGGAAGTATAGCACGTGTTGCTGCATCAGTTCTCTGTCCATTCCCTTTTTACTTTTATTATCCTTTCTGCCCCTGCGATCAGCTATCGTCATGCCAGTCGTTCCACTTCGTTTCCTCTCCCTTCGTCCCTTGCCTTAGCTGTTCAAATCCATCATGAGTCCAGAGATGTGTGACACCATACTAAGAGAAACAAATCGAAAGGCTAGAAGAGTTTATGAAGCTTTCAACAACAATCTCGCAGAAAGATTTCGTAATGCTTCTGAACGGCCAGTCGGCCACCACCAAGAACATTCGAGCCCTTTACTGAAGTTGAGCTCAGTGCATTTATTGGCATCCTTATTGCTGCTGGTGTACACATGATTAACAAAGAGAATCTGGACGATATGTGGAAAGTAGATGCTTTGCCTCTTTTACGTGCAGCTATGTCTCGTGACCGCTTCAAGTTGATGCTCAGATTTATCAGATTTGACAACGATAATACACCTGCAGAGCGTGTGCAAACAGATAAAGCTGCACCGATACGAGATCTATGGCTAATGCTGAATAAAAATTTAGAGAGAGCCTACAAGCCACATGAATGTATTACGATAGATGAACAATTGTTTCCATTTCGAGGACATACCAAATTCACACAGTATATACCATCTAAACCAGCTAAATATGGTATCAAGGTGTTCTGGGCTTGTGATGCATCAAACGCCTACCCGCTGCATGGTCAGCTTTATACTGGAAAACCAATAGATGGTCCCCGACAAACAAATGTTGGTGAGCGAACAGTTTTGGACCTGGTCTGTTTGTATAAAGGCTCTGGAAGAAATGTCATCACCGATAATTTCTTCACAGGTATGCAGCTAGCTAAAGTATTGAACACCTGGGACATGACTTTAGTTGGAACAGTCCGAAAAAAACAAGAGGTTTTTGCCAAGCAACATGCAGCCTGGCAAGAAAAAATGCACTTCACTCGACCAATTTCGCCTACCATCGAGATGCAACAGTCTGTTCGTATGTGCCAAAACAGAGCAGTGCATCCATTCACATGACCGGAGAAGTCGAAGCAACACAATCAAGCAAACCAGAGATCATCACGTACTATAATAAAACCAAAGGGGGTGGACACAATGGACAAAATGCTGGGCAAAATGCTGAATACACAGTAAAACGACGGACAGTGCGTTGGCCTTTGGCGTTTTTCTATAGCATGATCGATGTCACTGGCTTAGCGTCGTTTATCATCTACAGGGAACACAAGCCAGTGTTTAGGAAAACAACAGCTATGTATGCCTTCAGTGGAAGCTCTCTCTACCAACCGCATGACGATGAGAAACCGCTTCCTTCGAGCTGCAGTGGAAATGGTTCTAGGACGGCCCATTTCGACACCGCCAGAAGGGGCAGAAGCTAATCCCAAAGAACCCCATGGAAATCGAGGAGCTACACCGATTGTTGGCAGTTGCTATGTCTGCAGAGATCAGAAACGAAAACGACGTAAAACCAGGAAAGACTGCGTGGCTTGCGCTCAGCCTGTGTGCGACGAACACTCCATAACAAAAACAAAGTGTATTACTTGTGACACTGACTAAACCCATCTCGACTAAGTTTTCTTTCATATTTCTGTGTCAAATAAATTATTTCTGTACTCTGTTTCATTCAACATTCAAAAAATTGTCTTTGTGTTATGTATACTGGCATTATTTAGATACACAATGTGCAAGGGTACAATTGTACCCATACCGCCTGTTAAGGGTGTAAAAACATCTCGACCCTAAATCTCGGTAACGTGTAAAGATTTTTTGCCGACATTTAGTCTACATAATCTAACACAGAAATGTAGAGATGTCAGGAAGTTTCAGGTTTCTCGGGTTTCTAGAAAAAAGACTGTCGTATTTTAAAATTGGAATGGGTACAATTGTACCCATGCAGTCGGACAAAGGTTAAATCCGTATATTACAGCGTAAAAGATATTTGAATGTCAGCAACTCGGTAAGGTCATAGTTACTACCACATTACCTAATTTACCCGACCAACTCGTCATGATCATTCCTGAAATCAACACAAACTTGACTACTGACTTGAGTTAACCACAAAACAGCATCAAGTTTTAAATCCACTTGTAGCTTACGGCTTATTTGAATGCGGGTTATGTTTTGTTGAAATTGAGTGTACGGAAATAGTATTACGTCTCGACATCTCACCATCTCACCATATTCAAAGAGTCAACCACGAAAACATTATCAAGTAAATCTGTTTGTAACTTACCCGACCAACTCAAACAGTATCAGTATGAAAAACAGCCAAACATACACGAATCCATACAATCACCAAAACCTAAAATCCATAACAAGCTTGGTTGTATTCATATCCCTACACACCTTTTTTTTATTCAACTTGAAAAGTCGTTACTATTCTGTAAGATAGAGGAATTACTACGCGGTATATTCTGCAAGACAAAAGTAATTACTTCTCAGGGTCGGCGACTTGAGATTAACATAATATGTTTGAGTATACGAGATTTGAAAGTCCGACCAACGTAGTTGAGAATTCATTTCTTACAATCGAACGATGGTGTTATATTCAAAGTTATCATGCTGTGAACATAAGGATTGACACATTGATTTGACATATGAGATTTTGTAATAGTTGATCATTACTTTATTATTAAATTATTTGCGTTAATTAGACCCGGCGTTGTGGTAAATGTTATGACAGCAACAAACTTTTCAGTACCTATGTTATTAACATATTAAACTGTAAAACTATGTGTCTCTGAAATTTTCTTGATAGGAAAATTACTCCACCTTGGTAAAAATCACTCTGCGTATCGCGGATATCAGAAAATATTTCCAGTAACCAAGACTAAAGATGAAACGACAATATCGATATTATTACATTCAACAATCAGTACAATTATTAAAATCTATCGTTTGCGATAAACAGCACTAAAGATGTAATAATTCCAGTATTCATACATTGAACATCCGATACAAAATGCTTTATTATCCGATTCCCAACGGGTAATTGAAACGACTAAGTGTAGAATCAGTATATCACAATATCGTTACTATTGAATCCAACGATTTATTGTCGGAATTTGTGACAGAGAATTGAAACATATGCACTTTACAGAGTGTGAAAATATCACTTTGAGTATCGAGTACCGTTCGAAGCTAGCGATCAATTCTTAATCATTTCAGTAACTCCCCGTTGTGCGTGCTAAATGTAAAATATCGCGAGGTTATACACTCTAAGACTTTGATTATTGCAAAAGTAAATTGTGATATGTTTGTTAGATGCATCCAATTCAACTAGAAGTGTCTAGTGCCCAACACTCGTAATATCGAAAAAGTACTTGCTACGCTGTTATTTGCTAAACGTGTTTTGCATTGTTGTTCATTTCTAGTATTGATTGTTTTTGAACCGTCAAATAATAATTCCCGGCATGAAACTAAGCCGCCGAAAGTCGTTACCATCACAAAGAAACAATTTACACGATGTTTGCCAAATGTATCCCATAGTTAGGTGTACTGGAATTATTTGTAAAACACACTCTGGTAAAGAAATCGAAAAGATATCCTACACCTAAATCTGATAAAACCATTTTGCACTTTGTGTTCGTCAGTAGTATCCATTTGAATTTTTCCATTTCCTCTCGTCAAAGTAGATGTAATCATAGTCGCTAAAGAACTTACTTGGATGTGTTTGAATTCTAGACATAGTTCTAATTTACTCGACGCAAGACCCAAGAACAACCGTAGTTTACAACCGTGCACACATATCCAAAATATCGCACACTCCGCTATTCCTAAAGTACAAGCACCCGATACAAAATATTAGCCTACTTGTTGTGTTGTTGCGGCATCATCTTCACAATATCACCCTCAATACAAATGATGTTTATGTGTAACATGCTATTGATTTGAATCACACCCACCTGACGGAGGAGGATTTACTCAATCTTCACAAAATGGATATTGACCAACATCACATCATCGGATTGTATCTGTTTTGCTGGATATGAGTTATGTTAGTTTAACAGTAAACAAATTTCACCCTCTTGGATTATGAACTCAATGCGTTAGCAGTCATTCAATATTTTGTTTGTGTCAACTAGTTACTTTGTATGTTACTCCACAACTCTTACAAAAGTACGAAGGATATTAACATCACACTAAGTAATTAACTTTACTCGATATTCTCGCATTACGAAACTAAAGAATGGTTGGTTAGACTCTACAAACTGTTTCGATATCACAAGACCTTTATTGTCGGAATGGGTGTTCATGTATCTTAATAATCAAATAGTTCAACACAGAACTAGTACTAACAGAAACATCAGAGAGTTGTTTACACAAAAGTTTGTATGTGTACAGTATGCGAATACCATGTGTAAGTCCAGCACAATTGCGGTATCCATCCTAGTTTAGTTAACACAAATTTATTACAACGGGGGCACGTAAACTTTCGTGAAAGAAAAGCATACTCACTCCCAGAGGGTTATGTCAATGCCATAGCAGTACCCCAACAACAAAGTACATATGTTTTCTAGTCACGGTCCTTACATCTTTCACATAGATCAATCTACTTTGCTAACGAAAAGTGCTGAGTCATCACATGATCGCCCTCAAACAAAACAGCTAGTAGATATTATCATTCAAAAAATTCCTAACCCTTTACACACCAGTGACAAATCATACAACGAATATGTTTTGTGGGTCGAATTGTTGTTCAGTGTCAAGTCTACCTGTTGAAACTTACATTAAAACAACACAGTCACAATTCAATTAAAACCACGAATCTATTTTCATTTCGTCACATACAGAAAAATAAATTTTCTTTCCCCAACACATACTTGTAACCAATCGCTTTCATTAAACACACAACTTCATAAAAGTATTTACTTTCTACAACATAGACATTCCGATGTAGTCAAGAAATATTTTTATTAATCAAAATCATCGACTTCTGTTTACGGTGTTAGTGTGTGCATGTCATACACGTGGGGCCCGTATTAAAATGGACACGACTCAACTGAATGTAAGGAGATAGAAGTCTATCGCATAGATTTACATGTGGTCTTCGCTACGGTTTCAAAAAAAACGAATCATCTCTTTTGCATTGATCTAGACCGAGCAAGTTAGTTAATGACCATGATTGTGTTTGTCATATGCGAATGATAGGGTTACTGTCAAATCTACATACAACAACCTTCTGGCACTCATAATAGCAATTTCATTCTCTCCCTTCGTAGTCATATACCCCCCCAACTCGGCTTTTTTGTTCATCGACAGCTGCGTTTAACAAGACCAACGACACTGAACCCACGACGTTTACCTATGTAAAATTACCACTTTCACTTGGCAGTCCGTCGTTTACCTGGCTAAACATATCATTTTCACTTGGAAATCTATTTTTTCCCAGAGTAAGAAACCTTTTTCACTTGGAAATCTATTTTTTCCCTGGGTAACAAACCTTTTTCACTTGGAAATCTATTTTTCCCCGGGTAACAAACCTTTTTCGCTTGGTGATCCGTCGTTTACCTGAGTAAATAGATCATTTTCCTTTGGGGATCTGGCGTTTACCCAGTGTAACAATACATTTTCTCTTGGTCATCTAGCTTTTCCTAGAGTAACAAAACCATTTTCATTTTGAATTCTGACAAACACACCGGACAATTTGATATTTTTGTATATTGTTACAACGGATAGCGACAAAATATACACCAACAACAACTCCAATACATTTGTGTAATCGCATATTCACTTGTGCTGATGCAACCCATCAAAATCATCGGTTACCCACATGCAATGTGCTGTTGTACATCGACGTTTATGTTTTTGGAAAATTGGACAATAGGCTTCGATAGTTCTGTGATGTCCGGGTTCGTGCTTTGGATTTTCCAGAGTCAAAATGTCTGAATAAAACACCTCCTTGACGATGGTTGGTATGCGGATAACGGTGTTCGGAAAACGGTTGGATTTATGTCGCCCATCGCGATAACAATTCCAGGTCTAGATTTCCCCCGCGTGTTTACTATATTGTGTCTTTATTGGTCATGTATGTCTCGACATTCAGTTTGAAATCGGAAACCCTGATAAAGTATGTAACCGGATCCGGATATCAACTCTGAATTGATAAACCAATGAACAATATTCAAAGTAAACATGTTACACCCTGTGTTTCCACGAAAAAATACCATCCAGATATAGGGGAGATGTGGTACCGATGGATCAAAAATCGCAAAATGATCTCTGGCCCTCAAATCTTCAGCCGAGAGTAGCAGATCTTTTGCTGTTTCAACACTTCGATACAAGCTCTACCTATCGCGGACATTTACATGAACATCCGCCTTTTCAAGAAATATTTATAAACGTTTAAAATGTGTTGCTCGAACGTGTCATCGGTCCCCACCCGGTGGGTCCAAAGGCACACGACCATGGGACCTATGGGACATACGCTCAAAAACTCATATTAATTAACTTGTTTTGTTCAGTCATGAAATAATTTTGGGCGCCCGTCGAGCTCGCCACGCAATTGGGGGGTTTGAGGTGCGGGAGTTACGGTCCTAAGGATAATATATAGATTTTTGTCTGGTAGCTGGTTTCTTAGAAGTGTGCAGCTTGCGGAAATGAAATGACCTTGTTGATTAGCCAAGGTTGCAGTTATTAACCATATTTGAATTTCAACTTTCGGGTTCCTTTTTTTGACATCCTTAATGGGTGTTGATATATTCATAGAAATCATGGGCGATTCACTTGTTTCATGATTTATGGATTTGGAAAGACATCACGTAACAATTTGAAACACAGACCATGTAATGCGTAATGTGACAATGGCACCAAAAAAGGTTTGGTGACTTTTTGTGACTTTAATTCTAACGGCATAACCTGCTACATTGACTTTAGTTTTAATCTGGGTTAGGCATGTGAGGTACGTATAGGCTGCGAAATCACGGTATGTTAATGAACAGAATTGATGGTAAACGAATTTCCGGTCCGCAGTTTATACATCGTATATGGTATAAGTCAACGCAGCAACATTAAAAAGTAGGTTTGATATTTTAAATTTCAAGCAGCTTTTCGCGGGCCGCACTTTGCCCAGGCCTGCTCTACAGGGTATTTTTGAAGAGGTTGCCGAAACCAAACATTCATTCATCCATCCCTCCCTCCGCAATATTCATACTGGATATAGTACCTAGCTGGGTTCGGTAGGGTACAACATGGCCAAGTCACAGCGTGAAATAAACAGTTGGTGGGACGTTATCGTTTCCACATCGACAACGCTTAGCATTAGCTACTTGAAAATGCCTCGTGAAAGCATTTTCGCACCATGCGTATAAGTGGGATTCAGTCGAAGCTTGTTGTGAAATCAGCACAATTAGTTGCGTATGATTTGAAGTTGTGCACTATATTTATTCACCGCGTGTCCATGCCCACTGTGTTTTATATTAATACGACAAATTGCATCTACGGAATATTCCTTACTTATATAAACTGTCGCAGCACCCGAGTTGCTAAAGTCTGATAATCAGCCGTGCTTCCGGCATGAATAAACGTCATTCTGCGACAAGCTCTGTGCTATATTAGTGGAATACCACAGATATTGTACCAGGCCAACTACGCTATAAACGCAAGGCTTTCGTTCGTTCGATGGCTTGCGGCAAGCGATTATCCATTCAGAAATTTATGCCACTCTCCTATCACACAGCGGAAAGTGATATTGGTCAAACCAAATGTGCACTGTATAGTAGTCCCCCGATAAAGGTATGAAATATCGGCGCGATAATTTCACCGTGCCCGAATGGTACAAAATATTTCATAGTACCGTAGTAGAACCGTATATGAACAAAATATGGTACGGATATGAGTTGGATCAATTACAATAATTCAGTTCAACTACAACTACAATTACAATTACTCCCTTGCATGTTTCAATTACATTACAACTACAATTACTCAATGCTGAAAATATCAAATTACAATTAGAATTACTATTACTGTTTAACATGTAATTGATTCGGTAGAGAGGCGTTTTTTGACAGCCGTAGCGACGTAATTAGCAGCAATCTTAACATATTCATGTTTCATTCGGGATACGTAGAATACTCTTCAATTTAAAAAAAAACTCGAACGAATTCGAACTATTCCTAATCATGAACACTGAAAACTAAAAACACAGGAAAATGTTTCAAGCGACTGTTAACAACCGAAAGTTTGAGCGACTAACCGCGAATAGGCTACAGGACAGTCAATGAAATGTAATCAAACGATTAGGCTACTCAGAGCTGAGTGAGGATAATGAAATGTAATTGACAAGGCGTCAGCGATAAGGATGATACAGATCTGATGTGTAAAATTAAAATAAATGCAAAAGGAAAGAACCGCTTGATAACTACGAATTACAACATTTTGGTTCGCATTTACATTTTCACTTGCTTGGAAACTGTTAGATTGCATTTGATGAACATTAGAGTGCGAACATTTTTGGCCCCAGGAAATTTGGCCAAGATTGGAGGTAAGATTGGGATAACATAACATCTCAACAAATGCGTGATCAAGTTTGATGAAGCCTTGATTGGAAACTTGAATTTATTTTTGCAATTGCTGCAGCAAGCCTCGGTACTGGTCAGAGATTTAAAAATAAAACTCTGACCGTGGTGTAGGAAATGGTTCAGCTTTTCATCCATTTTTGAAAAATTAAGATTTAGTTTAGCCCACTGGTTCTCTAACTTTTTTAGACACGCCCCCTTCATGACAGTGAAATATTTCATGCCCCCCTTATCGTCATATCACACAATGAAACCAGAATGTTGGCAATCTTTACAGATAGTTTGATGGTATGGAAGGTTATTACTGCTGATGAGAGAATTCTCCAATATGAAACTCGGACTATACACAGAGCAATAACTATGAAATGGAGGTGAATCGCGCCAAGCGCGGAAAAAAAATTCAGATTACCGCAGCTCCGCGCCCCCCTTCAGATGCTTTCACCCAACCCAAGGGATGCACGTCCCCAGTTTGAGAACCACTGGTTTAGCCCATATTGTAATTCAAAAACTTTCTGTTGCTACTGAAGTATTGGTAACAGTTTAGCATGGCTGAATTATCTAGTTATAACACGGCACGCATAGAACACCGATGTATATAGGCTAATTATTACAGGTGGCGACTGTGTACTAAAGCCTTAAGGCCTTGCGGACCTCGTCATCATCCTGGTCCGGACTGGACTTTCACTGGTGTGACGAATAAATGATGGATTGATTGATTATTTTATGTTGTGAATGTCAGGTTTCCATAACAATGTAATTGAAATTGTAATTGAGCAAATTTTTTATCAAATCACAATTACAATTACAATTACAATTACAATTACACAAAATAGAAATGCTTGAATTACAATTACAATTAGAATTACATGAAAAAATGTAATTTATTACATTCAGCTCAATTACAAATTACAATTGTTCCAACTCTGGTACGGATTACGAAATCGTACAAGGTGTGAGGTAGTCATGTTCAACCGGACCTACCGCGAGCCACGCACCGAACTTCAACCCAGACCCAGGGTCTTGGTATATGACTGGAAACTTAAGTCGGCTGCTGTTAATGCTTTGACTAGATTTCAGTCAAGCAGCGGTTCCCTAACCGGTAGTTTCAAAACGAGGAATCGGCCGAGAGGTCGCATGATTTTAGATTAATCTGAGGGGGCAATACATTCGGAATTGAGATATCTGTTTCTGTGACTGACGTAAAACGTCTGATAACACTAAAGCAAGATAATATGAATAAAATGTGTACAAATAATCCAATTACTGCAGGGCGTCATTGAACTTATCTTAATATATTGATATTGATAATGATAAGTCATATTCTCCTTACTGTATTTGTTTATCGCTGCCACGATAGCGACCTCAAGGCCCGCGCATTTTGAAAGATTTCAACTGGTAAACATCACAGTGAGTCATAACGTGACGCAATTCCGATCACGAGTGTGATTTTAGATTGGCCACTCCAGCAAGGTGATTACTGTATGGCCTGCTTGCTTATTACTGTACCAATGCTGTACTAATAAAAACCGATTCGTGCGTGTGTTAGGTACATTTGTTATGTGTAGAAGAATTTATATCTATGCTATATAGCCAACATATTGTAGAAGCGTATATATAAAGCTAACATAGTTTTGATGCTGCCAATATTGTGCGTCCTGGAGTTGAACCAAAAGTAGAATCAGCAAATCTATATTCAGATTACTGCTCCCATTTTCAATTTGCCAACCTGTTTTTAAAATCGGGGCAACCGACTTTCATCCCTAGTATTGACAAATTGGTTATTGAGGTTGACCAGCTTAAGCTTATAAATATCGCCTATATGTTTCTAACGTCTGTACGAAATGACTAAATCGATATTTGGTTTGTTTTAAGTAAACCTACACATTATCTCTATGGCGTCACTATATAATCAAACACCAATATTGCGTTTTGGCTTATAATCCCAATTTTATATCGTGTGACCCGCGGATTGAGATGTGGAATGCGTTCCGCGAGTCAAAAATTTTGCGCTCCCCTGGTGTAAGCGGTGTCTTATAAAAGCCTAGAAGTGGACCGTGCTACAAGTTGGCAGGTACGGAATAAAAACAAAAAATGCCCTGGTATAAATGACCATAGTAGTCGACCAACACCATGAATACAAACCGCTGGTTTCGCAGTTGCGACTCAGCCACCTGACTCCCATATGATTATAATTGGGAAAATTGGAAGTCTGTCGTATATTGCTGTGGTCTAACTCAATTGTGCTTATACGAATCCGACTAGCTTCGGTCAAACAGCAAGCACTACGAAATGGTTACCATCGTGGCTCGAATCATAATGGAGAATTAATTCTCATGACTCGAGTCGAATATAGTGAGAGAGGACTTTATCAATACCGAAATTATACGCTCCCTGCTACTAACAGTAAATTTTTCTACGAATATTATAGTTTCGATACCATTTTACGCCCTGAAAGGCTGTAAACTTAAATTGTCCGTATCGCAACATACGAAACATGGATAGTGCAGTAAAAAGCCACGCACCGCACTGGAAATGAGATATCTGTGATGAAGTCGTAATCAACCCGCAGCATTGAAATAAAGTGCAACGAAGTTAGTGTGGTCGAAAAAATGCAGAATTGTCCTTAATATGATGTAGAACTGATACTACATTTTACTGTGGTCGCCCACAAATATAGAACAGTACAAAATTGAGCTCTCCATTTCATTACCACTGTTTTGAAGTCATAATGTGCGATAGTCAAATATTTGACTCGACTCGAAGCTTAGTCGTTGTTGTTGTCTGTGGTATCCAAGGTGTTTGTCAACTACTATATAGTTATTAACACCAGGCCAATTTTCTTCATTTTTTATTCCGTAAATGCCGACTTGTAACACGTCCTATTTTTGGGCTTTTTATAAGACACCGCTTACAGTCCAGTGGTTCTCAAACTTTTTCAGACACGCCCCCCCCCCATTATGATAGTGAAATATCTCGCGCCCGCTCACCTTCATATCAAAAATTCAACTAGAATGCTAGAAATCCCAACGAATAGTTTAATGGCATGGAAGGTTATGACCAGTGATTCCCAAGCGCGGCCCCCAGATAGCCTTCTTGCGGCCCCAAAAATATATTAGGAAATCGATTTATGACAAAAAATAAAATTTATCTTTATAAAATACTCTTGCTTGGCTTGGCCTTTGTAGTTTTTAATTATAGAATTGCAGGAAAGTTGTGAGCGTAAACTGCTAACGTTACGTCACTGCTGTTTCAATGCAATACGCCCTAACTTTCCAGTTGAACGAGCAGTAGCTATAAATATAAATAGGCATTGATAACTTTCAAAACCGGAGGAAAATGCTAAAAAAATGGTAAATTTTTCCCACTTCGTGGTCGCTTGACTAAAAAAGGATAAGAGGCTCAACTCCCGGAAAATACAGTTTTTCTTTCACATTAACAGGTGGTTGACTGAAACAAAAAGGTCAACTTTCCGGTCCAGCTCCCGAGATAGCCGCCGTAGCGTTCCTACAGTGTTGACTTGATGTATATCAGTCAAATTTGGCCCTATATGTAACCAAAATCCTCAAAAAAGTAGACAAAATCTCGAAAAAGAAGACATTTGGGTGTCCTCCGAGGACACTTTAAATAAAATCAAAAAAGAGGACACATCATCTTAAAAGAAGACGTATGGTAACCCAAGATAACTAGATGTGCAACACGTGACTCACGGTTGAATACGCCGAGATGCATACTGCTTAGCCGGCTAAAAGCAGCATAATTGGTAGTCCTATAGTCAGGGCCGTAACTGCCGCACCCCAAAATCCCCAATTGAGGGGGACCGAGCTCGAAGGGGGCCCAAAATTATTTCGTGAATTAGCATAAATTATGGAGTATTTTTTGAAAATTTATGCAACTTTTTCAAAAAATTTTCGCGCTTTCGCGATTTCAATTCGTCACATATTTTGATTATTGGGTACTCTTCCCCCAGAAAAAATACGCAAGATTTATAGAAATGGGCATATCAGCGTTGGCCATGACCGCACCACAACGCACCAAGACATATCAAGTTTTGGGCTATGTAAAATGTGACTCCAAGAAGTGTGTCAGAACGATCGGCAGCGAGAAAGCCTTGGCCGTAAAGGACTGCTTTTATGCTGACCAAAAACTTCGAAATACCAAAAACTTCGTTATATATACAAAATACAGATAGGTTTAATTGTCCGTATAGGCGCCTAAATGACTGGCGCCGAATGTTCTTGTCATGACAATCTAAACCTCACAAGACAAATACCATCCTGCAGGAAAGAAATTATGTGCCAGTGAAGAAATACCAATCTGAAATCGTGTGATCTTTCAGTTTAGTAGGTTTGGGCAATTCTACATTTTTTGATATAGCAGACAGGAGGTCACAAAATAACATCATGTAAAGAAGTCATACCTAGCCCGCCCGAAGATGTTTAATTTTACGGGCTCTGCAGTTTCAAAGACACCTCTCACTCAGCTCTACCGGTAAATCTGATTACGTGGCAAAGAGGACAACCATGCAATTCCCGATCTTATTCACCGATTTTATCATGAATTATCGAAATATTCGCGCGTCGCGCTGTCTCACTAAACAGTACAACTTAAATTTCCTGGCAAAAGCAAACAACGTGATGCGGGGTCAGTGTGTCACCTTATGGGAACCCGGTGTGGGTCCTAACGAAGTGCTGTTACGTTCCTGCCAACGGGTATACCCCCGGAGATGTTTAATTACTATAGATGGGGCCTATACCTTTTCAAACACACCTCACTCAGCTCTACCGGTAAATCAGATTACGTGAACAGAGACAGGATGAAAATTGATAGCAATGCATGCAATTCCCGATCATATTTGCCGATTCCGTCATGAAATTATCGAAATTTCTCGCGCCTGGCGCGTTTAGGCGAGAAAAGCTGATTCACTCAACGGACACCCAATGCAGCAGATAAGTAGCGGTAAATAGTGTACAGTTTTTAAATCTCGCCAGGGCAATAAAACTACTCCGAAATAGCCATGATGACTGTTTGGGTCCGTTTCTTAGTAGTATTCGTGCGGCCCCGACCGTACTCAGAAATTCTAAATTTGGCCCTCACACCGAAAAAGTTTGGGAACCACTGGTTATGACTGTTGATGAGAGAATATCAACTATGCAATTCGGACTATACACAGAGCAATAACTATGAATTGAGTGAAAATCGCGCGAATCGTTAAAACAAATTCAGAGGCTTTCACTTCAGTTTGAGAAACACTGGCTTACATGGATGAGATGGCGGGGAGGAGCCTAGATAAACTTTCAACACTTAAGGTAGGAATTCTGGTCTAGGGTGCTGGTAAAAATAATTTCGCCTCTGATTAAAATCGCTTTTAATCGAAGCCATAATCCAAATCATGATTTTTGATTTTTATGGTGATAATGAAAACATTAAAAGAACGTGGGATGAATTACGACCACGGAAATTAGGGTAAATGCAGCAATTCGCATCAACTCAATAATGCTCGGCTCGGGATCACCATCCCATACTTGAAAAAGTTCAACCTTACTGGTAATAATGGATCGCTAGAATCGCCATCAACCCATTCCGAGACATGTTGAGTAGGGCCGGGCAGGGTTGTAATGAGGTCAGGAGGTTCTGATTCACAATTCAATCTCATTTTCACAGTTTTGACTCGAGTCAAGTCGAGTCATTTTCAAGTCACCACTGAGTCAAGTCCTAGTCCAAGTCAGGGAGTGGAACTGGTATTATATTTTAGTGGTCACATAAAGTGTAGGCTACATATATTAATTTTCCAAGTAATTAATGCAGTTATGATTTCGATAATGTGTGATACTTTATTACTTGACTGGAAGCCTCGCTAATGGATTTCAATCAGCCTTGATGTTGAGTCAATTCCGAATCATCCATGACACTAGCATCATGAGTAGGGCAAGTTTTTGCAACTTTTGCAACTGTTTTTTACAGCTTCCGGCAGCTTCCTAAATACTCGTAAGATATGTAGAATGCTGTTTTAAGCTGTTTGAAGGAAGCTTATAGTGCAACTTTTTGCAACTTTTGTCCATTATTCTCATTCAACTTTTTGGAACATTTTGCAACTTTTTCGATTTTTCATGAAAGTATTTTCGATTTTGATGAAATACACGGCCAAATAAGACTGAAACACCGTAAAACAGCACCGAAGTAACGATTTTACGGGTATTTCGGGAGCTGAGCCGGAAAATTGCCCCCCCTTTTTTTTAGTCAACCTAGCAAAATGCAACTTTTGCAACTTTCTTCAAAAATAAATAAATAAATGCAACTTTCCACGGATTTAACTGCAACAAAAACTTGCCCTAAATTCATGAGTATCATGGAAGATATTTATAGCGGTCTATGAATGCGAAAAACTGTGTCCGTTTTATGTACAATGAATATGGTTGTCCAATAATGAACCACATTCACGCATCTCTCTAGAAAATAAAACAGCCGCAAAAAGTCAATAAAATCAACGCGATGGAATTAAAATAAAAAAAGTCAAAGGTGGCCACATATAAATTGCACTGATTTAAACCAGAACCCTGATAGTAACTATACAGTATACAGTAAGAATGAATCAGCGATATGTTCCATATCTATCTCGGATATGTCAAGTAGCCTATGTCACAATTTGACCGTCCATTACCAATATGAACCGGATCAGTTTCCACGACAGCAGATGACGAAAACATGTTGTCGCGCTGTATTCTTTGTTTTTGAGATCCTTAGAAGTACACGTTGTTTCGCGATGATTTATTTCACGTATATAAAAGCGTGAGTTGTGGTCTGAAATAAAAAGCATAGTACTAGTCAGATAAGTTATGTGAGTTCGGTGAAGGAAAATTAGAAATTTTGTGTTTAACTTTCTAACTGTAGAGCGCAGCAATATCGCGATGCATTTTATGACCATGGTATTAGTATATTCACATACCAGTGGGTGTTCATGCGGAGCATGCCAGTCATATTGCCCACAGTCTAGTGTAAGTGACGAAGGCCATTAGTACGAATTTAAAAGTTAACATCGCGTCTGGCGAGATTACATTCATGCACCAAGTTAGAACATATGCAGGTCCGCGTTCAAATGATGTCAAATTAATGGCCATGAAATCTTCCATGGAACTATAATTACCTCAATCACATTTATCCAACAGGTAGCTCTCCAATTACGGGATGTAGGTCTTATACTAGTCAGCCCACAAGTTTGCCGGACCACAACCTGACATATCGATCTCGCCTTCCTTCACATGCCACCTCATTTATTCGCTTGTCCTTTTATATCATCTCCTTTTGATTTTCATACAGTGTAAATCGCCTATATAGGCCCAGAGGGGTGTCTGATGTCAAAGGCTACTCCAAGACGTTTCGACACATTCCTGTCTTTTCGTTGCATCGCAGTCTGGTGGTGTTTCGAAATGATGAAATTCATAAAAATAATTAGTGTTTATTCTGTGAGACAATCGCAGGACGTTTGTAATCTGAGATTTTCATGATGATTTAAATTTGATGACGCAAAATATATACACCGTTCGACGTGATTACATGGGCAAATATTTGTGTCTGAGGTGGACGTGGTTGCATGACAGACGCCATGTAAACAATCCCGGTCATCTGTGTTTTTAGGATACGGACGCAGAAGGACATCCAGTGCTTTTATGGGCTTATAACATTGGTTCTTAACAGAAAATGTTAGAGCGTCCAGTGAGCTGTATTTAACACGGCCAAAACTACACGTAAATACAGCTTATTCTGAACATGACGCGAGAGTTGACTAAATAAGGTCAACTCAGCGGGAAGTAGGCGCGGAAATCGGTTTTCCGTGCACCTACTCTGAGAAATTATCTTTCTTTTTAATCAATTCACCATCGATCAGATTTAGGTGAAAAAATTTCCCGTTCATGTGTCCTTTTTTTCGGGTCTGTAAATATTGGGACGCAAATTCGTGCCGAGCTTGATAAGGGGCATTGAGTCGAGAAAGTTTGGGAGCCACTGGTATGGAGGAACCTCGAGAGCTTGGAAATACCGGCATACGTACCAAATTCGGCACTGGAGATATTCTTTCATGGCACGCCAGGCGGGCACGAAATATACACCGTTACGCACGCACTCATTAATTTATCGGTTTCTTCATTTTTCATAGCGGGGTCCAAATAACGCGGTTGCTAGCTTTCGGATCAGCTGTTAGTAGGGTTCATTTGCTAGATTGGTTCGAAACTAATCACTCTATTAATCACAAGATTACTGACTACGAGAACAACTTTTATTCTTCCGAAACATGGAAAATGCAACAATACTTCACTCGCTATGTGGCGATTATATGTCAAAACCTCGTAATGTACAATATGACATAGTGGTAATAACTATATAAATCAACGGAAGCGTGTAGGTCTTGACTCCTTAAAATCCCGCACAACATCGTCTCAGCCAATATTAAATGCGAAATATATACGGAAAAATATATAGCAAGCGAGTAGTTGCGAAACTAGGCACACTGCACACCAAATGCTGCCTGCCCCTAATATAGACATTTCACATATTTTAGAATATCCGGACTTTTTACATTATCGGAAATGCTTCAACCTACGCATTGATTGCATAGAACAGTGGTTCTTAACCTGGGGGTAATTACCCCCAAAGGGGTAATTTACCAATTGTTGGGGGGTAATTCAAATTGACGTTTTTTAAATACTTATAAAGGTGCACTGAAGTATTTTCAAACGTAAATATCAATGTAGGTCAACATATATTTTTGCCAGCTTGTATATATTTCGTTTCACTTAGCACACCATGCCTGCTGTGATATCATAGTAACCATCAGTGATTATGAATTGCAGGGCCGAATGTTGTTTAGTACAGTGCTAGGTAAGTCCGATTTATTTTGCAGTAGCCTAGTGCGGATGATATATTGTTGGGCATGCTGACAAATATAAAGACAACAAGGGGCATCCCAAGGTTAGCTTTACACCTATGATGCAGTAACAATATCGCACAAATATAGTATAGTTAGTATTGAAAGGTGTAGTGGTGGTCTATTCTAGTCAGTAAAATTAAGTCTTAAATCATCGAAGAAAAGAGGGAAAGGTTTTGGAGCATTTTGGGGTACGCCTTCAAAATAAATAACCGATGTTGATCATAAACTCATAATGGCTTTGAACTTTCTGATTAAATTTCCTCCAACGTATTGCTGTGAAGTAGGATTTTCTGCAATGTTATCTATCGAAGCCAAATAAGTTTGCGATGGACAATGACATGAGAGATGCTGTCTATTATCCTCCCCTTCTTCAAGATTTGACTACTACTAGATAACAGGAAAACAGCATCAGCTTCTCCATTGACTTGATATTTTTAACAGGCATTTCAGTGTTCATTATGACGTCATATTTGCGCTGGTTTTGAAAAGGGGTAATTGCATCCCGTCATTGTCTTCTTGGGGGTAACGATATGAAAAAGGTTAAGAACCACTGGGCCATAGAACCACTGGCGTATTGCATTGAATAGTCGCAAATACTCTCGAAATCGGATCCCCGCAACCTACAACACTTGCCTACTATATGTTTCTATGTGATTGTTGTATGTACACAGGGCCTCACCGGCATCTACCGCAAGATTTATTTATTTTAGAGACTACGTCATTGCTAGTGAACTTAGTGATGCACTCTTTGGTTTTCATTTTTAAGTGCATCCTAACAACGAGGGGATTTAAACGACTGAGTTTATGAGCGTGTGGAATCTGTGGATTCATACCAATCACGGGCCTGGAAGTGAAACCAATTCACATCGCAGAACGTGAGGCCACGTATCGCACTCTATTGAACTCGCCAACATTATCTGAAGGTCGAGTTAATTTGTTATAGCAAGCAAACATGATATCGCGACTTCGAACAATATGTTGTTGACAGCTTATACTCCGAGCTTGCCTGATCGGATCTATCCTAATACATGCGTAATGACGCGCAATGGTTGTAACGTATGGCGTAGGCCTACCTGCTTAAGTTCAAGTAGAATAACAAAATAACATCATAGCAAGCTGATGAGTCATATTATCGCGGCTGTGATAATGATAACAAGGACATTGGTATGGCTTGTCATAGAAAGCATACGTATACACCACTAACTATTGATTGGTAATACGATGTCATATACCTGCCTTGTGGTTCTTGTAGTTTTATCACCCACTTTCATATTATAGCCAGAAGGTCCCGTTCAATGGTTACCTTGAGGTGCGACTGTTCAATTCAGTCTAAGTTATTAATAAGATATAGAAAAAATGCCACAAGATTTCGATAAAATGAAAAGATAGGAAGTAGTGGAAACGACTTGGAGTAGTCTTTCAATCAAACACCAAACTTATAAACAATGTTCCCTCTAAGCTGCGCACGTGCGCAAATGCGCAGTGCTGAAGCGGTCTCTGCGCACAGAAAATCTAAGTTGCGCACAAAAAATCCGAAGTGATGTTTTTTTTTTAAAGTCGTTGCGCACTGTTGTCCAAGGGACCACGCAGGCGCGCAAACTCGTGAAAAATTAGGGGGAACATTGCCAGGGGCAATTAGTGTTATCGCTGAAGTATTACACCGAGGTACAAGTGCGGCCCGCAAAGGTAAATATTGCGCTCCGTGAAGAAATGAGACTTTGCAATCACGAGCGCATAACGAAAAATCTTTTCTTTTAGTATGGTCTCGTACGCGTGAGCGATACTGATATCATTTCAATAGCGCATTATTTTCTGGGAATGGCGAAATAACATGGTTTAACAAAGTTATAAATAACAATGGGCTAGCTCGAAGTTAATCTGCGAGAAACTAGCGCATAGTCTTCTCCGCGTGTCATGAACATTGCGTAAGATTTCCTCAGGACCGTAACTGCTGCACCCCAAACCCTCAATTAGGGGACCGAGATCGAAGGGAGCCCAAAATTATTTCGTGAATTAACATAAATCATGGTGTATCTTTTGGGAATTTTTCAAAATTTTTTTTCAAATTTCCTGATTATTGAGTACCCACCTACAACAAAAGATACGCTTGATTAAGAGAAATGGGCACTTGGTCGTTGGCCATTACCTTGCCACGACGCACCAAGACATATGAAGTTATAGGCTATGTGACATGCGACTCCAAGAAGTGCGCCAAAACGATCAGCAGCGAGAAAACCTTAGCCGAAAAGGACTGCCCTATATATGCTGACCGAAAACTTCGAATCATACATATAAGTTTAATTGTCCATAGGCGCGTAAATGGCTGGCGCTGAATGTTCATATGCTGGCGATCCGAGTCCCACAACAAGACAAATGCCATGTCGAGGGAATATTATTTGCCAGTAGAGAAATACCAATTTTAAATCGTGTTCGTGTTTTAGTTTAGTACGTTTGAGCGATTTCAATGTCTTTTGACATAGCCGATAGGAGGTCACGAAATAGCATCATGTAACGAAGTCATTATACCAAGGGGTGCGCCCGAAGATGTTTAATTAATATTTAGAGGACCTATCTTTTCTAACACACCTCACTCGATCAGCTTTACCGGTAAATCTGATGATGTGAGCAGAGAGAGGATAAAAATGGATAGCAATAGATATATGCAATTCCCGATGATATTGACCGATTCAATCATGGATGATATCAAATTTTCGCGCTTCGCGCGTTCAGGTGACACAACCACCCAACCAGCCCCCGATTTAGATCAAAAGTATCAGCAAAAAGCGCAGAACACGATAGGGGGGTCTGGGGGGCGAAGCCCCCCAGAAGTTCAGTTTATCAGCTTATGTGGGGGGATGGTTGCGCACTATTTTCCAAGGGCCTGCGCAGTGAGTTACCGTGTTTGCGCAGACTCGTGAAAAATTAGAGGGAACATTGCTTATAAATAGATTGTAGGGTACATGTCCAGGCCCACTGCATTATATGTAACAGAAGATAGCGTAACAAGAACAAGCTAGTAAAATGAAGAGGCATGTGTGGGTATAGGCGAAATAGATATGTCGTACAGTCCGATAATATCGAGCGCAGATTAGTGTTCATTCAATAGAATATGCTTGTGTTTTGAATTGAATGAGGAAATGGACGGATGAAAATGCTCGCGGACCGTGTGATTGCCGGAGAATTTCTGTCCAACGTAGTCGTGATACGTCATACCTGATAAAGTCATCCGACCAAGATCTGATATATTTATCTCGCCTTCCGTCGCTTGCCACCTCATTTGTGTCGCTTGTCCTTTTGTGTTGTCATGTATTTCAGCCGTTTTCAAACAGTGGTACGCCTACCACTAGTGGAACATGAGACCTTTTCAAGTGATACGCGAGGTTTTTATTTGTAGTTATAGTCTGCGATATGCTGCTCTTCGCAGTAGCTAAATCCTCAGCAAATACACGATGCAACAATTAGCTCAGCTGTGCAACAATTTCACGTTGATATTATTGCGCCACGACAGTAGCAGCTTCGCACTACAACAAAGAAAACCAAGTAATTAGTGAGATTGGATAATGAAAAAGTATGCCACTAGTGTTTATAGATTACCAGCCTTTAAAGCGGCACTTTGACCACAATTCAGGGTAGGTCTCCATGACCTAATTGCAGAGGAATTGTGGTCAAAGTGCCGCTTTAGAGGCTGGTAATCTATAAACACTAGTGGCATACTTATCCATTATCCAATCTCACTAATTGGTTGGTATTCTTTGTTGTAGTGTGAAGCTGCTGTAGCGCAATAATACCAACGTGAAATTGTTGCACAGCTGAACTAATTGTTTCATCAGGTCTCCATGACCTAATTGCAATAAAGTCCAAGAGTCGAAATCTGGCGCTTGGACATACTTGCGAAGTGCTCTGATATAATATGATGCCCGAGGTAGAATTGAGCTGCGGAAATATTTGCATTCATCGAATTAAATTGTGTTTCATACTATATTCCTGTGTGTTATGGTTTGGTAATGATGCGAATAACCAACTAATATGGATGGAATCGAGTAAAAACAATTCATTTGAGGTCTAGGTGGTACACGATCGTAAAAGGTGTGAGAAACGCTGCTCTAGTTTTCAGTATATTTATACTTTTCATTCAGTGTATAAATGCCTTTTCCCTACATCCCCAGTCCTGGTGGGTGTCTGATTTGCAAAGCTACTCTATGTTGCTACAACGCCTTCATATTTTGTTATTGTATCTTAATTTTGGAGTGCATTGATCTGATGGAATTTTCCATAATTAACAGAACTGAACTGAACTGATACGTTCTCTTGCAATTCGCGCAATGTCCGTACGCACAGTGTACACAATTTGCAGTGTATGACGGCACGTAGGCCTATATGTGATCTTGTAGTGTGTACAATATCTACAATACTTATGTCGCGTTACAATCGTTCAATCGCATCATAATTCATTCAGTTCACGCGTGGTTAAGATATTGAAAAGTTTATTAGCATCATTGCTAAATTGCAGTTGGAAATCTTACTAATGCGAGGACTTCATACAGACTTAATTAATACATTTTCAAATCGTTACACGAAGCGGAGGAACCGGGGCGATAAAGTAGTCACGATCGTGAGGTGTTGATCGATATCACGTATTCAGGGCAGGTCGGCAAACGATTTACCTGGAAAACTATTGCGTTGCTTGGAATACTATAGTAGTCAATGAATGGGAGAGCCGTCAGGAGTGAGGTTAAATGCGGGTATACGTGTAATATATTTATCAACCGCGGCTAGCAGAAATGGCCGACTGGAATCATATCGGTAAAATGTCAATCATATCATTTGACCTTGGTGATATTTTCGAGAGAAGGGGTGACCGTAGGCGGTGCGGGCCTGACTTCTTAATGCCAGATTGGCAGTCGTGATTGTCTTCCATGTCAGGTTTCCAAGGTCTGCGGATTCGCACTACGACAGAGTTTGAGCTGTAGGCATTACGTAAGCTACATTCATCATACACTGCACAGTGCACAACTTATATTGCGCGATCTATACCGGACACCGCATTTAGGAAGATAAAATTCAGCTTATCTATTCAGGTTAATATTTATTAAAATAATCACAGCTGCTTGAAGATGAGAGTTATTTGCGCCGGATACCCAAAGAGTGGCACCAAGTCATTGGCACATGCCCTCCGTATACTCGGATATAAAGGTGATGTTAATTTATCCTATTTAATAGGGAAATGAAATGTTATCCAATAACAGTTTGAAATATATATGATTAGGTCGGCCTAAAGTGCCTTCTCAAAATTGAATGCACTGTTTCATAATAGCTTCATCATGGAGCTATCGTAGGAAATTCAAATATCGTGTTATTGCAGTGGTTCTCAAACTTATTAGATGCCAGCCTTTATGATAGTGAAATACTCTTCCTCCCCCTTATCGTGATATCACAAAATATTAAAGAGAGAAATCAGAACGCTAGGTATCCCAACGGATAGTTTCATGGCATTGAAAGTTATGGCTTCTGATTAGAGAATTCTCAAATATCAAAGTTGAACAAAAAACAAAGCAATAACAATGAACTGGAGGTAAATCGTGCGTAGCGCAAGGAAATTTTCATTTAACTGCGGCTTCGCTCCCCCCTCCCCCCGTTTGAGCACCACTGCACTAAAATGTATTTGAGATGGTAAAAAGCTTGTTTTCTTTGTTGCTGCCTTCCCGGGCTGCAGTTCTTCTAAGGTTTGTCCAGCGCACCTTGGACTGAATGTCTGTCTTCGTGTTCTTGTCACCAGACCGACTTCAATTAAAATCCCTGATCTTGACGACCTGCTCGGTGCAAACTAAAAGAATGAGTTTACCTCTGACTCCAGTATACAAATCTTTAGTGCTGTAATCCTTCTTTGAATTCTAGCTATCGGCTTCCTTTTTTGTCATGGCCGTTCATCCTATATGGATGATGATGACTCATAGTAATCACTAGCGCTGATTGATTTGATTTACGAATTAGGTATTTAAAAACGTAACACGTAACAATTTGGAACATATACCGTATTATGCGTAGTGTGACAATGGTATCGAATGTTTGAAATTAACTATACGGAAAGAGAGATTTCTTGTGATTTCAATTTCTCCTGATACTTTGCTACATTAAGTTTATTTTGAATCTGGATTACGCATGCGAAGTAGCCTACGTAGGCAGTGTATTCGTGGCATATTTATGAACACTGAACAGGCTTCAAAGTAAACGAATTTCATGTTCAGTTGATACAGCTTATGGTTTAATCCACACAAAAACACTGCAAAGTGCGTTTCATGTTTTGAATTCGAAGAAACCTTTCGCGGGTCGCACTTTGCCTAGGTCTGCTCTAGTGGTTGTGTAAAAAATACATGTATGAACTTTCAACCTCAATCACACTCAAGAAACGTAGTAATCACTTACTCGAGTATACTCGATTTTGCACTGCTCTAACCGCGAGGGCGAGTCGCAGGCAATATGGTAAAGGTCTTTAATGGTCATGCAGATGCGAAATGTATTCTTTATCCAAGTTCATGTTTTAAAACGCTGACTCGCAGCTATTTATCTGACTTTGCCTAGCCATGGTGAGTTTCCGAACTCAAAGACTACTCCAAGTCGTTTCGGCACCTTACTATCTTTTCATTGTATCGCAGTTTTTGGGGTGACTCGAAATGATGCAAATAATAATAAACTGATACTGATACTGGAGCTGAACAGTTAGAATACAACACTGCACTTTGTTTTTGCAAGTCAACCATAATCGACTTGGTTTTGTGAAAGAAAATCAAGTAAATAGCGAAATATATAAGGTTGGTATTCTCCCACTAGAAGTTCCTATACATATCTCACAACTTGGTCAGGCGAAAAGGGCTGTTTATTGCATTAGTTCAGGGGTCGGCAACCTCCAGGTTGCGACCCAAGGTGGGTAGACTCAACTTGTCCTGAATGATATTTATTGTTCGAGTTCATAGCAGTTGCCTGCTGAGTTCTAAGTATGGCGATTTAGAGGGATCATCGTACCATGAGATTATTAATGTTCGGATTGATGGGAACAGTGCTATATTAGTATTCGAATAATACCGGTTATTTAAACTTTCGAGCTCGGGTCGTAACCCTTGTAGCAACAGAGCAACGTTTGACTCATATACGAGTGAGCCTTCTCGTTTTTATGCAGATCACTTTGTACTTTATTAGTCTGTGTTCATCCAGTGTTTTCCTGCACCTTCATTAAAACCAATTATTTCATAACACTGACACACCGGGCATGAGAAAGTAAGATTATATGAATGTATCTTAATTATGGAAATATACCAGCAATATACGGACAATATAGTCACATGTCCACGCAATTTAAGCTTTGTTTCTGGTAACAAGCGAAGCTTGGCCCATCTGTACCTCATTTTTACCCATTGGTTTCAATGCACTCAACGTACCCGACTATATGCATAAATTTGTTATTGAACGAATATTCACCACGTGGCTGAGCGAAGTCGGATTCAACGCATTGATATATTAAAAACGAAACATTCGAATCGATTTTGAAAGTAGAGCGTGACATGTGGTTAAGCATGTGTGAAGTCAAGTCACGTATTTTAAAACTTGTGGACAGTATGCATTGCAGGAGGTACCATCGAAGTAACAGTGAAAATTAAACGTTAAAACAAATTGACCATTTTGTTTTTGTCAAATTATTTTGGAATACTTTGTGTGTTAACATTTCCTCCAACTTTACATACTTAACTTTTATCGTTTAGCTTAAGCAGAACTCGAAGCAATTTTCTCCGTATCGGAAAGCAATATACTCTATGGGTATTCCACATGATAATATAGTACAGGCTGTAGCAAATATCCATTTTTTTTTCAAAAGATACCGAAGAATCACAATCAGGTACTTTGTTAGCTTCGACTTGCAGAAATTTCAGTAGAACCACGCGTAAATATCTACCAGCAAAAAGGCATCAATTAAGTTGCATACATTTGTCGTAGTTAATTTAGGGCGAATTTCGGTTTTTGAAGGCCACCGGGCCACAACATTAGTTTTGGAGTTTTACAGGTCCGCGAGGTCAAAAAGGTTGAGAAACATTGTTCCAAATTAAATTATTTTTGCGTCATGTTCCCGTGCTCACAATTATTCATGAGCCACATTTTCTAGGCCGTCATTTTATTTGGACTACGAAATTCGACAGTGTGGTATTGCTTATGCCCGAGAATTGGAATTAATTCCTTCATCCAAAGACTTCTCGAAGAGTGATCGAGAAATGCAGCCATCCAGCCTTATCAGCAAACGATTAACGCGACTCTAGCTACACAAAAACCTTTGTGCGTGATGTAAAAAACGCATTACAGATTGTAGACGAACTTTCTCTTGTGTAATCATCAATTACGTGTAGTAACTATTGTCTACTTCAGAGGTCTCAAACACGCGGCCCGCCAGAGCATTTTGTGCGGCCCGCGACGATATTTCAGATTTTTATTAATTTAACAATATATAAGTGTAACATATATCTTTTCAGGTTATAAAGTGAAAATTATCTCTTAGATTGCTCCGAAAGCCTCAAATTAATCATCAAACTTCACTATCACATCAATTGCAAACGCTACCATGCAGTGGAAGATTCACTATTTCACAACATTTCCAATTCATGGTGACAAAACCAGACCCTTAACGATTCCTAACTGAAATTTGTGAGTTGAAGTTGGACGCGACCTTTCTTAGAATTACTTAGACGCGGGCTAACTCGATGGCAAAGTGAAAATGACTCGAGTGGACTCGGAATGCCGTGAATTTGTTTGAACCATGAACGCAACAAACTAATCGCGTATCAGGGGAATAGTAATAGATGATGAGAAGGTCGCAGCTTGGTATTTTGCTAACTAAGCAGGCAATAGCTATGACAACCATTGGCAATCTGTTAGTTACATCGTTAGTCGCTAAACCATGTTATTAAGGCCACGTAAAGGTACCGAGTACCGTCGTGGTACGCTCCAACGATGTAACAACAATGGACCGTTTGGCGTTCCGACATTTCAATCACTAGGACACATTCATTAATATATTTATATTATATTTATATTTTTCTGCTCCTATATTTGAAGATTGGCCGTGAGATTAATAGCCTACTTATCAGAAGTAGGCCTATACCCGAATCCTGGATTGGAATTACAATGATCAACCTAAAAATGTTTTGATATCAGATCAGTCTCTATTATCAATCTGTTAAATTCAAAATATTCATAGTAGCTGCAAAATTATAACCCGACAGCTTCTATGATGGCATCATACATTTGTCCGCCCATATGGTGTCTATATCTTATGATTAATATACATCAAGTACAACAACAATTCTATTGCAATAGTTATAAATGTGATGATTCTTTTCGTGCCCGGCCTAAATTGATACAAGACTAAATCACATTTTGACGACGTGTGTTTACTGTCAGTCTGCTGGATCGGCTCACTTTCAATAGGACAATTCATTCGCGCCAAATACGACCTACTTGGAAAGATATAGAATACCCCTCTAAATGCTGCGGCCCGCGGCGTCGTCAAAACTGGAAAACTGGCCGGCGAGCACATTTGAGTTTGAGACCTCCGGTCTACTTGATACCCTCGTATTCCGGGATTATCGCGCAATGTCCCTTGTCGCCATCTAGTATAACTCGTTACCCACACGACTGGTTGTGATTCGTTGATTCACGTTCTCATTCGGATATCAAAGACTACTCCGATCGCTTCGACACCTTGCTATCTTTTCATTGTATCACAATATTGTCATGCATTCATATGACGTTTTTTTAATAATTAACTGAATTGAACTGAACTGATGCGTAGAATTTCAACTGCATGTGTACTCACCGTACGTACCTTTGAACTCGTAGAGTGTACGTCTGTCTTGTTGCCATCCTTCGATCGCAATATATTCGATTCAGTTCACATTCATTAGAACTGCGCTGCCGATACAACGTGCAATAATCAGTAATCTGACACGGGGTGATTTGTTCATCAACGTAATCGATTGCAATTACGATTAGTTCTGAGTCATGCAATTACGATTGCGATTATAGTAAAATCTAGAACAGTGGCTCTCAACCGGGGGTCCGCGAAGCATTTTCAGGGGGTCCACGAGACCTCAAAACTTGAAAAATGATAAATAGACTAATTTGTATTTTTTCAATTAGGTAAATCACGAGACAGATTCGCTTCATAACTGGTAAAGCTTCACGACTCACATAACAAAAATGGCCTTTGGAAATGAAACATCCTACTATACAAACTCATTTTTATTGATAAATTGACAGCAGCCTAATGATACAAACATATATTGCTATTTGAAGATGTTTTATCGGGGTCTGCGCTAAAATATAAAGTCAGACTAGTAAGATCAATCAGGGTGACTTCAAGATGTTTATAAGTTGGCAGTCTCAGTAATATAGTGAGCAGTCGCTTGAAATGGAAATTTTTGATCCATTTTCTTCTGTATACATAACCACTATTCAAGTATAATTACAAGTTGATCTGCTAGATAGGAATGGCTAGGCTAGACTTTCACTCAAAAAACTGTTTCTAAATTTTGGAGCCTTACGGTGTCGTCGGAAGCGTTACGAGTTAATTTTACATTCACCACCACCTGTCTTTGAGGAAGTGGATTTTCAGCACTCGTTCATAGCAAATCAGAAGCGCGGGTTTCAAGACATGACCATAAATTTCATTAAATGCACCTGCAAAATTCGCTTTGAAATAATAAAAATTGATACAATTTCTACATAATGTATAATATTATTTATAGGATCAGTCAATTTGTTGCTATTTATCACTGCAATTTCTACATAATGTATGATAATATCTATAAGATAGGCCATTTTGCTGCTGTTTATCACTATCCCACAGTTAAATTTTGCAGACGTCATATCACGGTTGCGCGATAATTGAGCTAAATTTAAACGAAAACTTGAGGTGGTCCGCCGAGCTCCCTGACGGCCGAAAGGGGTCCGCGAGGACAAAAAGGTTGAGAACCACTGATCTAGAAGAAGTCAATTATGATTACGATACGATTACACGTAAAACTAATCACGATGACTCAAGATTACATTGATTTTGCCTCTTGTCCTAGCCCTGAACATATATTGAAAGTCTAGTATAACGATTGAGAAGATACCTCATGACAGAACAATTTTCTTTTCAAGTGTGACATAATTTGTTGATTACGTCACAATATATCCATTATCCAACTCTATAGCTGACGATTTCTGACACTATACGATTTTCATTCTAGTTACAGCACACGCTAACATGGCGTATAAACGCATGACTATAACGACAGATTCAAATGTTGAGTAAAGAATCGGGAAATAGCGATTGTAGTTCGCTTCATGTGTGGGGCCACATGCGAATAAGATAAAGTGAGCAGAACATTCTGTCATATTGAATAATGCTTTTTGCAGTTGAACATACGTATGCCTATTGCCAACAGTCCACTTCATACAGATACTGCGAGCAATCGTTAAGAGTAACGGAGAAGAGCGAGTTGGTTACGATGTGTCAACAGCCGTTGCTTTTTAATGCTTCGATGTTGACATAGTCATGTGTTATTTGACTAGAAAAAAAATTCAAATCTTTGTCTGGTGTACAAATGTACATACTCTGCGCCAAGCAGAACGTCGAAACTCTGTTTAACTTACCATAACTAAAAACCATTAATTACGTTACTATTTGTAGGGTTACCATACGTCCTCTTTTAAGGGGGCACTCCTAGTTAGAAATGAATTTCACACGTGTTCACGTTTGTGGTCATATCTCCCACAAGGTAGATGCAAGCTCCATGATCCATATATTGTTGGAAAGGGCAGGAAATTTCCTTTCCGAAAATGGCCTTTACGCTGAACCATAGGCATACCCCCCAAGGGGACATGAACTCAAAAAGATATGTAAATTTTCACCACCCGTTCACCAAAATCCTAAAAAGTCAAAATGCGCTATTGATATTCCTTTCAAAATTGGTGGAGGGATAGTACAGACATATATCTACAATCCCATTGAGGGATTTAAAAAAAACGTTTTCTAACAAAATTTATGAAATTTTTGGCAGCGAACCCTAAATTTAGGCTTTTTCGCAACATTTTTTCCTCTATAAAAATCTCCACGGAAAAAAATTTGAGAAAGCGCTCAATCGGATTATTATATATACCCAAACCATCATTCGTGCCTTAAGAGGATTTGTCCTCGTTTTTGACTTTTTTGAAAGTGTCCTCGGAGGACGCCCTTTTGTCCTCTTTTTTGAGATTTTGTCCTCTTTTTTGAAAATTTAGGTCACATTTAGAGCAAAATGCGAGTGATGTGCCGTAAATTAGCACAGAAGTGACGCTCCGGCGGGTATTTCGGAGTGTAAAACGGTGATTTGAGCTCTGAGCGAAAAGTTGACTTTTTTTTTTAGTCAACCACCTAGCAATGTGGAGAGGAAAACGGTATTTTGAGCTCTGAGCGAAAAGTGGACCTTTATTTTTTTTTGTTTAGTCAACCGATCACAAAGTGGGAAAAATTCACCGATTATTGAGAATTCTTCTCCGGTTTTGCAAGTCTCAAATTTCTGAAAAAGTGTCCTCTTTTTAGATTTCCAAAATATGGTAAGCCTGCTATTTGAAACTAGGACTTCGTAAGCTGGCGTTTATTCTCCTCCTATTGCAGGGTAGTGATGTCCGATCCGATGTGTATTGATATGACACACGACATGGACGCGGTTCTCTCAATCATAATAGATACTAGTACGTGCGGGGAGATCGTTACGCAACGGCGAGCAAAGCTAATACTTGTGTTGTAACAATGGGCATGAGCAGCGGAGTTTAAAATTCATGCAATCAATATCCTGATAAGATAACTGGGGTTACCATATTTTGGAATCCCGAGAGGAGGGAACTTTTTTAATCACATAAAAGTTAGTTTATCGAAATTGTAAACAGCTAATATTGATATATTTACTAGAAATCTTTAATGAGAGAAAGTTTCGACCATGGTGTTGTTGCTGTCTCTGTCGGTACGGTAGAGTGTGTTATTTACATTGTGACGCAGCGAACTCGATGGTCGGCCTAACCTGAGGTCACTTGAAAGTGGTGCAATGGTCCTTGATTGCGTAACAATACACTTTCAGGTCAAAATTTATTGTATTAGATCAGCACTCAAAATAAGTCCTGGACTCTGGACAACTGGACATTCCCGCTTCCCAGTTCGCACGTGGAGACATTTGGTGCGACTAGCACATGACACCACGAGTGTGCGAGTGTGAACCTGAGATCATTAAAGATTTCAAAACATGTGTGTTGAAGCGACTTTGACATGATTGAAATGAACACGATCCCAAAGACCGGATAATTGCATTCGTATAGCGCCAGCGGTAATATAATACTATATAGCGGGTAGTGCGGAGCTTGGCGTAAGAAGGCCTATGTCAAATCTCTATCCTTCGTATAATATATGCATAGTTAGTCAAGAAAACTACAATATGACTGATACGGTTAATGTCGGTAAATAGTACTCCACTGTACCCATGATGATCGGTTGCACGTATCAGCGTTCAGGCAAATTTATAAAAGAAACTGGCTTGATGGTGATAGTAGCTGTTTCATGGAATTCAATGCAATATCCATCGATAATGTTGCTCATGATTATTATATCACTTAAAATTCGGAAACAATTGATGGCAAAATTTTGCAAATGGCAAAATCTTTCCGCTATCACAATCATTTTGTAATTCTAGAATCTAGCTGCAGTCATGTTGTGGCTTGGGCGATTAATACTTTCTAGTGTAGCAATTGGTAGTATTAGCAGAAATAGCGGGTTGTATTGTAACGACATTAACTACTAAAATTGAATAGACATTTCTGTCTCTTCCACGCAGTGTACGACGTTGAAGAAGCAATTGAATACGGGTTCGAGGAATGGACGAAGATACTAAAAAATGAATCTACTGACGTTGATGCAGTCATTGACAAAGTATACACGGAAGATGTTGAAGCGATTGTAGACAATCCACATTTGATCTTTTTCGAGAACTTTTTCAAGCGCTGGCCTGGAGTAAAGGTTCGTCATTTACGATACTATTATTGCTCACGTAAATTGATGCGCAGGTACAATGACCCTTTACACCAAGCTGCTTTTCTTCATTATGATTGGATATCTACCGACTTACAGCACGGCCAACTCGTAGGCGTTTGTAAGACACCACTTACGGGATCGGATGGTCGGTCGGACTCGTACTGGCATCCTATATTCGTGTTTCAGCTGTGGATCATACCACGCCAGGGGTGTGCAAACCTTTTGGCTCGAGGACCGCTTTCAACATTTGAATCCATTCGCCGGCCGCACTTGAGATTATTAGACAAAACGCATTATTTTGATTTAATTATATCGTGACCTAGGTAATATATAGGTAGATAATATATATGCATAATTAAAACAAAACAAACATAGATTTGATGATAACGTACACGCGTCAGAAACATTTATAATATTTTATAAATTGATCGTCTTCACTAATCCAATTGTCAAAATTAGGGATGGACATCGGTTGTGCCCATTCTTAGAACAGGGTGGAGATTTGTATCTGTGCGCAATCATCTGTTCGTAGATTTGCTGATTCTAATTTTGCGTTACCTCCTGGAAACACAATGCTGAGGGCATCATAACTGGGGCTGGGCATAATGATCCGAGTACTCTAATCTGAATCGAGTAGTAATTTTAGTGATTCGAGTCGAGTAGTTATATACGATTTTTTCGAGTACTGAAATTATACGCTCCTCGCCGCTGAAAGTTAATTTATCAACAAGAATTATAGTTTCGACACTAATTTTCACAGACGAAGCCTTGAAATCTTGACTGGTCGTACCGTAGCATACAATACATAAAGTACAAAGCTACAAATGTTGAAAGTCATGATCATTCCACAACATTGCCACCCAATGAAATGGAATCAGTGTTGTCCAAAAATACCTAGCTATCTTTAATATGAAGGATAACGGACATTATATTCTTTGTGGTGGCATAAAAGGTACGTATTTGTACTTTGAAATACTATATTCGGTTATGACGTCATAATAAGTGATACTCGATTACTCGACTCGACTCGAAGCAAAATACGTGATTCAGAATCGAATCACCCGGGTACTCGATTTTTCCCAGCCCTAACCATGTTATCTGTAAATACATTTCTACAATATGTAGAGATTATAAATATAAAATACTTCTTGACATATCGAGGATGAATCTACTTATCACACGAGCGAGTCGGTTTATCCAAGCACAGCACTAAAAGTGATTAATTGGGAGGAATTGTCAAGTTAAAATCACTCTCATGAACAGAATTATGTCATATCCGTTTTGACGTTCTGTGATGCGTAGAAATTGAAACCGAGGGCATTGAGGTCAGGCGATTGTGGTAGCAATAATAGAAAATTTAAAAAAAAACAGCATAGTCAATCTATAACTTATCTTAATACTTGTCCTGCGGAAATTTTCGGAGAAAAAGTTTAGTCAAGTGGCTGCAATAATTATAGATTATAGGGAGGATTTTTATCAACGTTTAAAAAAGTTTCTTAAGGCTGTCGGGGCCGCACAAAATGATGTGGCGGGCCGTAGTTTGCCCACTCCTGCACTATGCCATCTCGGAACACTTAAAACAGAATAGTTGAACAACTGCGCTAAAACATTAACGTATGACCTTCTGCGAATTCTGTACTGGTCATCTCGCCGTCTCCATGAGTGATTGGCTGGGACGGATCCATGTGGCATTTGTTTATAGCCCAGTAATACTAACCAGAGCTATGCAGATGTCGCCGATGATAAATTGTAACCACGTTGTAGAGAAAGTGGACAGCTGCGCAAGTCCGTATGCTTCAAAACATTGTTTTCTTTTAGGTTTCATAGTTTATTAATCGCAGCGACATTCGTATGCACTGTTCACGATAACCATAATACATATCTGGCAATTACTTCAACATATATTTACTTAACTTCCCATCTCATAAAAGCAACTCCTCGCGATCATGCCAGCGGAGAACGCCAATGAAGGAAGTCTTAATGTGTTTGCAAACATGAAGAAGATGCCTACAGCCAGATTCCGATTCTACAATCTTTGATTTTGTTATAGGTAATAATGTCGGTCCGTGACGAGAACGAACAATTTGAAAGTTACTAACGAATGCTCGATGACTACGAAAAGAACTATTGGTTTTTGCGAACTATGTCGAAAATTCTAACGCCCACTGGAAGAAGCATGGACGGATGGGATGAAACGATGCGTATGGCCATATCTGTAAGTGTGCTATCTTGCTAGAACAGCTGTGCAGCAACGAAAATTACAGATGATGAAGAATAGTGTGGTATTAATGGCCGAAGTCTGACCCAGAATGCTCAGTCCAGTTCCAAATGTAAAACTGTAAATAATTGTAATAGAACCGAAGATTCAACTCAGGAAATTCAACACTTAATGCTTACGATTTGAATCGGTTCTAGATTCAAGTTATAGTTTCGGAATAGTTCTGATTCTGTTAGGCATATAGGTTAAGTTTACATAAGTTGAATTACAATGAAGTCTTCAAACGCGTGGAAATTGAAGCTCGAACGATTAGGCTAGGAAGTGATGTCGTAGCTATAGACACGGTATACTACGGGGTTAGTTTTCAGTAATCATTTCCAAATATCGATCTCAGGGAAACGCTTGCGTCTCATTGTTTTATGACGAATGACGATACATTCATACGTAAAACCTAACTACTCAATCTATAATGGTGGTGCTGGTGATTGATATCAAACGAAGTGTTATCTTGACATATATAGCTTCAACCACACCTGGTGTAAGAAACACACGCCGGATTGTGGGAGTTGAAATGTAGGAATCCCAGACTCGGATAACCTCTGTCATTTATACAGCTAAATTAGTTGCGTGGAGTACATGGAGACAAAAGTTTTCGCATATCGGCACTATGTTCCAAGATTTATTTACATTCGGAATGTGACCGTCAAATTTGACCTGCCTCTAACCAAGATGTATTTTATTCCAGGGTTCAGTGAAGCCGAACAAGCTAACATTCATCGGTCATATGCGTCGCCATTTCGCCTTCGTGAAATCTATAGTTCCGAGAAACCAGATGCTGACGTATGACATATCACAAGTAACTTTCAATTTTTATGCCTTCGCTACATAATTACGACACGCGCTACGACGTGGCTTTTAAATGTAATGTGAAAGACATGTCATGGCCACAGAAACATAACCAGCGAGGCAGCTCACCTAAATTTCTAAAACACTAGAAGTGCAGGTTCTTCTTGTATGCGAATTCAGCTGTCGCTGTCTGTTTTATTATGCGGTGATATGGGACACATACGCACACACATATACATAATATGCGCTATCCGAATTCTTCGACTAAAGTGTGTGCGTGGAAGACAGGACTATTTGGCACCGGCGATTTTTCATGAGCATCGTCTATGAACATCGAAGTTACGGTAAACATGCGGCGGCTAAAGAATCGTCACATGCAGGCCTTTTTCAGGTGTATTTTCAGAATTCCCTGTAGGTCCGAAGTAGCCTAACATTAACTCGTGGGCCACACTGTCCTGCGATCCGTGTTCTGGATATCACCAACTTATATCATTTCGAACAATGTATATAACTAGAGATGGTGAGATATCATTCACCATGAGATTCTTAGTTATCTCCAGGTCGTACGATGAACTGTGTAGAGCGAGCGAATTTTTATTTCCAGGGCTGGGAGCCGCTCTGTGAGTTCCTCAACAAGCCTGTCCCGATTGAGCACTTCCCGATGAGAAATAAGACGGGAGGTTCGGATCAAATCATCGATAAAGTGCTGACAGAATCGCGCGTGGTCAAGAAAATGAAAGTCGAACTTCTTGTCAGTTTTACCCTGCTGCAATTCGTTTTGTGTCTAAGCGCCTGGGTATTATATAGATGGTACATGTCGCCGATTTAAGATGGCGGCGGCAATTTATTAGCCGCCGTTTTACTTTTTACATAACTTTTTTTACTGTTATGCACTCCTATTTTCATTATTAAATAGTCCCCCGGAAAACATTGATTCATCAAGTCCGCGAACCGCAGAATTCAAGATATCTCGCCGTCACTTATATTTATTTTTATTTAATACCATTCCTCCCATAACTGTATACTGTCACTTGGAACCTCGGTAGCCATCCGCATATGCAGTTCTTGAGCTTCAAATGACGCTGGAGGTGGTCTCGTACTTCGAAATAGCATTTAGTTCAACCAACAATCTACGACCCTTAGCTGAATTGAAGCTGCTGCGTCATTTAAAATGCTATTCTGCCTAAATTTTATGAACAGTTCTCATGAACTGAAATGTAACTTGTCATCCAAGTAGTACAATTGACGCATTGTGATATTTTTCAAATTTTGCCGATTTTTATTTCAATATTTCACCAGTTCTCCTTTCACTTCATTTGCGACACGCTATTTATATTCCTGTATAAATAAGGTACACTGTTCTTTGTAAAATACTGCTTCAGTTATATTTAAGGGATGTTCCATCGCAACATACAATTTACAGGCAGGTGGCGATATAGCGTGGTGGTATGATCCACAGCAGCAAAACCAAAATAGATGGCTCAGTGCGAACGGGTTCGAATCCTGAATCCCTTTCCAGGCTAGAGCTTTCTAGGCTACTACTCGCAATATGATTCACCTCAGCAGTGTCCTCAAAATGCATAGAAGTAGACCATGACACCAGTGGGCATGGGCAGCTATCGAATGAAAATAAAAAATATAGATCTGGTGCAGATGACCATTGCGGTCAAAAACACCATGAATACCATAAACAATATTTTACAGACTGCAATGTTTTTCTCGTTTATCTATTAATAAAGTCAAGTTGAATTTCGGGTCATATTATTATCGTATTACGAACCAGCCCAACACTTCTGTTCGTTGGATCACAATGAAACAACTATTGCAAAGAAAAGCGGCATTTCGCCACACGCCCAGGCTTACAGATCTATTAGCAACAAGCTATCTAGATCAGGGCCGGGGATATATTTCTCAGGTGAGTCACCAGCATTTAGCTTACTTATTCACGCCTAAGGTACGGCTGAGCAAATTTGAGAACCTGAGCGATTCGATTCTGAACCGTCTATTTGGCTTTGAGTCGAGAGTATCATTCATCATTCAATGAATGAAGTGGTAAGTTCAAATCTTTATGCGACAACAAAGAACATGCCAGTTCTATACCACATAAAAATAATTTAGCACTTTATCAATCATACCTATTATATTGCAATTTGTTACGATATTGTGGCTTGATCGTGATTTCACAGATTTGTCATTTGTACTAACGCGCATAGATTTAAACTATGTATTTCGTATACTGAGATACAACCAATCGAATTTACAGCTTTTCAAAGGGAAAAATAGCATCGAAACCATGATTTTCATTGATAAATTGACTCTTATAGTGGCTAGCAGCGTAGAAATTTGGTACTCGAAAAAGCAATCTAGCACTAATCACCTCGAATCATTGGAGTGATAACAGGAATTATTGTGTCCAGCCCTATTCACGAGACTTTACGAGCCAGAAAAGCTAGGAATCGGTCTGTGACTTAGTATATACTGTCACGTTTGTCGAGGTAAGCAACACAACTAGTTAATCGTGGGATTGCAGAACTTACTGAAATAGTTATGTTGTTGGTATCGTTGGTCGTCAAGTAGAAGTAGAAGTAGAAGTATCGCCGGAAATCTCAACTCTATACAAGTACAAGCGACGATTTCCGAAACATTTCGAAATCACTTCAAGTAAATGAATGAAATAAAGGCATTGAAAGAACCAAGTTCAGCAAGCAGTTCTATAAGTGGATTTGAGCGAGGAGTTTTAGCAATAGCTTGTAGCAGTTCATCGGAGCTGACTATTTGTTATTCGTTGATTGCAGTTTCGCGTATAATGCAAGATAACTAATGGCCCCTAAACATTTGGACTGCTACCAAAATCTGAACTTTTTGGCATCTCGCGACCTCATCCGCAGGAATCAAAAAACCCTATTTTAATGTAATTATGCCGCGTCCTTCGAGCAATTATAAAATTGAGAAGGTGCAAACAACCAGTTGTAGGCAACGCAGTTCTATGAAACATGTGTGACGCACGGGATTTCCAATCGAGGTGCATTATTTTCCTTGTGGGCTGCATTTGTTCTACGGGACTCAGATTGCAAGGACGGGACTATTCTGTGCCGACTATTGAGACGACTGGACATATCAATATCGAAGGTTTTGGCTAACAGTGTCGGTCATTTTGGGCTAAGGTTCTATGGCCGTTGGGTACCACACTATATGTCAAGTCGCGTGTTGGTCAAAACATCATGTCTTCATGTGTCTCTGTGCGCAAAGGGCTGGCCCCGGAATAGCTGTGTCTAATAGTCCCGTATAAACACGATGCACATTGCTTGACTAAAGCATCGCAACGGCCGTAGTAGTGTTAGTTAGGCTTTCCAGAGAAGCCATACCATCAAACCAATTTGTGTAATTCAGAGATCGGCACATGTTGAAGATCAAGCCATATTATGGTAACCACTCTTCTGCGTATCTCGCTTATGAGGTATAGTACCCAACGCAGTGACCTAGCATGGACGGACATATATACAAACGATCCACGGAAGATCGCGGAAAGCGCGTAGAATTTGTCTGGTTGCAAGAAATTCAGCAAATATTATTTAGATATAAAAGAAAATTGCTGTGCTGTCGCGCCCAAATTCATACCCTTCGTGACCCATAGGCCTATTTTAAGAACCCCTGGTATAGAAGGATGAATTGGAATGGGATGATGTATTGTATATTTGTGTACGTGGCATATACATACACCGACTCACGATAAACAGACACAGGATCTGTACAATGTACATTTTGCATATTCATACCATGAGTGCATTACGGACATTTGCCACTAGACCAGGTAGATGGAGTTGTCCAGAATTAGGAAAATCTCAAAATGATGCGTTTCAATGTCTCATTCTATAGATTATGTTAATAAAAAAACAGCAATGAGCCTGCAAGAAGATCACGGGAAAAACGTTAAGATTTGGCGCAAAGCGTTTGAAAGTCGCTGCTGCAGACAGCTGAGTGAACAACGAGAAGTATAGTAATCACCAAGTCACGGCTCTTAATTTGCTCGTCGGCTATGCTTCAATGATCACGATGATTTCGAATGCGGACTGTTGATTAGTTGTTCAGGGAGTCTGCCAACGACAGTGATTCTGTAAGCAGCTCATAGTATGTTGTTTAGCAGATAATGATTCAGGATTAATTTAGGACAGTGGTTCTAAACCTTTTTTCCTTCGGCGCCACTTCCCATAAATTGCCTAGGTCTGGTGCTCCATCCATATTTTCTGGACTGTCATAAAAAAATAAAAAAACAATGGGTAAGAGGTTGAAGTCCGGTCGGTTTATTTGGGTTGGGTCTTTCCTATGAGAACTATTTCACGCTTGAATCTCGCCTGAGGACCACTAATTAACGACATATGTATTAATTGTATGTGCTATATTACTGAGCAAATCAAGGTTATTACAACAACCATCGGGTACGCGGGCTCATGCCATCTGGTTCGAGTCCGAGCCCGATGTACACATCCGAAATTCACCTCTGCGCTTGACGAAGTGTTTTAACTTGAAATTGGCGATCTAGAAGTACGAGCAATTTATTTTACATGAAACCAATGCATTCTTGAAAACATGCTGCAACCACCGTCGGTATATACTTTGGGCGCATCATGACGAAATATTTCGAGATTTGCCGGGTTTTAGCGAATGTTAATCTGCAATGGGAACTCAAGGATATATAGAATTATTGTTCTACTATATAATTATATGTCCCTACTACCCCCATGTATCTACGGCGACTTCGTTCTTCTTCAGCGCCCATCATATCGCCCCCGAGCGTTTCCGCCACTTTGAAATCCAAATCGCCTCCTGGGGGGCGCTAGAGCCAAGGTTAAGATCAACTGCTGCATAGCATCCGTTTATAATTATCAACCAAAAAGGAAATAAAATGCGAAACATCCGAAATTTTAAACGAATTAATATAATGCAATACACTATCCACATACATATCGATGAGATATCGCTTGAGCCTGCGTCAATTGGTGACGAGTAATATAAACTTCGAATTCGATTTACGTCATAGAAGAGGTTTGTTAAAGGTAGGCACTGGGCAGTCTAAGCAGTGTTTTGGAACTACGATATATACTTTTCTATCAGATTTATTTCCTACCAGTTTACGATAAAGTAAGCTGCTGATGATGAAGATGTTCAGTAAAACGCACAATCAGTGAATGATGGTTGCTCATAGTCGCCTCCACATCACACAAGGGTATCGCGAACAATCGAACATACGCAAGATAAAGTGATTTTTATTGACACCGAATAATTCATGACTTGAAATTGACTCGTAAATTTTGTTCCGAGTCAAGAGTCATTCCACATTTCTGAAATCGAGTCAAGTCATGTCAAGTCAAATCGTGTAGCGGATCTGGCGTAATCTACAATGTTAATAAGACATAGATATTATAATATACAGTATTTCTCAAATATGTTCTTTTGCCGACATCTCGTGTATCGTCGTAGACTTGTCAAATTCGCCTTTCACATATTACACCTTGTACACGGTGAGACATTCGCTCATTAAAAACACCGTGATTCGAACTATAATCTCTTTTCACTTCGATAAAAAGGTACTCGAAGGAGGATGTAGATATCGGGTAAGAAGGATACCATTGTAATTGACTTGGGTCTACTGCCACTCCAGATCTGTACCGCACATTCGATGTCTGTAAAACATGAAATAATGAGAACCCGTAACTCCCGGGTAGCAAATATGTTCTTAATATTTGAATCAATGCTGTAACCATCTACACCTATTGACTTCATCGGACATGATATCTTTGCTACACTATCCTATGTCAATATATTCTTTTATTGTGAGAATACACTTATTTTATTTTGTCACTTTTATGGAACCCAAGTGGAATAGAAATGGGATATCGGCCTGGTGTAAATGACCATAGCAGGCTAGTCGAAATACCATGAATACCAAAACAACAAGACAAAGGTTGAGAAGGTTTGGAGGCTGTGAAAGTTCCGAGCAACCAAAATGCAAGTCCAACGGACAGGCGGCGTAACAAACGCAATTGCGCTCCTATAAATTTAGGTTAGAGCCATTGTGTTGTCATTGCGTTTATTAGGCCGCAACTCCGTTCGCTTGCATTTTGGTTGCTAGTAATTTTCGCAGCTTGATACGTGACCCACACTGTAGTATAAGCTTATATATGGAACATTCAACAGGGGCGGGTGATAGTGAAAACGCATCATTCAAAACAATTAAATTCTGCCCATATGCGACTGCATATACTACATACCAGTGGTTTCCATTTCGACTCATCGCCCCCTCATCAGACTCGACACAAATTTCACCCCCATATTTACGAATCCGAAAAAGAGGACATATAAACGCAACATTATTTCACCTATCTCTGATCTCTGCTGAATTGACTAAGAAAAGGTCATTTTTCCGGGTAGGTTTGAGGAAAACCGGTTTCCGCGTCTCCATTTCGTCGAGTTGACCTTTTTTCGCGTCGTATGCAGAGTAAGATGTCTTCACGTGCATTTTTAGGCCGCGCTAATTCCCTATATGTAACTGAACATTATCGCCCCTATTGCCCCCAGTCGCCCCCTTCGGTATTTTCACCCCTGGTTTCTTACAATTTCCCGCGTTGCGAACCACTGTTACATACTCAATGGACGTGCGCAAATGTGATGTAATTGCTTACCGAATGATTATACTTCATGCCCAGAACAAGCTGGACATAAGACGAACCAGATGGCATTTTCCTGTGAACGAAATCGTATAACGCATTTTGCTGAGGTCGATCCTGAAATTCAGCTATTGTAGATCCATGCTTCGTACACTCCGCTACTGCTTGTTCGTAACTCAGATCCCTTGATGATGATAGATAAGGAACAGTGAAGCATCCTCCAGTTCTAAACAGCCCGCCTTGATTCATGCAGTCCATGTCTGAAAAAGGTGCATTTGAAACAATAACGACATAGAGTAGTTTTGATGAGGAAGGGAACGGATAATAAATAGATCGTTTTACAAAATAATCAAATTGTTCCATTTTGTGAATTTATTTACAAATGCATGCTGGTAGAAGCTTTCCTTACACGCGGTGTATGATTCATGTGGTCTATGACGAAGATTGTCTGTTTTCAGGATGTTAGGTAAATTTAGACCGACATATATATCTGGAACCCACAATGTGCATGTGCATTTTTAACTTACCGGTACCTAAGCATTATTATGTCATCTTCAAGTTCTGGTACATTGGTGTGAATGTAACATCAATGATTCCTAAGAGCAATTGCAAGGGCTCCTGATCCAGATGTTGCACTCGGGAAAAATGCGAATCCGGATCTTATAATGTTTCAGGAAATCTTGTCGGATTCCTGTCCGGTTAAAATCCAAAATCCTAATCCCGAACATGTCTAATGCCTACTTATTGAACCCGTATCCTCTGTTTCGCAAATATCAAATAGAGCTGTTGCTGCGCCTGTTTCGTTCAAATTACAAGTACAGCGGCGTACGTCGACGTTATCAAAAATATTTATAGTTATATGTTTATTCAATACCTGATGTAATGATTGAGAGATTTCTTGTAAGTTCGGCAATTGTTGACTTTATTCCTGCCAAGTCTAAAATTGAATCGTACTACTACGTTACCACAAGTTTTATATAATTGAAGGATAGACATTAACTTACTATTATCGACTTCTAGGCGAATGACTTCGTTCATCCTGTCGTAGTCTACTGTTCCCGGTGGACCATCGGTACCTGGACTTCCCTCTGGACCAGGGACACCGGGTGGTCCCATTTTACCAGGTGCTCCTTGTTTTTGTCCATATGGAGGTTCAGCGGCAGATGATCCGCTTTCTACGAAAACATCTTCAAGATTTTTGCAAACAAAATGCTGCTGGTTGCCTGACACTAGACGCAAGCACAATCCAAGCACAGGGATTAACCTCCAAATATATTTTGACATCATTATACACCGAACAATAATAACGAACGACCTCTATGACACAAAATCACCTTATTAGTCCTTGTCGCAGTTATCAAATCCAACATAGCTGATTATACTGATATCTCAATGGACAATGAATGGTGGTGGTGTTACATCATCTCAGCCCAAGGTTGGAACTCCCTTTCACGATGCTGTAACCAAACTAGGTCGTACCCTATGAGATCCAACTAATCCATTGAATCTTATAGAGAAACTGCGGTAATGACTTGGAAGCTTCCTATGCATTCAATCAATACATGTTAAAACGATATGACCGATACAAAATAAAATGGTCGATGTTAGACAGGCCTACATATCATTAAGCAAAGCTAAATATTTGACCTAAAGGGGCAAATTACCCCCTTGGGTTTGACAAAAATCATTATTTGGACAGGAGGTCCCAAATGAGTCGCCCACGGTCTCAGTAGCAAATATTCAAATGAGAGATCAATTGGAAGTGGAAGCGGAGAAGGGTTTCAAATGAACAGCTGTTTACCATGGGTCAGTCGAGCCTTAGAAGGAACATTCGAAGACAGTTTTCGATCGGTACGTTGCTCGTCTTCGCCCACGGGAATCTAGTTAATATTCCCTAGTCTCGACGCTGGCATTGGCGCTTCGGTGCGCAGTGCGGCAACGCAACTGAGATCGGAGACGCTGGTGTGAGTTCCGGTGAGTGAGATTATTCTGTTCTTCGAATATTGGTAAGGGGCGGAAACCCTGCCGATTGCCTTGAATGTATAGGTGAGGATCTCCAACTGATGACGGATAAACGTCGGGAGTAACTGAAAGCCAGTCGCATTATTTAGTACCCTCGAAGTAGCTCTTGGTTTCAAAGAGGTTGGTGATCACTGGGGCAAGTTTCTGTTGCACTAAAATCGCGAAAAAGTTGCACTTAATTTTAACCAAAGTTGCAGTAAAAAGTTGCTTTTATAATTTTTGTTGAATTGGTATGGATGAGATACTCAAAAGGTTCCGTTGTGTAACCTAGTCCCTGCAGAGTGGTAAAATTTGCTATTTTGTCATTTCACAGATATTCTGGGGAGACCACCAAAAAAATTTTTTTTTCCCGGTACACAGTAAGAAAATTACGCAATGCGGGAATAATTTTCCCCAGAAGAGCCAAACAGCATAGCAATAAACCTCTACCATGAAACAAGTCAAATAACACACCCAAGCCCCTAGGTCTGCAAACTTGACCCAGGGCGTTGCTGAAAAACTCACTCTTGGCTACTTTAACAAAATCTATAGCCTGAATAAGGGAACCCAGTGAAAATGGGCGTGCGTGAAATGGGAAACTATCTCAAATTTAAACGACAGAATTAATAAAGCGATCTATTTACATATTGTTCGGACACGGTCGTGCTTGGCAGAGGCAGTCGAACGTCTTGCTTGCAAGCCATTGCGTTATAAATAACAGTGACATGCCGCTAACCCATCATATAGCTCTTTGTTATGCAAATCAAAGAGTATATAAAACCATACTAGAAATAGTTTATAGCATGTTTTTAAATAACTCCTTTACATTTTGACGCAATATTTGATAAAAGTTGGAGTAAAAATTGGTATGAAAAATAGAGAAAAGTTGCAAAAAGTTGCACTATAAAATCCCTCCAAACAGCTTAAAACATCATCGTACATAGATTCTGAGTATCTAGAGCTGTTGGAAGCTGTAAAAAAATTGCAAAAGTTGAAAAAACTTGCTCTTGTGATCACTGACTCTGGACGAACCATTGTCGAAACAGATTGGGACTATAGGCAATGTGAGCCTTTTTCAAATATGGATATTTTATCTAGTGTCCTACGTGGTTTGTTCGTTTGCTTGTTTGAGGTATTCATGGTGTTTGTCGGTTACTATGGTCGTTTACACCGGCCAATTTCTTCATTTTTATTCCGTATCTGCCTACTTATATCACGTATAACTTCTAGGCTTCTGCAAGACACCGATCACTCGAATGATATGGCGAGAAGAAGCCTGGATAATCCTCCAACACTTGAATTGGAATTCTGGAGTCGACCTCGGTCGGACTCGAACCCGCAATCCATTGGTGCTGCTGCGGTGGATTATACCGCCACGTTATCTCGCCACTGTCCTACGCTGTTTAAATCTCGGCTCCTTACATCGCAAACTCAAACCCTGGAACTGTGGTAACTGTGTTCGAAATTTACCGCCAGGGCCGCTTACTGTCATCTACACATTATATTTGATTCTGCATAGCCCGATGTTGTCGGCACTTAGATGAGTTTCTTTCTTCTTCAGAATAAGTATTAGCGATTTCCCACCCACGCGGCAGCTACGGTCATTATGTCTGAAACACCGTTCTGCATGGACATAGACTGCAGAGTAATATCAAACAACTACTCTATCATATATATAGCAATAATGACAAAAGTCCCGCCCTACCAACTTTGCAGGATTAGTTCCGTTCGCATGAGTAGTCAGTATTCGTTTAAACTGGCATGGTATTGCGAGTGAAGCCTCGTGCCAAACACGCATATCTTCACTATGATTTTTCATCTTCAAAGCACATCAATTATATATTGAATTCCTCTTAGCGCAGGTGTGACAGGAACAATCTTGGTTTAAAATGGTCAGCTCTGACGTCCGCTGGTGTATGTTATGTTATCCATTAAGACCGAGGTCGACTACAGAATTCCTGCCTATGTGTTGGAGGTTTAGGCATACGCGGAGTTTTACAAAAGGCCTACGGGTTGCTACAAGTCAGCAGATACGAAAAAAAAGTGAAGAATATCGGCCAGGTTTAAATGACCAGACAGGTAGACAGGTAGTCGACAAACACCATGAATACCGCCAACAAACAATAGAAAGATGGCGAAGTGTAAGATATGCTATGATTAGATTTCGATCAATATTTAATAATTGATAAAATCACGATATCCTTACATATTGGACATTTACACGGCGACATTCTCTCCTAATATAAACAGTAACGCAGTCACCAAACAATATACAGGTTACGTCAATTAAGATGCAGATGTAATAGCTCTCGATGCAAATATGCTTACGAAAAAAACGATTCTACAACTGATTTAACAACTAAATCTTCACTCAATAATGTTTGTCATAACAGCTTTTTAGCGAAATCTTAAACCCGATTCATGTCAGTGGGATTCTATTTGACAGGTGCCTATATTTTATACAAACATCTGTCGCTTTCTTGTGTCAACGCACCACCATTATTTCATCCAAATTCCCTGACTTCGTTCAGCGTATTTTCCGGTGTACCATGCCGCTAGCAATCATAGTTAAAAAGGCTATATTGTGAGTGACTGTTGCAATATGAATATTAGGGTTACCATATTTTGGAACCGGGAAAGGAGGACACTTTGTTAAAATTTTCAAACTTAGAATACCGGAGAAAAATCTTAAGATAATGGTAAATTTTTCCCACTTCGTGGTCGGTTGACTAAAAAAATGTCAACTTTTCGGCTCTGCTCCCGAAATAGCCGGACCGTTACTTCACTGCTGATTTACTGTAACTCAGTCGAATTTGCCCTACATTTATCAACAATTTATCAAAAGAGAGGACACAATCTCAAAAAGGAGGACATTTAAGCTTCCTTGGAGGACATTTTCGAAAACCTGAAAAATGAGGACAAATCCTCCTAAAGGAGGACGTATGGTAAGTGGTAACCCTAATGAATATACCATCTGTTGCAATATAATGCATTTCATCGCTGCTAAAATTAAACATTCTCGGATGTACGTATCTGGCGGTGAACAGGGTTGAAGAAGTTGATACACCGCTTAACTAACACCTGATTACATAGATTCTTACCTCTTCTATATTTCTTAGTATCGATTGTAATAAATCGAGTTGATTCAATCCACTTTTACTTTTTACCAAGATGTGAAAGAACACCACAGAGATTGTTGTTACAATCACCTTTAACGTCGTATGTCACTTGGTTTCAAGTTTCAATGCGGTGACATAATTGATCACATGAAAAGTTACCTTTGTTTGGAATAAAATTAATATGACAATTTCTAGTTCTCAAAACGTGTAATGTTTCGTTTAGTTGTTTGTTAGAAATGTCAATTAAACTGTAATAGAGGTAATCTGTTTTCCAAAGAATGAGGAATGCGGAACGCGACTTGCGTTGCGTTGGCAACGGAGCAGCTGCGAGACAAGCCGTTGCTGTTTCCAACAAATTCACGTATTTTAGAGCGTTCAACCAAAACAAGACGATATCATGCATCACGCATTTCGCAAGTATTTTTCTCAGCGTATTACAGGTGTAAGCTGCTGCTATCACTGTTTCCGATGCTTGATAATGATACATGAGTTACTGAAATACTTTGATGCGATCAATCAAAGGCGGTCATCTTCAAAAGTAGATCAGACTTGTACAAACTACTGGATTCTCAAAAAGCGCAACTAGAATTATAAAGAACTACACAATTTTCAAAACTCGCAACTGTAACTAGAACTAGAACTAACCTTTTGAAATCTGCAACTAACTAAAACACAACTATTAACTAGATCAGTGTTACTTGACCGGTGTTTCGGGTGCACGATGTAAGTATTGTAATGTGGTAGACTTCTGTTTTTGTGACTCAATGAAAATCAAGCGTTACCCGAAGGCTTGTAGATTAACGCAGGACGAACCTAGGCATTTTCGGCCCGCATTTGCACATTGCACATTTGAATGTGTACCAAACACATGGAATGTAGCCTATATAATTGAGCCGGAATTGCGTGTACTTTGAAAGCTGTTTGTTCAGTGTTTATTTGTTCACAGTGGTTACGTACTCTACGTTCGTCGTATATATATTCAAAATAAAGTTGATACAACATGGATCAATTTGAGTCGGGATGCAGGACTGTGAGAAGACGAATTCCGAAAACCTCCTGCGAAACTACCAAAACAACAGGACAATTTTACCAAGCTGCACATCACTAGGGATAGTGACCAAGCTGTAACATCCGATACGTTTTAGTCTCTTAATAGAAGGACGTGTCTAGGGGTTTGTGTAATAAAAAAGAGTAAACAATGTTCTTTGGTTTGCAATTGTTTTGAATAATTACGTTGGAAAAATATTATTTCTGTACTTTAATTCTAACTTCCGTAGAGAAATAGATTTTATTCTCATATGCCAGTGGTCGGGAACCTTTTTCGTCTGAAGAGCCATGTTGGCCATATATGTTCCATTTCAACTCCCAAAAAGCCATACATGACAAATTCGTGACGTCATGGTGGTACTTATTCGAACTCATTACATGGGATTCGTCGTGAGCGCCATATCTTCTCTGTAAGAACTCGTAGGCTACTAATCATCCTGTGAGAGCGCAATTCATCGTAAATAGCTCAGATAATAACTGATATTAATCTAACATACCTATAGCACTGATTCCGAAAATCTAAATATTGATCGACTTCTCAATTCTCAAAGTATTCGACGGTAACCTAGATGTTGCACTACATGCCCACATTTTAACCGCAGTACTAAAAAGCTAATCAACAATCAAGAACGTGGATAGCTAAGCGTGGTTTGTAATTTGAATTAGTGATTGGAATGTCAATTCCAAGGCAGTTCATTTCTCGGCGTAGATCAGAAAGACAATGTGCATTTGAAAACTACATGGTCATGTTGGCGTCTCCATGTCTGCTATTCTCTTTCATCACTCTACATATGGTGCAATCCAAGATTACGCGGCGCGTGATGTCGGGCACATCGAATTCGTGAGAGCTATTGATCGCTGGCGCTACAGCAACCTAAATTTGAGGATTTTGTAAAGGGGTCCGAGCCCTTAAACCTGGATACGCCACTGTCTTGTCCTCTCAAATACATGTTGATGCTGCCACGCGAATATTTATTCTGGCTGTTATGAAAAATTACTCACAAGTTGCTGCAATATCGATAAAATAAATTTAAAAAATTAAAAAATATGTCAAAGAGCCATACCTTATACCCAAAAGAGCCATAGGTTCCCGACCACATGCAGTATAATAATTTTTATTTTATCGGAATCAACATTTCAATAGAACGAGGTTTCGAGTTTGAAATGGGAGAGATTCCGACCCGAAAAACCCATATGCCGGCTACGCCACTGTTAGCAGTGATGGCTCTGAGCGAGCAATGGCTGCACAGTGGACGAACATCATTCAACAGAACACCGGTATCTCAATTCACGCAAAATGATACCACACGTGTTTTGTAGTTGCTCGGCAACTAATCTTTTTCAAATCTGCAACTAGAACTAGAACTAGAACTACTGACTTTTTGATATCCGAAACTAGAACTGAACTGTTAAAATTTCAAAATCCACAACTACAAATAGAACTAGAACTACTAAAAAAAACGTCAGTTAGTTGACCAACAACTAACTAAATGGGTAGTTTGTACAAGTCTGGAGTCGACATAGTGCTCGTTGAGTTCCGAGCTGTTTTGTTACGGTGCAGCTGTGCGGTGCAATTGACAATCAATTATTGTGATTTCAATTTATATATAGATCTAGAGGCGTAAGATATGGTTTTAAAGTTGATTATTACAGTGAATTGACGTAATATGTTCGGAATTTACATTGATGTTGGTGAAGTCCCACCTAAAATGATTGCTTACGATTTATTAGATGCTCGAAATACATAAGTCTAAATTTATGACTAGCCGTAGTGATTGATAACCTCACAATGCACATTAAAGGGGCACCGCGCTGTGGCCTCACATTTAAGGTGAAAGTGTGAAAATATTATTGACAGCAACCATTTTCCTCAGAAAGATACCATATGCGAACTGTGGCTAAACGATTTTCACGAGTGGTCAGATTCCACTCAAATAATGTCTGTTGGATCGAGAGAAGTCGCCATCACACCACGTTGCTTCTCAGCCATTTGCGACACAACTCTACGCGACTACTTTCTTAGTCCCATTTCTTTAGGCTACCGGTTTAACAATGACTCGATTGCTGCTGAAGATTTAAGGCAATTTTCAAACACTTATAAGTACAACGCTTTAGCTTTTATATGTGCGAAATTCACGAAGTGGCGATGACCTGGTGACCGGCCATGATGAACTGAGCTGCAAAATGGCCAGTGAGTGGTCACTGGGAAGCTGATCCTGATACCCATACTGACATTTATTGCATGTTGTAGTACAACCAATAGTGGCTTCAAGGCTTCCATAGTGGAAATTGGTTTCAGTTTCAAATTATTGTTGCTGTTGTTTAAAGTTAGCTAATCTGTTCTTATTTTTAATTTGGTCGCAGATCGGGTCAGAGTCCTGTTTTAGCATTTCTAAATAAACATAGGCTAAGCCTATCAGATGCTAAACATTCGTATTTGTCAAACAGATTGAAATTATTTCTCCATATAGACAGCAACCGCTAATAAACCCTTAATAGGCAGTCCCGAATTCGACGCCCCCATCGCCCCTGCAATTGATGACTGAACTACAAATGCGATAAAATGATATTTCCTTCAAACATCACGGATTGCTTTCGGACGGAATATATTTTCAGATATAGACCTAATTTCATCAATTTCTTTTCTCGTCGAAACCTGCTGTATGTGCGTAAAATCGTCAAATTCGGTTCTCGCATATTACTCCATGTACAGAGTGAGAGCTTATGTAATTCCATACACCGTGTTCCAGACTAAAAGCTCTTCTCACTTGTAAAAACAGGTACTGGTAGGATGATGGAGATCTTGGGTAAGATGGTAACCATTGTAATTGACTTCGGTCTACTTCAGTTCCAGATCTGTACAGCACATGCGATGTCTGTCAAAATATGAAAGAATGAAATCCTGAAAATCACAAGTATATTTTCTCTTAGAAACAAGTGGTTTTAGTGTGGATTGCATAAATGCCTATGGAAAAGTAATCTGCAACCGCCTTGATCGTGGATAATTTAAAACTGGTGACAATCCAATACCCAAAATTTTGAGGCGTGCGATGTTGGGTAGATCGAATTGGCGAGCGATGTAGTCGCCGCCGCGATAGCAACTTAAAAATGTGAGGATTCTGAAAAGGGAGATACAAGACCCTAACCCTGAATACCCCACTGTTTTGACCTATCGAAGGCATATTTAGGCTGCAACGAGAATAATTATTCTGGACGTAATGAAAATTTATTGACGAGTTGCTGCAACATTGATAAATTTATTAAAAAATTAAAAATTTGTTAAAGAGCCATATCTTATACCCAAAAGAGCCATATATGGCTCGCGAGCCATAGGTTCCCGACCACTGCATTATGTATTGAAAGATAAGTTCTAAAGAGCAAAATAAATGTAATCGTTAGTAATCGTGATTACTTTTACAATGTAATGGTAATCGTAATCTACTACTTCCTGATTGGGCTGTAATCGTAAACTCAATCGATTACATTCATGACGTAATCACCCCATGTCTGGTTACCATACGTCCACCCACATGTCCGGAATTTTAGCGTTCAAACTGCGTTCGGGTGGAAATGCCAAAATATGCTCAAATGTCCGGATCTGTGTAGAATTTGTAAATTTCGAAACAAAGCTGCCATCACCACATTTTCCGAGTTCCGAAAATTGTCAGATCATCATAGCTGAGTGCTTTAAACCTGTCAGCTACTCGTATCTGTAGGGTTGCATTTAAACAAAAATCAACTTGGTATTTTTCGTTTTTTTTTAACCACGAAGCCACGGATATTCAACTGTGACGTCATAGTGGATATACAATACATTGACAATTTTAAATATAGGGTCAGCATAGCTTCTTTGACGAAATATATACGTACGATAGCCGTTGAACCCGTTGCCGTTGAGGGTTCCAACAACCCCATATCATATACCTCAGCTATATATCGGTTGGTAATTGTCCGTAGGCCCATGCATCATGCTTTTTGCAAAGTATTGATACAATTATGGCATGATTTTACAACCTAAAAAAACACAATATTTATTTTTAAAGGTCTTTATTCGATAAACTGTTTAAAACATGTTTTAAAGACAGTGTTTTAAACAACCATTTGTTTTAAGTGCAACCCTAGGCGTAACAGATGTCATCGCCAGCTTTCGATAAGCGGTTGGCGGGAGTCCCTATGCTTGAAACGATACATAGGACTAAACTAAAAACGTTTGGCACGCCTATATGGTAACATTGTGACATTGACATATTTTTGCACGCTACAACGAAAGGTTGTCGACCCCTGGCCTAGCGAATTCTCGACGCTATATTAAAAAATCCGATCCAGTATACAATGGATAGGCATTAGGTACAGCATTGCAAGTGTGATGTCATACTAACAATATTCGGCACTAAAGAGTTACGGGTTGTAGGACACGAAAATATGGTAACCTAAGGTTACGGCCAATACGATGTTATTGCGTTCGTGACGCCGCCAATCAGTTGGACTTCTATTGTGCTAGTTCAGAATTGTCACTGCTTAATGAGCGTCTACTTAATTCAACAGGCGGGTGATACTAGCAACACATCATCCGTTAAAACTATTCTGTGCACACGCGAATATAGAGATCAATAAGTAAGCAAGTACTTACCGATAGATTATACTTCATTCCCAGATAAAACTCAACGTACGACGAGCCATATGGCATAATCCTCCGAACCAAGTCTTCCACGGCATTTTGTTGAGCTCGATCATGAAATTCAGCCAATACAGCTCCATGCTTGGCACATTCGGCTACTGCTTGCCCGTAATTCGTAATATCCTTTGATGATGAGAGATAAGGAACAGTGAAACATCTTCCCGTTATAAGCAGCCCTCCTTGTTTAACGCAGTCAATTTCTGTAAACGTTGCATTCAAAGGCAGTTTTCCTCGACAACATTCTCATACAAAGATTGGCAGAAAATTGCTGTACTTCTACTAGGGCGCTGTTCTGTTGATTAGAGAGAATTAACATATATTACGATATCATCAAATTGACTGCTGCAAACGCACTTACGTTCACATTAAACAAACACAGGCCGATATAGTTTTTATAGATGACACAGTTAGCTATACGTGTAAGAAGGGCCGTAACTGCAGCACCCTAAACCCCCGATGGGTGTGGAGAGCTCACCCCTATGTCGCAGTTTTATATGTCCGTGAGTTTGGTTGCCTTATCATCGAAGATGGAACGATAAGAATATTTCGATTTCTTTGAGAATTGCAGCTGGAGTGAGATTGACGAATGTTTGAACCCATACTGCTGGCAGTATAGGGAAAACAGTTACCTATAGACGAGGGATTCTTAGACCTCTGAACTCTAATTTTTATGGATACCTATTGATACGGTTACGGCCGTTGATATCAAGTAAACCATTATTCAAGTACCGGTATTGCACAATCCATGATATCTGCGTACCGGTAATTCATTGGATGCTGAAAATACAGACTGCATTTTGTTCCCTGACGTTGGAGGAAGAGTAGAATGTTCACGCAAGTCATGTACGCATGTATAATTGTATACCAATATGTTAATTAACAATGATCTTCGAGACAAAATTTGAGACAAAATGACGGTGATTGCTGCTGCAATCCGCGCTTAAAACTGCTCCGCAACTTTATTCCATACCTGATGATAAGATTGACAGATGTCTGGTAACTTCATCAATTGTTGTGTTTAGTCCAGCCAAGTCTAAATTTTAGATCCAGTTTAAGAGTTACCCAAAGTTTTGGATGGCGCAAGGTTAGATATATTCTTACATGTATTGACTTCCATATCGATGGCTTTCTTTATCCTGTGGTAGTCAACTGTTCCTTGTGGGCCATCGTTCCCGGGCATACCTTGTAATCCAGGAAACCCTGGTGGGCCCATCTTTCCAGGGGGTCCCTGTTGTAGTCCAGAACGAGGTTCCGCTTCAACTGATCTGCCTTCTGCGAAGACATCTTCAATGTTCTTGCAAACAAACTGGTGTTGATTACTCGACACAAAGCGGAAACACAATGCAAGGACAGGGATAAATCTCCAAATATTCTTTGTCATCGTCTTGCAACACACAATAATTACCTATTGAGACGAAAACAGTTATTAGATCTGGCCACATTTATCAAATCCGACACAGTAGGTTACAATGTCATCTCGGTGTATGAGCGGTGAGAGCGGATGGTATAGCGCTCGAACCTAATGTCGGATCTCAAATTTAGTTACCTAAACTTTTACCAGCGTATATATTTTCATACAGAATTCAGGTAATTCGTTCAATTTTGAAAGTAAACGTCGGCAGTGACGCGGCTGCTTCTCGTATAGTAGCCTGTACTTTTTACAGCTATATGGACGATATGAAGTAAGCTCGGCGACAATCATCGTCCGAAGAAGATGCATATTGCAACAACGCAAATTCAAACGTCATTTGAACCACTACGTTGGAAGAGGCTGATTGCCTCCTTGGTTGCGACAGCAATAATTCTCTGGACGTAACAATCCCAGATTAGGTAGACAATATCTCGTCCGTACTTAAAATATGAAACGATATATGACTACCTGCGGTTCTACAAGGTTTAAATTTCGACTCCGATTCTTTCAATTGCAAACTCAACCTTATCGTCAAAACACTCATGAATTAGGTCGCGACAAAAGTCGCCCCAAATCGTATGTTGAAAATTTTGATTAGGTATATCATTATCGTATACATAAATTTATTTTGGCTAGTCTGGACTCATATCGAAAAGGGTTCTGTTCCTTGTACCACCCTGTCCGGTGTGAATTCACACTCTTTTTGCTAAGAGTGCGATGTTGAAAATACTAAGCTCATTCAAGTTTAATTCTTACATCTGATGCGAGTTCTCGATAACTCAGCCGCTATATTCATGATGTTGGAAACATCGTTATGCATCCAAAATACCATGTAGTGTAAAATCAAACAACTGCGCAGTCATATATATACCCTTAGCAATGACGACAAAAATGGTGCGTGACCAATTTGGCACGAATAATTCCAATCGCATGAATAATCTGTATTCGTTGAATTTGACAGCATGTTGCGTGACCAATTTTCGCAATTGTCGCTCATATCCTCACATCGTTTCTTTTACCGTGTCCAGAGATAGGTTCATCAACCACAAGCTATATGCTGAATTCATCTTAGCTAATGTTTGACTTCAATTGGTGTGTCCGTTCAAAATGATCAGCGCGGTCATAACGATTAAATGCTACTCAGATGATGTTATGAATAAAATATATATTACTCAATAAAAAGAAGCTAAGACCTCCGATATTCTTTCATTAAATTTCGATCAATAATAATTAGTTTATGACGCGTCATGATAAATCCCTAAACCCGTACATATATTTGATATTTACATGGCGATCCTAGCTCCTATAAACAGTATCCTCATTACCGACGAAAATGTAGGCTATGTGAAAATAACGAGGAGTCGATGTAATATATTTCCATGCAAACATTTTGAGAAAAACGACACTACAATCGGTCCGATAATCAGCCCACTTAATATTTGTATTTCCACTCGGTGTTGACTGTGATGTCAGTTATTTAATTAATATCTCAAACCAGATTTGTTAGAGTGATTATGTTGGTAATGTTTCCCGGACTCTGTTGTAAGACCCATATCTCATATGTTCCAGTTTTAATGATTCCATCGTCACTAAGCATTATTTTATTCTCATACTAAAACTTCGATCCGCGCATTTTCCGAGGCTCGGGCATAGTGATCGGAGTCATTTAAAAAGTTGAGGTGAATGATTGTCGCAATATGAATAGATTAGTTGCTGCAATATAATGTATTAAGTTTCAGTTAAAAATGAAATTTCTCCTATATTCATATCTGAAAAGAGATTATGGCTGTAGCTAGTTGAAGAAGTTGATCCACATTTGGCCGATAGCGGAGTACGGGCGCATAAATTTCCACCTCATCGATATTCTCTGGGTTCGACTTGATTAAAATGGGGTAATTCAAGCAGCTCTTGCGTACGAGTTTTTCAAGGTGATAAAAAGGTATCTGGGTGCAAAAAAGGATGGATGAACGTTATGTCGTAAAGATGAAGCTTTACCGTCGACAGTCACTTGGTGTCCAATTTTATAATTCATTACGGTCTCGGATGTATCAAATTATCTTCGATTACGATAAAATTAATATGATAACTCTCAGGCATCAATGCGGGTCATGTTTGGTTGTGTTGTTTGTGTGATATGTCTGCTCTCACCCGTCGTCACACCTGTGTTATTGTCAATTGTATTACCAGAGTTGTTGACAAATAAACGAGCTATTTCACCTGGTGCTGTGTTCGCAACGGTGCAGGTGCGATTTTAGATGATCAAGCGATATCTACGAACGAACATTATATTTCAGAGCAATCAATCAAAGGCGAGCATTAATATGATTCGACAATTCGTTATGAAAGATTTACAAGCATTGCGATTATGGTAGAAGTACATAATGTTCACCGAACAGTCATGATGGAGTAAATCATATATATCGTCCTAGCTACGTGTTCTCCGAAGGGGTGAGAAAAACCAATTGGATTGATCTGGTTTTAGTTGATTAAATTAGGGTAGTTCAACTCTTGAGCCCGAGTTATTTCAAGGTGCTAATAACGTATCTGGATGCAAACAAGGTGTGGACAAAGACTTCGGAAATTTTTGTCGCAAATTATCCCAGAAATGTGGACAACCTCTTGGTTAGGTATTTGAACGTGGCGACATAATTCACCATCTGTCGGGTTGGATCAAATTACCCTCGTTTGCAAATTATTATCTGCTTCATCTGTGGCTACGGTAAAGAATATTTTTTAAGCAGTCCTTTTCCAGTTTTGTGTATGTTTGTTTTATTCCCACACCTACAGCAGTGGCGGTTGTTTCCTATTATGGTCGTGTGTGCCACGAAAGTTCATAGTCTTTGCTTTTAGTAATCTTTCGGACGACTATCACGCTCCCGCTCTTTCACCATCGGTCTCTCTCGTCATGCGTCTCTATCGCCGACTTTTTTGGCTCACCTTCACTTGGGTATTTCATACACTGCAATCGCGTTGAGGTTAGCGGTGCGAGGCTAGAGAAACCTCCAACCCTTATAAGATAGGCAGAATCGGGTTTGGAACCCACTTCCATTGGTGTCGTGACAATTGCGTCCTAACCAGCTGCGCCACTCGCTTCAACCCGTATTAGAGTTGTAAACGTATCAAAATTTTTAGCCCGAAGTATTTTGAACATAGGTAAAGGCAGTTAAATAATGACTGGTAGCCGACTCAAAAACGCTCAATAATATGCATGATGCTGTAAAGTTGTATTGAAGCACTGATATCAAGGCACGACATTCGTCTCGTGGACAAGCACTGCCTCATTTCATGATAGTCTAATCGATCCAATCAATCGTCATTATATATTCATCTGCCTAAGACACAAACACAATGAACAATGCGATATAAAAGACACGCAATGTGATGTAATGAACAAATAAGGGGATGCCGACGACCAACCAATTGGGCCTCTTGAACTGGCATCCACCACGGGTCTTTTTCTTGGCTTTGTTGTCAAGAGTAGCACGGGGGACAAGTAACCCAGAACAACCTCCGACGGTGGGAGTCGAAACCGGGGCCGCCTGCTTGGATGGCGTCGTCACTTACCACTACACTAGCAGCGTAGCAGCATATGAAACAATTTTTCCAGTACGTTCGAGGCAGGGTTGTAACCAAGTCACAATGCTCCGAGTCACAAGTCAATCTCAGTTTTATAGTTTTGACTCGAGTTAAGTCAAGTCATTCTCAATTCACCACCGAGTCAAGTCCGAGTCCAACTCCCCGAGCAGAGGGTCGAGTCCGAGTCATGGTATTATGACTCGAGTCGAGTCAAAGTCAATGTGTTGACTGCCCATAGTTTCCAGTCAAAGGCTTGTTAAATCCACTTTTTGTAACTCTGTTTGGTGATATCAATGGTTCGCATTTATAATATACTAATTTTCGTCATTTTCAGCAGTTTCTGGGCGCATTTTAAGTACCAGTACCAATAAACGAAATCCCTTTAGCGTGATTACTTTACTATGTCTCGAAATTACAATGAAACGTCGGTCTTGGCCGTCTGAGTCTCGAGTCATATGACTTGGTTCGAGTCATGCGCAATGACTCGAGTCCAAGTCGAGTCAATGCACAAATTGACTCGAGTCGAGTCGAATCATTTCCGTAATTTGAGATAGTGACTCGAGTCAAGTCGAGTCATCTGAAAAACGTGACTCGAGTCGGACTCGAGTCGAGTCATGACTCGAGTCATTACAACCCTGGTTCGAGGCTATGAATACAAACTATTCACCAGTGCCGAAGCTAGTGTAATTGTCTAGTAAAATACCGCGTAGGTAATCAGCTAACCTATTGGGCTTTATATATTTGCGAATCGTATTTCAAGCAAATCTGCATCTCCAATCACTAATCTAACCCTGATTTGTCACAGTCAGAATGATGTTTCAACCATTCAAATTCCATGTTATTGCATGACATATTTTGTTTTGCTGATACAGTAGTGTCCACTTCAATCTTGTAAAAAAAGAGATTGGAGGAGCTATAAAGACAACAGAAAAAACGAAATTTGGACCTTAAATAAAGTGTGTGTGTGTGTGTGTGTGTGTGTGTGTGTGTGTAGGGGTAGGGGTTAATGTCTCACCTGTCATGAACATCACCGGACGTCTCTGGTAACGATTGATTTTCAAAAGTAGCCTTTTTGACACTCCGGTCCACATCTACCTATTCCAACTACATTACAAAAATTTCTGGTTCTAATTACAACAAATAAGCAGCATTGACGGGCTTATCACAAATCCAGGTCTACGCATTTGTTTATTAAATGGAAATTGTAACCATTTCTAATCGATTTTGTATTGACAAATTTTTACCAATGCAGATCTCGTAAAAGTTCTGTTTTAGCATATCTGAATAAACGAAGGTTAAGACCACCAGTTGTCCGATATTCATATTTGTTAAACACACTTAAATTCATCGTCCACAAAGTCAGCATCATTTATTGTACCCTTGATGGAAAATCATGAATTAGACCCGCCCCAATAAAATGGTATTTCCGTTGAACATCACAGATTGCGTTCGGATGGAATATATTTCCAGATTTAGCTTTTATTAGATTTGGCGTTATCTATAGCGACAATAAGACGTAAATGTTGAAATAATTTCATAAATTTCTTCTCTCGTCTCGTCTTGTATCTTTGTAAAATTGTCAAATTCGATTCTCGCATATTACTCCATGTACAGAGTGAGTGCTTACGTAATTCGATACACCGGCGCCCGCACTAGAATCTTTTCTCACTTGTAAATAAAGGCAGTCGTAGGACGGGGTAGCTGTGGGAGAAGATGGATGCCATTGTAATTGACTTCGGTATACTTCAATTCCAGATCTGTATAGCACATTCGATGTCTGGTAAAAAGTGAATGAATAAAATCCGGAATATCACCTGTATATTTCTCTTGGAAATAAATTATTCTTAGTCACCAGTGTACTTTATTCTAGAAATAAATTGAAATAAAATGTAGTATTGGAATCAAAGATGGAACCATCCCTATTTATTCATTTAATCAGATATTTGATATCGTTACTGCCGGATCGTATACAAATATACCTATTTTATAGGATTAGTTCGAATGTAAATAGACTTTACTATCCGGATAACCGATGTATCCGTATATCTGGAATTTATCTAACCGATTAACCGTATAGGAACTGCTAAGTGAGCCAATCCATTTCCGGAGGTTTGCCTAGGCTGCGCGCACCTATACACGCTCGACTTAGAAAATGAAATTACTACCCCAGCCGCGAAATAACAGCCCTGAAACTTCGCACAGAGTTGAAACCCATAATCCGAATAATGGATATGAAATCTCTCCCGCTATGAAACACCTTCATGGAAACACGTCGCAAACATCACCGATATATATTCGCGCGCAACGCGACCAACAATTTTGAGGTTTGACACATATTATCGACTGAGAACTCAGGGAGGACTATTCCTCCACTATATAATCATTCATCATATGTCCTTACTACACCATCCACTGCCACGCAATTTTTCTTCAGGGCCCACCCTACCGCTCCCTCAGCATTTCCGCCTCCCCCCTAAACGTCAAAATCGTCCCTTGGAGGCGCTTGAGCCCAAAAAGAACCACTGACGTAATCGGCAGCGATTGCGATTACTTTCAAATCACGCAATTACGATGACGATTACAGAAATTACGATTTCGATTACTCACCAATGTATTTATTTTTCTTCTTCGAACTTGAGCCTTGAACTCGTGTTCGAAGACAATATAACGATTGCGACGAGAAGGACCCATAAAAACACAAGTTTCTATTTAAATGTGACGTCATTCACTAGTTTTGTCACGATATATCCATGGTTCAACTTTGTTGCTGACGACTTCCCGCCCACAACGATTTTCATTATAACAGCAACCAGGGCTGAACAAAAGCATTCGAGATCTCCAATGTGAACGGAGTAGTAATTTTCACGATTCTAGTCGAGTCGAGTTATGAGAGATGATTTTTCAAGTACTGAAATTTTTCGTGCCACTAGGAGTTGATTTATCCACAAGAATTCTAGTTTAGTTAGATACTATATCCGCTGTGAAAGCCCGAAGCCACGATTGGTGAATCGCAGCATACGAAAAATGTCAGTATGCGTCTCAGCTTTACCGAAACCACTCTCTGGCCACGTATTTAGCTGTGGCCTGCCACAAATTCATCATTGCCGGCCACTAGCTCATGACCAGTCCGTGATTGGCGCCCATCTAAATTGTTGTACCTATAACCCGATCAGAAAATACCAGAAATCTTCAGCAGCAAACGAGTCGTTGATAAACCGGTAGCCTAACGAAGTGAAACTATAAAACGGCAGTCGCGTCGACTTGTCTCGCGAACGGCGAGAGATCTCAATTTGACAGACATTGGTTGAGTGGAATGTGACCACTCGTGGAAATCGTTTAGCTACAGTTAGAATACGGTAGCTTTCTGGCAGGGTTGTAACCAAGTCACAAGGCTCCGAGTCACAAGTAAACCTCACTTTTATAGTTTTGACTCGAGTCAAGTGGAGTCAATTTCAATTTACCACTGAGTCAAGTCCCAGTCCAAGTCACCGAGAAAATGGTCGAGTCTGTGCCATGGTATCATGACTCGAGTCCGAGTTTAAGTCAATGTGTTGACTGGTGAGTTTCCAGTAAAAGTTTTGTTAAACCCGCTTTTTATGTTTGGTGATATCAAATGTTTCTCATTTATAATATACTAATTTCCTCAGTTTTAACAGTTTCTGGTCGCATTTTCAAGTACTAGTACCAATAGACGTAATCCCAATAGTGTGGTTACTTTTCTATTCTTCGAAATTACAATGAAATGTCGGTCTTAGCCGTTTGAGTCTCGGGTCATATGACTTGGTTCGAGTCATGCGCAATGACTCGAGTCCAAGTCGAGTCAATACACAGATTGACCGCAGTCGAGCCGAGTCATTTCCGTATTTTGAGAAAATGACTCGAGACAAGTCGAGTCATCAGAAAATCGTGACTCGAGTCGGACTCTAGTCGAGTCATGACTAAAGTCATTACAACCCTGCTTTCTAGGAAAATAGTTGCTGTCAATAATGTTTTCACTCCTTCACGTTAATTTGAGAACACAGCGTGGGGCACCTTCAATGTGCCCAGTGAAGTTCTATCTCACTACAGCGAGTCATCAATTTCGACTGCTGCGATTCAAATTTCTAATAAATCGTAAACAATCATTTTAGGCTAGACTTCACCGACATCAATCCAAATTACAAACAAATTAAGTCGATTCGCTGCAATAATCGGCTTCGATACTATATCTTACGCTTCCAGCCAGAACTGTAAATATAAATTGAAATCACAATATTTGATTGTCAATTGCACCGCACAGCTGCACCGTACAGCTGCACCGCAAGAAAACAGCTCGAAGCTCAACAAGCACTATGTCGACTCATGATGATGATCGCCTTTGATTGATCTCACCAAAGTATTTTAGTAAGTCATGTATCATGATTAAGCATCTGAAACAGTGTTAGCAGCAGCTTGCAACTCTAATATTCTGAGATAAATTCCGGCGGAATCGTGATGCATGATATCGTTTGCTTTTGATTGAAAGCTCTAAAATACGTGAAGTTATTGGAAACGAGCCAATGTAACTGCTTGTCTCGCAGCTGCAGTGTTGCGAACACAGCGAAAGTCGCTTTCCTCATTCCTATGTTATTAGAAGATAGATTAACTCTATTACTGTTTCACTCAAAATAATGAGTCATCTATACTAGTTGTAGACGACTATCTCAGACTGGTGTCAGCCGAAGATATTCGGGAGTTTAAATCAATATATTATTCAACTGTACATATGTCTACCAAACAACTTAATGAAACATGACACATTTTGAGAACTGTGATTTTTCATATTAATTTTATGGCGAACAAAGGCAACTTTTCATTCCTTCCTGGACCATGATCAAATATGCTACAACATCGAAACTTGAAATCAAGTGACATGTGATGTTAACGGTGATTGTGACAACAATTCCCATAGCGCTCATCTGCACCTCGTTAGCATCTTGGGAAAAGTAAGAGTGATGTATATAAACCTGTTTTATTCTAGTCGATGCCAAGGAATATAAAATAGGTTAAAATCGATGTAATCAGGTGTTGGTCAAACGGTTCATCAACTTCTTCAACCCTGTTTATCTGCAGATATGAATGTCCGAGAATGTTTAATTTTTCAGCGACCCAATGGTCAATACATTGTATTGCAACAATTGATATATTCGTATTGCAACAAGAGATTCACAATAGCCTGTTCAGGTCAGCGTACGACAGAGCTGACTATTTTGAACCATATTTGTTCGTTGTCACACCAGCATCAGGAGGAATTCAATATATTATTGATGGCTTACGATTGATGCATCTGTGCTTTGAAGATGAAAAATCACAGTGAAGACATACGTGTTTGGCACGAGATCTCACACACAATACCATGCCAGTTTAAACAAATACGGATTACTTATGCGAGTGGAACTAATCCTGCAAAGTTGGTCACGCAGGACTTTTGTCTTCATAGCTATATATATATATGATGGAGTCGTTGTTGGGTATTATACTGCACTCTATTTTCTATGCAGAACGGTGTTTCAGATATAATGACCAAAGCTAATACTTATCCTACAGAAAAAAAAAGAAACTCAACTGAGTGTCGTCTACATCGGGCTGTGCAGAAATATTGTTATGTAGGCCAGTGGTACTCAACGGCCGGTCCGCAGACCGCCGCCGGTCCGTGGCAAGTTTTCTGCCGGTCCGCCTGATACATTAAAGTTTTATTTCTAAATTCTATGATGCAAGAATTTGGACCCCTGTCCATTAATTAAAGACATAAAACATAAAATCTAAAATTTATTGTGTCGAGCGTATTTTTGTATGGGGTCGCAATATCGAGTTCACGGTATGCTTTGGTCGTGGGTCACAATGGTGCAATTGTTATAAGAAAATATCCTACCAATCGCTTGGGACAAGAAGCTACAGAGCCCTTTCGACATTGTAATTAAACAAAAATTGGTAGTATAATAGAGCCTATAGCAAATACCAAAGTCGCTGAATCGCCCATAAATATCTAGTATCAATAAGGCATCATCAAATGAAGATACAATATTACAAGCAAGTTGCAAGCAGTTTTCATAATTGAATTTGAGGTGATTTTGGTTTTTGAAGGTTCACCGGTCCGCAACATTTGTTTTGAGGTTTTACCGGTCAAAAAGGTTTAGAACCACTGATGTAGGCTATACATGACAATAAGCGGCCCTGTCGGTAACTTCCGAACACAGTTACTGCAATTCCAGATTTTGATTGTGCTGACGAAGGGTTTGAGTTTACGATGCAAGCAGGGCTATGTAGTCAGAGTTGGTGGAGTCGGAGTTTGGCAATTTTTGATTAATGGAGTCGGAGTATGAGTCGGAGTGTCTTATTAGTACGCCTTGGACGCGAAGTCCAAGTCATGAAAACTATAGTGGCTGGAGTCGGAGTCGTGGTAAAAATACTGACTGGATTCGGAGTCGTATGGTTCGTGAAAATGACCCTGACTCCGACTTCGACTACAATTTCTTTATTATGAAAACAATTGCTTACAAAGCTATCTTCAAATTACCAATAATAACTAGAATATGATTTTTATGCACCATCAATCACTGTTATTATTACCGATATTGCTAAAATTGGACATTATTTGCAAATTGCAATTGGGCTGCATAGAGGGAAAAATCGCGATATGAATCTTCGCTATGCGATCACAAATTGATGCAATATTTGGAATTATACCACGATACTGTGACCAAGTAAATATATCGTCCGGTTTTGTAAATTTCTTCAATTGATGTAAATATATCAAACGCTGCTTCCCACTTGACAAAAATAAAAATATTTTTAGTTTAGTTCAGCTGCTTGGGTCGAACAAATGATTAAGAAAGACTGCAAGTCCTAGTCCTTGAATACTTGACCAAGTGCATGTAGATAGACATATGCTATTTGACTTTCTGACCAATGTTTACTAGTACTGACAGTGTGTTTTCTTGTAATCAGTATTGCGTGTAATGAGAAAATCAGTAAGTTACCTCTCTGTATTAGTTGCTGACTCATACACAAGAGCTACACTTCGATTGCTTTATCTACATCAATGGTTCCCAACCTTTTTTGACTCATCGCCCCCTTTTGAAGCTCCACACCGATCATCGCCCTGCAAATATTGGGAACCGAAAAACAGCACTTCGTCAGGCCCCCCACAACGTTGGTCTTTGGCCCCATAGGGTGATAATCCAGACCCTCCTCAGTCAGTGGGCTTTTTGTCTCTACATATCGACTATACCCTCTACTTTATGTACTGATTGGTGGTAATCACCGTATTTCCCCAAAACGTGCGAAGCGCGAAAAATTTATATAATTCATGTTTGAATCGGTCAATATAATCGGGAATTGCATATATATTGCTACCAATTTTATATCCTCTTTCTGCTCACGTAATCAGATTTTCCGGTAGAGCTGAGTGTGGTGTGTGTTGGAAAAGGTAGTACCCCTAAATAATAATTAAACATCTTAGGGCGGAATCGTTGCGATATTGACTTCGTTACATGATGCTCTTTCCTGACCTCATATATCTGCTGCGTCAGAATATATGGAAATCGTCAAAGCGTACCAAATTAAAAGACGAACATGATTTCAAATTGATATTTCTTTACTGGCAAATAATTTTTTCTTTGCGGCATGGCATTTGTCCTGTAGGGTTAAGGTCGCCAGGACAGGAATATTCGGCGCCAGCCATTGAGGTGCCTATGGACAATTAAACATATATGTATCGAAGTTTTCGGTCAGCACAAGGGCATTTCTTCCCGGCCAAGGTCTTATCGCTGCTGGTCGTTCTGGCACACTTCTCGGAGTCGCATGTTACATGGCCTTTAACTTCATATGTCTTGGTGCGTCGTGACCCAGTAATGGCCGACGCCGAAGTCTCCCATTTCCATAAATCATTCGAATTTTTGTTGGGTGACGGGTACCCCAAAATCAAGATATATGAAAATATTAAATCGCGCCCAGCGCGAAAAATTTTGGGAAAGTTGCATGAATCTCTAAAAAATTACACGATAATTTATGTTAATTCACGACATAATTTTAGGCCCCCTTCGAGTTCAGGCCCCCACCCCCAATTGGGAGGTTTGGGGTGCGGCAGTTACGGCCCTGACTCCGAAATAGCCGTTTTAACGCGCCATCGCTTCCCTATCGCCCCCTTCGTTGTTTTCGCCCCCTATCGCCCCCCTGGTCCGTTTTCGCCCCCTATCGTCCCCTTCGTTATTTTCGCCCCTATACCGCAAAATCACCCCCTGGGGGACGATATCGCCCACGTTGGGAACCACTGATCTACATTTTAACAGGGTTGTAATGACTCGAGTCATGACTCGACTCGAGTCACGATTTTTTTGTGACTCGACTTGACTCGAGTCATTTTCTTGAAATGGGAAAATGACTCGACTCGACTCGAGTCAATATTTGGATTGACTCGACTTGTACTCGAGTCATTACGCATGACTCGACCCAAGTCATTGACTTGGCTAATTTTATATGACTCGAAGACGAAGAAAAATCGCGAATCGTAATGGCTAGATCAACGCATCTGACGAATTCTGCCGACATCGCTATCTGTCACCACTTCTTTCGTTGCACTAGTCTGATATCAGATAGGCCGCCGTAAAAACAACAAACAATGGTACATAGTTGCAATGCATTGTACAAAATCATCCAGTGATGAAGAGGTAATAGATCCTCCGCAATCAAAGTACCGTACGCAAGACTTTTCAATTATACAAGCAAAGAATCGAAGCAAAGTTCAATTAGAGCCAATGCAATGACTCAGATGGTTAAGTACTTGGAAGAGACTTATAAGCTCATGTGTAGATTTGAAGGCGATGATTATTTGCATTTTTGGGCGACTAGAAAGAATGAGTATCCAATGCTCTTCAGTGAGGTTCAAAAATGCTTGTCAATTCCTGCATCTAGTGCACCAGTGGAAAGTGTATTCAGTAAATGTGGATTCATTCTAAGGCCATGCCGCTTTAATATTTCTGAGGGTCTGGTATTTTTGAAGTGCAACTCATCATTGATTTGATCTGCCGTCTGTGAAAACACACAATACCCTCCGTCCATTTGACGTTTTATTAGGTATTTCAACTGTGCACGTGAGTAACAATGAATGGCTAATGTTGTGTGATGTTTGTACAGTAGGGTTGTTCAAAAATAACTTCTTTTTTATATTACTTGATGGCTACTTGATAAAATTGTTATGTTGCATCAAAAGAACACTGAATCTGGTTAAATTTTGAAAAGTAGAATCAATGATATGAGAAGAGAAAATTTTGGATTTGAAAATTAATGGAGTACTTTTAGTGAGAAATTCTTTCTTATATTATAGGCTAATTACATACTAGTGGTAAGCCGACTATTTTTTCATATCCAAAATATCCTACTCTGATAACTTCGCTTGTTCTTGTTGGAATTGAGCCAAATTTGCTATGGATCATATTTTTACACAATCTAACAATATCATGAGGTAGCCAGAACAATTCGAAAATCTCTATTCGTAATTCATCCAAATTTTCTCCCTGAGCATTACTTTCTACCGGTCGGAATTGAGCCAAATTTGAGTTTTTTTTAGGCAATCTAACAATTCTAAGAAGTAACCGGAAAATTGGAAAATATGTTTTTTAACAGCCCCAATTATTTATCCAATGCTGTAACTGCGATGTAGTCTGTAATGCAATTGGGAGAACCTTTAGTAATACCAAAAGGTATCTGTTATTTGTCACTGCACATAGCTACATGCACGCTTTTACAGCATGCTGGCCTGGTGAAAATACCCCTACATAAACATGCATCTGTTGATTCTTTATCACCTTATTTGTCGACGTGAATTCGTAGGTTCTCTATCACATAGTATGTAGACTTGAATTCGTTGGTTCTCAATCAGCTATTTGTGAGCTGTCGTCGATGTGGTCGTAATAAAAACTGAATGCTTGTATTTGCGATGTATCAGATTGACTAGACAGATATTTGATTTTAAGTTCTAAGATTAGTAAAGTTATCATATTGGCGGCCTGTCCCGTCCATCTGTAGCATCGGTAAATGAGGCCAGGAACTGTCCGTAATCTACGAAAATACAAATGTGCCAAGACTCTGGTAGGGACAAAATAAGCATGTTAGGCAAGCAAGGAATTCGATATCACCCAAGCAGGATTGAAAACATTGGATCAACATGACTTCAATACTGTGACTTGGACTCGGAATCGAGTCATGACACTATGACTCGGACTTGACCCGGTAAACGGTGACTTGGACTCGGACTCGACTCGGTGTTGAATTGAAAATCACTCGACTTGACTCGAGCCAAAACCACAAAAGTAAGATTGACTCGTGACTCGGAACCATGTGACTTGGTTACAACCCTGCATTTTAATAATACAGGATTGGATCTATGTCATCGTTGAATGATTCATACAAACTAGGGCAGTGGTTCCCAACCTGGGGGCGTGAAACATCTTAAGGGGGACGCGAAGAAGCGGCGAAATGAAAAAAATTTTCGCGCTTTGCGCGATTTACCTCCAATTAACCTGTGTTTCTCTATCTATTAACCTAATTTCATATTTTTTAATTCTCTCACCAACATTCATAACCTTCCATGCCATCAAACAATCTGTTGCGGTTGCTAGCATCCCGGTTGGATTTTGTGATATGACAATAAGGGGGGGGGGGGGGGGGGGGCGCGAAATTTGTCAATATCATGAAGGGGGACGTGTCTTAAAAAAGGTTGAGAACCACTGAACTAAGGTATTTGAGAGTCAATAGTATAAAAACTTATAAAATATGAAAAAAGAAAGGATATTTAGAAAGGCATTCTTCCATGTTGATTGTATAATGAATAATTCTGTGCCACAATGAAACATTTTTGCATGCCACCGTCTATTATGTGTTTGCATATCTTTAATGGTTATATGATAGTCATTTAACCGTCATTGTGGCATATAATTTTCCAGGTAAATTGGTAATACTGTTGGAGTCGGAGTTCTGTTAAGAAAATAGTTGGAGTCGGAGCCGGAGTTGAAGTCGGTACGTTTAAAGACTAACGAGTCGGAGTCGATATATTGAAAATGAGTGAGTCAGATTCGGAGTTGGAGTCGGTTGAAAAATCTACCGACTCCACAGACCTGGATGCAACGAGTCGAGATGTAGGTAGGCAGGTAGGAGTAGGTGTACGTAGGATATTAGATAAATGCTAAATACCCATATATAAAGAACATGGCTTATAGTCCCATCCTTTTATGGGTTTTGTTTGTCCAGGGAATGATATCAGTCGAACCAAAGGGGGTACTTTGCCTCTACCAAAGTAGTGGTAAAAATAGTTAGACTCGTTTAATGATATGTATCTACTTAGGATGATCAATTTCGACCATCGTATTCGGTATTGATTGAATGCGAGAAGCATCCATGTCATTACCGTGGTGCATCAACTAGATCGAATAGATTAGCGAAATTTCTTGGGAAACGATCTAGTTTGGTAAAAGAATCATGAAATGGAGATACGACATTCGGCTGAGATGATGTACCATCATTAATTGTTCCCGAGATCTCAGTATGATCAACTTTGTGCTATGTCGGATTTTATAACTGCGAGTCTACGACCAGGAATAATAATATGTTTCTGTCTCATAGAGGTCATTATTGTTCTCTGCATAATGTTATCCAATTATATTTGGAGGTCAATCCCCGTGCTTGTATTGTGCTTGCGCTTAGTGTCGGGCAACCAGCAGCATTTTGTTTGCAAAAATCTGGAAGACGTTTTCGTGGAAAGTGGATCATCTGAAGCACAACCCCGATACGGTCAAAAACAAGGAGCCCCTAGTAAAATGGGGGCACCAGGTGTCCCTGGTCCAGTGGGAAGTCCAGGTAACGATGGCCCACCAGGAACAGTAGACTACGATCGGATAAACGAAGTCATTCGCACAGAGGTCGATAATAGTAAGATTGTGGCTATCCTTGAATTATATAAAACTTGTGGTAACGTAGTAGTACGATTCAATTCTAGACTTGGCGGGAATAAAGTCAACAATTGCCGAACTTACAAGAAATCTCTCAGTCATAACATCAAGTATGGAATAAACATATCGAGCTAAATATTTTATTATCATCGCGGTACCTTACGATGTATATAATTACAAAAAAAAACATATTCAAGTATACAGCATAGGCTGTTTGATACATGAAAATTATAAGAAATTATATCGGTTCGATTAGTAGGCATTGGCGTCGGAGTTTATGTGGGAAACATCTCCTATACTTCGCTAATATCCAGGTGATGCCAATCGATTGAGAATACAGCTGTATACACCCACCTTCAGGGAGTAAAGTTCATACAGGAGGGTTATCATATTTTAGAATGCCCAATGCAAACTGGCAAATTATCATTGACGATACTCATTTACTAACGTACAAATAGCGGGCTCTATCGAATTACTTGAGGAAGAAGTTGCCACATCAAGGGATTTTTAAACATAATGTCAATTTAATGTTAACCAAAATTAAATTACACTCCTACAAATATCTATAGTTGTATCCAAATTATGGCACTAAATTTGCCTTGTCATTAAGTAGAAACTAATTGTACCTGTTTTTCGCAATGAATTCGCAAAACCATCCTATACTGGATTGTTATCGGTATATTTGAAATTTATACTCGTCAAATGAAAAATTACGACTTCCACATCGAAGCCTTGATATCACTGGTCAACACATACTTAAAGCAGACAAAGTAAGAGTGGTTTTGGGGTTGTGAAGGGCAGTGACTCCGAATAAGACCATACTCTTGATCAAATTGGCCCATGATTTAAAGATAACCAATGGGGCTATTATAACCAAAATCACTCATTTTCGCTGTGATGGTGGATAAAAAATCGGCTCAGTCGTACTAAAAAGTTTAGAAACTCGATATACTTGTTAGTTTTACACAGAGAACACTCTTTTAAATCAAAATACAGCCACAGCACTATATTTAAGGGTATAAGATTTATCATGATTATAGACTTTCACGGATATCATGCATATAAATAAAATTCAGTCATGTAAATAAGTATTTACCTAGATATTCAAATAACGTGGCATTAATTCAATCAGTTTTACGTCAACCACATATTGTAAATTTTAAATAAACAGTTGGAATATACTATTATTAATTTATTTTAAGGCACAATTCTTTTTGTACGATTTTCGCTTGTAAACAATTTGGTGCAGTTTCTCGAAAGGTTCCAGACATGGTATGTCATATTATGTTCATCTCATCTGCCCTGATATCTTTTTTGTTGTTGTTTTGATGTATTGGGGGAACCTAACCCCTTGCTAATCAACAAGATGATCAGGAAATATATCAAGATGACTGAACAAGAAGTGAACTTTTATGCTCGTGTTTGTTCTAGGTTTTCCATATGCAGATACGAATTTTCGGACCAACTGTTTGTACTTGGGTGCTTTGTGATCATCCAAAAAGTTTTATTTACTACATCTTAGGAAAAATTCCATGCAATCAACTCCTTCCTAATATGAAATTGGAATCTTTCATCCGTATTCGAATCTGAAATCTGTCAAAGATACCAGATTTAAGCTTCTCGTTTAATAGGGATACTAGGTATACCCACTTTGTTGACTCACGGTGAAAATATCCATTTACAAGTCAAAGAAATGAGACGCATATGAGTACTTGGTTAAGCTTTTCAGGGACAGATTCTATAGCTTTATACTCCTCTTTGATCTTGCCAGAATGAACAATTGATACAGAAGAATGTGTATTTCCGTGGTACCAAAGTAGAATTGTTAGGCCTGACAAACTGTTTTTTTTTACAATCAAATATTTCGCATCAGGTCATGTTAATATTGATAAAATGACTGAAAATGACATGAGGGTTCTTCATAGTCAATTATCTATTCATGTGCTGATTTTCCTCCTACCAAGTGAAATATCCAAGTGTAAATACCAAAAGTTTAGCTTTTTTAGGGGCATAAATATCTTCTGAACAAGAGCCAATCTGGCAAAACTAATGTGATATTCGTAATCGGCAACCTCGAAAACTCTAGAAACGGCACTCAGATGTTCTGCCAAAATATTCCTTTTCATTTTGTTGACCAGTTTAATCCACGGCGCCGATATAAGTCATAATATATGTAATAAGTGGATTTGCATATAGTCTTTGAAGAACAGCGTAAAAAATTATTCTCATGTTGCCCTACTTCAAACGGGCACCAATCGCTATTTCACAATTATTTATTCGACGTTTGAATCTGCCGTCACGACCTTCTGCACCATGTTAACGTTGAGTGTAGCTCGAATCAGGACCAAAACATCACTTCCTCAGCCCTCATCAGAACGTTGGTGTTCAGCCCCCATAGGGTGATCACTCAAACTTCTTATTCACGACTGAATTTAGATAATAATATTGGTAAATTGCATTTATTACTGTTCATTTTTTACCATATCCTAGGTCACGTATAGTTTACCGATATAGCTGCAGGAGATGGTGTCTGTGAAAATGTAGGGCAAGAATTTATTAATTATAACAACTCAGCTTACTCAGGGCGGGCCCGTTGTTAATATCACTTTTTTTTACATATTGTGAAGTCGAGACCTCCCGTCTGGTCTATAGTCAGAAGATTTTGGAGTCGCCGAAACCTAAAGACTAAACTCAAAAAAAAAACTTCTTTTGTGAGTCGCACACAAATTGTCATATCTACACGGGCACATCATTTTCCTCTGTGGGACACTTGAGAACACTTGACAACACTAAGACTCTTTAGCAACTGAATCAGAGGTGGCCAACCATTTGGCTATTCACAGCCTCATTTCAATTACTTATGTATCCTACGGCCGCATCCCAGTGCATATAGTCGTAATTAACTAACTGGGGACCAAATGCCCACGTCAAACGGACCATGTCCATTGCCGGTGTCATCCGTACTAATCTAATTACTCATATCGGCTTACTACGCGCACCGAAATCGTGAGTAGCCTAATCATGTAATGAAAAGCCACAAGGGATTCGTTATCTAGTCGCGCGAACCGCTAAAAACTTTTCATGTTCATGAGTGTATTTCGTCATTATTATTATAGTATAGTTTCACTGATTACTATTAAATATTTATCCTTTCTCAGCCCGTGTGATCAGATTCACCTGTAAAGTTGATGCAAGTAGTGTCTTCGAAAATTTAGGGAAGTTATCAAAGATGTTCTGCATCTTTGGGTGGGTCAATTGTTATTAGTCCCCAATGCTGCATGTTGTTATTTCATGACCGCCCACCAGGATTGTCCGTATAGTCGAAAGATATTAGATTATTTCAACGTAGGCCTACCAGAAATAAATTTCCTCCGTGATGAGAAGAACACGATTACAAATTGGTGTTTCTTTATGGGGCGTTCCTTTTCCTTTGCTCTTCGCATCTGTACTATGGGGCTCAGATTGCAAAGGACACTACTAGGCCTATATCAAAATTGAGGATCAACTCGCATTCGACCGCACGTAGCTCGAAGAAAATTTCAACAATAATTCAGACCTCTCATTAATTAGGGAGTCAATTCGTAAATTCAATTTGCATATTGATAGCCGCTAACACATCCTAATCGAATCAAGTGTCACCGGCATAATTGTACTTATAATGCCACAGATAGCCCCCCCCCCTTAACTAAAGATTCGATGCTGGGTTAGCTAGACACGGTACTTAGTGGAAAACTATCTCTTCGTAAAACTCGGTCTTTTGGGTAGCCTGAGGGGTTTTCTAAACGTCTCGGTCCTGGAAGTGGTGGGCTATTTCACGTCAAGGAAATAAGCCGCTTCATATCAGCAAATTATTTCTCGATGGTATGATATCCTCATCGCCGAAGCCGTATCAGCTAGTGAGGGATAGTGATATCGGGCACAGGATAATAGCTTACTTTGGACAACACCAATTATATCTTTAAACTGAAATCAGTTTCAGCATTTTAAAATGCTTTACTAATCGTTTTTCCGAAATCAAAAATCAGGTCGCGGACCGCAACATGTGACCTCGCGGCCCGCGTGTTGGTGACCCCTTCCCTAATGTATGATATTACTTGTGCTATTGAATTGTCAATCAAGACCTTGACTATTCTCTTCATTGCAGAAGATGACTGCAGAACACGAGGCGGGCTGGTATATTCTGGGAAATGTTTCACTGTTCCTTATGTGACATCAACACTTAATATGACTTACGATCCAGCCACTGCAGAATGCGCAAAATGCGGAGCTCTATTGGCTGAAATTCATAATCGGGCTCAACAGATCACTTTGATGGATTTCGCTATCACGAAAATTCCAGCTGGTACATCACACGTCTTCGTGTGGCTGGGAATGGAATATAAACACACGGTAGTTACACCAAGTTCTAACCATAAGCCCGGTTCGCATGCTTAAGTCACGCATTGTTGTTTAATGTTCAGTGCTATACTGAGTAAAATCAATCGGAGATCGATATGGTTTAGTGGCCCATGATCTTGGAAAATTCTTGCATCATACAAAATAATATTATACAAAAGATTCCTGCCTCAAAAATACTATAAAGGAGAAATTTCAGTGACGTCAACCTCATTGCATCGGCGACTGGTTTTCTAACAAGGTTTTTTGTCTGCACTATTCTTTGTCATACATGCCCCCGTAAACCTAGTATACTAACATTAAAATTGCATTTTTCAATATATGAGGCTTGGTCCGAGACACGTTAAAAATCAAATGTATGTCGCATTCTAAAAATTTCGATACCCACTGTTGTTCACCAATTGTAATTGTCTCGAAGTTATCTAACTTCGTAGCGATACGTTGTTGAAGTATATCCAAACACTGCGTTTCAAAGTACAATATGAAATGTGCGAAATCCGTGTTTCAGCATCAAAAAACTGTTGGAGTAGAAGTAATATACAAACGACACTACTTGAGTAAGTGAGAAAGTAGTAGCCTACTTGTCTACTAGAGAAAAGTATATGTACTTGGTAACTGACGACTTCGAGCGTTTAGGGGGGACATACGTCGAACTTCATACAGGGGCGCAGAGGCAGAAACATTTTGGATCCACTGCGCTAAGCAATGATAATAGCGTTATCAGAGCGTACAATGCTGCCTTCTGATCAATAAAATAGATGCAGCAATTTCCGTCTGCAATCATTTCTCTTCCAGTATATTGCCTAATGAGTACTTAATTGTTTACAGACTTCAACTCTGTTGTACCGATCCGAAATGGAAACACATTCGAATCAATTTAAATGGTATCAAAGATATCCATCTTCTTCGTCATCATATAAGTACATGATAATGGCAGTGAGAAATGACGGTGGTTCAGATTTCGGAATATATAATCACGTCAAATCAAACACACGATAGGGAGTAATGTGCGAGAAAGATGTCTGATAACTCGATCTAACTGTGGATGAAATACCCTTCGATACCTCCGAACGGAAAAAAAATCATTTAAATCTGTACATATTGCTACATTGTTAATACAATCTCGATTCTGAAAATAAAACGAAATGTCGCTGAACTGTTGTAAATATAATGATGGTATAACCAGGCCCAAACAGCAGTTCGTCAGCCCCCAAAAAGACGTTGGTCGTTGGTCTTAGGGGCCCTATAAGGTGATAAAACAAACTTCCAGACCAGTCCAAACCAGACCTGTCCTAATGAATGTTTTCACCGCTACTTGTGAGCAAAATTTGTTATACCGATTGATGTGCAGGTTTAATTCGACGAATCACGCAACGCGCGAAAATTTTCTATAATTCATGATTGAATTGGTCAACAAATATCGGGAATTGCCTACATCATACTATAAATTTTTATCTTCTCTCTGCCCTCATAATCTGATTTGCGGGTGGAGCGGCGTGAATTAAGTGTTGTCTTCGAATGTGGGGCCCGTAAATAATAATCAAACATATTAGGTCGGACCTGGTGGCATAATGACTTTGTTAGATGATGTTATTTCGTGACCTGTCTGCTATGTCAAAACATATGGAGATTTCCCAAACGTACTAAACTAAGAGACGCACACGACTTCAAACTGGTATGTCCTCAATGGCGAATAATTTTTTTCTCTTCGGGGTGGCATTTGTCTTGTGAGGTTCAGATAGACAGACAGGAACATTCGGCGCCAGCTCTATAGGCGCCTATGGATAACACTGGTCTACGCAATTTTTGCGCCAGGACTTTTTTGGGTCAATTATACCTAATTTGGTGGCGCTGAATACGAATCTGATGTTATTATTGCTCCATCGCGTCACGTTTTTGAGATATTATATATGTTGAATATTTCTACTTTTTCGGGGTACTCAAGTAGATTTTGGCTACTTGCAGTACTTACTGAAGTGGTAATGTTTTACAACTACTTGAACATCTACCAGAAATGTATTCTGGATAAACTAATGACTTTTACAATTTGGTTTTTGTAAAGTAGAAAGTAGTTCAGAAATAATATTGCACCACTGTCACGTGTTAAATTGTCATAAGAAACGCGTAAAATAGCCTCTGAATCACGGTACCCGAGTATATTTTTTCGAAGATTCTGCCCTTGGTTGGTGTCATTATAGTCATTTTGCGTTATATGCGGTGATACATCTTGCGATTTCGTACGTAGTCACCTCCGACTAGCTGTTGAAAGTATGCGACCACCCTTATCCGACCTAATATACTAGATATTTACTGACTTTTGGTAATTCTCAAACCTTGCATTTCGTCTTCCACTTGAAATAGTTCTGACATATCTTAGAAATGACTACTTCTACTTGTAATTGAGAAGAAATGTAAGGCGTTACTGTTGCTACTTGAGTAGCAACGCCGATCACTTCGACCGACTCTAGTTCATAGTAAAATATTACGGCAAATCAGAAACCAACAAAAATGTAAAGCTTTTTGCATTTGGAACTGGCCTTTATTCATGCAACACACTAACAGAAAACCTCGAAATTAAGCAATGCTAATCTCTGGCTCTGTTCCTGCATAGAACACTTGGTATTTGGTGTAGGCCACAGAATGTCCTATATCGAGAGGGATCGACTGTCCTAGAACCGATGCATATTTATTTCTATTGTGAAGTAACATGCACTTCAGGTTTCGTGTTGAGCTGTTACTAAGCAATCTCTATTTATCTGGTTGTTTATAATAGACAATACAAAAGAATCCCTTTATGTCATGGCAATAAACTAAAAGAAAAACAGTTCAGAAACAGCTTACCTCGATTCCGATAAAATGTGACAATATATGGAAACTGGAGAAGAAGAATTAGCATGATAAGTACAGGTGGCGATTGATGATGATAAATTCTTTCAAATTATCATGATAAGCCATTTTTTCTTTGGAAAAGCAGACATCCTGTTTCTTTTAATGTTTAAAAACAAGCTTAAAAAGCCACATATTCGGGTCATGTAGTCATGTACCAGAGTGAACAATTATCTTCTACATAATATACCAACAATACAATGTTTATTGTTTGCAAACTTTTACGTTTTACGAAAGAGCAGAGTGCTGTCACAAAACGCATTGACCGATTAAGTTTGCAGAACGGATGTATAAAGATAGATAACGTATGGTTTAAATTAGGTACGGAGCTACTAATCACAATCTTTAAACGAAGTGTGGTATATAGAGATGATAACGGCTACCGACTAAAATTAGTTGTATCCACATATAAATTTATAGGTCAAAAAGAGGTCCTGATCGAAAAAAAATAGAGAACCACTGGATTCAAGTTCACCGAAAACTCACTCATTCTGTACACTTCATTCTTACACCAACCCAGGCTTCATGATAGATGATTTCAATAACAATATTTGATCTGTTGCTGTTGTATGCTCACCGTGATGTCACTAACGAAAGCCGAAATTTGATTAATTTATAAAAATGAGAAATGTTCATACATAAAAATATCTGACGTGATGGAGAAATTCTGAGCACAGAATTGGATTCAGTAACCTTCAATCAGCCTAAATCACTCATTAAAATATTCGGCGCAAAATTTTTTTCGAAATTTGTTGACCAGTGGATTGATAATAATATGTATATATGTATGCATAATTGGAAATGGTGCGTATAACTGCGGATGGTGTTCTGAACAATGCTATTTGAAATCGAGAGTTGTATGCTATATATAGTATGTATAGAATGTCCTAATGTTATATCTCTCTATAACACATAATATGACAAATTCAATTACTGGTGTACTGGTATGAGGGCTAGATAGCAACAGTTCAATTTCCATAGTATGTTATGACACCGCGCACTGTCCTGCAAATATTGTCGATGTCGATCGTACTTTCTAAATTCTAGAAGGAAATGTGCCATCGTGTTTGGCACTTGACAATCTTCACATAATCCAGCGGTTCCCAACCATGGTGGGAGAGGTTTTTCCTCTCAGGGGGAATTTTGAAGTTTTTAGGGGGAATCTGGCTTTAGGTATGTATCGGAAGATACACTCGGTTCACAAGGTTTTTAGATTTTTATGGCAGAACTGTTCAGTATGAAACTAGTTCTTTACAATTATTATTATTATTATTAATGACACATTTACAGTGGCGCTTATCGCCTTAATCAGGCTTTGTGCGCCACGACACGAATATTCGTAATGTTCATAGGTCTTTGTCTTCAGTAATCTTGGGGACGACTTCTTCGATCTTTCGCTCATTCATACGTCAGACTCTCTCACATCCATGCGTCCCCTTCGTGGTCTTTGCTGCCGACTTGTAGCACGGCTCACTTTCAGTCTGGGCTTTTCAATACACTGCAACTGCAGTGAGGTCGGCGATGAGGAGCCCAGAGAAACCTCCGACACATAGAAGTTGGTCCGAACCGGGATTCGAACCACTACCATTGGTGTCGTGACGCTGGCGCTTAACCAACTGCGTCACTCGCTTCCCAGTTCTTTACAATTGTGTGTTTATTTGGTAAATTTTAAGGTAGGTGTAAGCCAGAGGTCACCAACACGCGGCCCGCGGGCCGCATGTGGCCCAAAAGGTCATATTTTGTGACCCGCGACTTGATTTGAGATTTCGGAAGAAATCTAAGAAAACCATTTGAAATGCTGAAATTGACTACGCAGTTTCAACATATTGTTGATGTTGTTTCAAAATAAGCTATTCTCCGGTGCCCAACATCAGTATACGTCACTGGCTTTGGCTTTGGCGAGGGCAACAACATTCTATCGAGGGAGGAAAATCAGCTGATGTGAATGGGTTGCGGATATTGCCTTGACGTGCAATGGCCTGCCAACACTGCCAAGTCCCAGACACTTAAAAAACGGCTTAGGGCAGGGGTTCTCAAGCTGTGGGCGTGGTGCCGCGGTCAACTGCAATGTTTTTTCGCGCTCCGCGCGATTTACATCAACTTCAAGTTTTGTGTATTGTCCGGAATTCATATTATAGAATTGTCTCATCAACAGCCATAACCAGACCGTGTTATTTTTGGCATTTAAGGAGCCAGCTGCCAAAACTGCCAAAAATAAAAATTTGAAAATGCCAAAAATAAGCAATAAGCCAATAATAAGCCAAAAATAACACGGCCTGCCAAACAGTGTATTTCGTTCATGGTGTTGTGTTGACAGGACCGCGTTACAAGCGAGAAGAGCGTTATTGAAAGGCAGGTTTCTTAATCTGGGTCCAGCCCACCCATTAGGGGTGAAAGCATGGTGTTCTAAATGGTGTGGGCACAGCGAGGTTGAACGGCTAACTGCATTTGGTTTACGTCATACTTTCCATTTGTCCAAAGGCAATTTTACGACCATTTTTGATCGGCTTGTCGAGCACTAAATTTGATAAAACGGGTATCAATGAGAAGCTGCCGCAGTTCTGATTATATTATATTATATATAAATTATATATTATATTCTGCTCATGGAATCGGAACTCCCAAAATCAACCACGATATTTGCATTGTGATCGAGTTGAACATTGTGACGCAACAAACTGTCTGGCTATTTCTGAGCTGCATAATCTCGTGTTGCTAGACAGTCTTGTTGCGTCAATGTTCTTAAACAAGCTAACCTTCCCAGGACTCTTCCATGCGAGTTGGTAATATTAAAGCCACCTGAAGTGACAAAAGTCGTCCGAAAATATATCGGTAGACTGAAGGAGAAATGATAGTCGGGCTACTAAATAGAATGTGTTGAGAGACAACACAGGAAAGTCCTGGAAAAGGATCGGGAAGAAAATTCTTTCCGCGATGAGGTCGATGGCACTGGCGAAGTGATCTCTTTTCATGATGCATGGAAGCCGGTTCGGCCCTCCAAAGATTTTTAAGCTCTGAAAACCTTTTGTGGATCACTGGCAACATTCTTTCCCTCAACGGCTACTGTTGAATCCGATATTTCCCAGATTCGCTGGGCGAGAAATGAATTTAGGAGAAACTTAGCTGACCTGAGTTTGGAAGCATTGTTACAGTGCAAACGAGTTAAGTCTATTCAACAGCTGTAACAATCAGCTGTTGAGCGTGTTTGTTAGGCTTTTCTTTCTTTTTTTTGCTTATTGGCACCGATTCCGATGGATACTGTACATTTTGTGGTTTCGTTTGATATTATTAACCTATGAAATCGTTAGGTTTTTTCTTCTTCTTATTGTTTGTTGGCACTGATTATACGTGGATGCTGCACATTTTGTGGTGCATTTTGACAAACTAGCCCAATTAAAGCGTTTTTGTGACTAATTCGAGGCTGAAACTATCTATTTAGAGGACGATGCCAAAACTGCCAAAAATAAAAATCGAAAAATGCCAAAAATAAGTTATTTTTGGCAGTTTTGGCATATGCCAAAAATAACACGGCCTGGCTATAACCCATGGTTGTAATCAAATCACAAGGCTCCGAGTCACAAGTCAATCTCACTTTTATAGTTTTGACTCGAGTCAAGTCGAGTCATTTTCAATTCACCACCTATTCACTCGAGTCATTACAAACCTGCTATAACTTTCCATGCCATCGAACTATCCGTTGGAATTGCTAGCATTCTTGTTACAATTTTTGATATTACGATAAGAGGGTAACAAAATTTTTCAGTATCATAGAAGGGGCATGTCTGAAAAAGATTAGGAATCACTGGCTTGGGGTTCCCTCACATGATAAGGCTTACCGTGGAGATGGTCTCTAAGCTAGTAACGTATCTCGCTAGCCCCAATATCTATTGCTTAATGCTTAGTCGCTGAAAAGCTTTTCCATGTAACGTGCTCAGCTCAAAGTTCGAAATTAAATGAAATTCTTGATAATTATTTTTTGTTGTATTTGTGCTACATTAGTAAAATATTACTTCTTTTTGTGGTCCCTATACCGATTGCCTATGTTAGGTAGCACGGTGTTGTACTGACGTAGAGTTTTAAAATGTATTTGCCTAATTTATATCGATATTGAATTCATGCGGTCCGTGGCCGCTACGAAATTTGAAAAGTGGCCCGGGACCCGTTTTGAGTTGGTGACCCTGGGTGTAAGCAATGTTTCCTCTAATTTTTGACGAGTCTGCGCACATTCACCAACTGACTGCGCGGACAACAGTGCGTATCTACTAAAAAAAGGTCATCACTTCGGATTTTATGTGCGCAACTTAGAATTTCTGTGCGCGTAGACCGTGTCAGCACTGCGCATTTGCGCACGTGCGCAGCGTAGAGGGTACATTGGGTGTATAAATGCATCCTTCCGTAGATATTACACCTCCTGATAAAGTGAGTCTCGCGAGGCGATTTCGTTTGACCCGTGACAGCCTCTCGACCAAATTGCTACCAAGCAGGAAAAAGTCATGCCGAATTCAACACAAGAACGCTGGTGCAAATGTTTAGCTTTTCAAGCCAACATATGAGCTAACGTGAAAAACATACGAAATTCATCGATTCAACTCCAGGCCATAGAAAGCGGATTTGGTAATTTATTTTTCGTCAGCAGCTACCCAACCGGTAAAAACAGGTCAAATTTAGCAGCAGGGCCTACTTTACCAAAGTGTAGTGAGGTTCGCATTCGACATAGTTCGGACATATCTGAATATTTTTGGCCATATATTGCTCAGTCAACAAATGGTTGTGCGATAAAATGCACCTTTTTTAGTCACTGGCAATTTTTTCATAGGGGGGAATTTTGGTTCAAATATCGGCGAAGGGGTCTACGAGACGAAAAAGGTTGGGAACCACTGGCATATTCCATTTGGGTGACAATGCGATTGGCGCAAGTCATAATTGAGTTTGTAATGTCCGGTCTGTAATCGGAATAAGGCAGAGGAAGCTCCTCTTGTTGTTTCTTCGCTTGGATACGTTTGGTAAGATTCCCCATGCGGTGAAAAAATTCTTTTGTATTGCGGTACCTGGTCCGCTTGCATGAATTCTTCTCTGAACAGGCTTGGGCATAATTCCGACATGACACCTTTATATTCCTTGGCGGGCAGTTCAACTTGATTCTCACCGCCTCTATGCAGCGTGGTTGATTTAGCCAGTGCATCTGCGATTTTATTGCATCCCACTGAACTGTGGACTGGAATCCACAGCATAGTAATGTTGAAACCTCGGCGTTTCAAATCAGTAGACTGAAGAATTATGTCTTCGAGAAGAATGTTATTTAATACACGTGATCAGATAGCTTGGAGGGAGCTCAGACTATCGGATAATATAACTATATCATAGTCACTGGTGTCGTATTTTTAATCCATTTGAGGCTTTCCAGTATAGCTATGAGCTCGGTTGAAAAGACCCTCGTCCCACACGTTGAAGGCGGCTCCTCACCCAATCGCAGCGGGAAGCAGCGTTTGGTTATATTTACATAAAGTTTATAATTTTACGAAGCCAGACGATGTTTTTACTTTGTCGCAGTATCATGGTATAATTAGAAAAAATTCAATAATTTGTGACTGCATCGCGAAGATACATATTGCGCCCTTCTTTCTCTACGAAACTGAATTGCAATTTGAAAAATATGTCCAATTTTATCAATGTCGTTACTAACAACAGTGATTGATGGTACATAAAAATTATATATTAGTTATTATCAGTAATTTAAAGATACTTTTGAAAGCAATTGTTTTCTTAATAAAGAAGTTGGAGTTGCAGTAGGAGTAAGGCTCATTTTCACAAACTCCGACCTGGTGTTGGGATCACGTCACTACCTTCGAGTCACAAGTCATCTCGAGTCATCACTCATTTTGACTCGAGCTAAGTCAAGCCAATCGATTTTTGAAAGCAACTCGAGTCAATTCAAGTCCCTCGATTTTTGGAGGTGCCTTGAGTCAAGTCGAGTCAAGTCAAGTCGGGTCAAGTCAAGTCATAATTCACAACAAGTTGTCTTTTCGAAGTAAGAGGCATGATTAAATCATCGGATTTCGCTATAGCTGTTTGAAATTCAGATTGCGTCGCCATTTATTTTAATTCGAGGGATGAATATGGAGTTAAAAATACATGCAAAAAGACGTTGCGTATCTCACGGATGCGAAGTACTGCTAAACTACGTACATGTTTTATACCATCAGTATTTAATTATCCGAAACCTCAGATAGGGGAAACGAATTGTTATGATGCATTACCCCAACTACATATCCATGTGGGATACAATTTACGCCTGCTTGACTAGTAATATAAACTTTTAAAAAATATACGAATTCGATGAAAATCATATAAGAGATTCAGTTAAGTTGATCACTAGGGCAAATTCTTGTTGCAGTTAAATCCGTGGAAAGTTGCATTTATTTTTTTCACAAAAGTTGCATTGAAAGACCACATTTTGGTCGGTTGGCTAAAAAAAAAGGTCAACTTTCCGGCTCAGCTCCCGAAATACCCGTTAGGGCGTTACTTCAGTGCTGATTTACGGTATTTCAGTCGAATTTTGCCGTGTATTTCACCCAAATTCTAAAAAAACAGTGACATAATTCCAGTAAAAAGTTGGTTGAATGAAAAATCGAAAAAACTTTCATGAAAAATCGAAAAAATTGCAAAAAGTTGCATGAAAAAAATGCACAAAAGTTGCACTATAAGATTCCTTCAAACAGCTTAAAACAGCATTCTACATAACTTCCTAGTATTTAGGAAGCTGCGGGAAGCTGTAAAAAAAGTTGCAAAAGCTGCAAAAACTTGCGCCTAGTGATCACCTACTACCAATGACCAGTCTAAAGAATAGAGATAGATATCTTGTTATTAGATTACTCTACTACTGCGACAACATACGCTCTAAGCCAGTGGTTCCCAACCGCGGCTTTAAGCTACCTTTCTTGCGGCTATGATTGTTTTCTGAATACGCCACAAAAATATAATATACAGTTGTTGTTTGTTTCTATGAATAGTTATGGTCAATTTCAGTATATGTATGCTACAATAAGCAATATTAGCTGCGTCTAAAGCCGCCCAAGACCACTTCTGAAAACGGGGAAAGAGAATTCTTGCGGACTGTCGTCAAACGCATGAACAAATACCCTTCAGACAAGGATATATCTGCTCGTTATGAACCTTTATACATCGTCTCTATGAAGAGTAAATCTCGACACAATTTTACTGTCATCAAAGTAACGGTTCATAGTCAAGTATAAATTGCAATATTACCAATATCACTCAGAGTATAATCCCCCTCAAACCCGGTATTAAGAGCCGGAAGGTAAGAAGAGACGTCACATAACGACATGTATAGTATGCCGTATGCAGTGGTGTCAAACATACTGCCCTCCATATCATTTCATGCGGCCCGCGAGGACATTCTGAGCAAAGTGAGAAAATTATTGCATAATCTAGCATATTTCTAACAGAAGTTAAGATTATTAGTAATAAATCCTTTGACGTAAATATTAAATAATTAAATTACTCAATACAGTAATGTCGAACATGTTCATTTGTTCATGGGCCAGATTATAACAACATATCGACAGTGTTAAGTTCTAACCTAACTAACCATCATGAACAAGTCGGTGACGTTGACGATATTCTGAGGATGCAAAAAAAGTGCAAACGGAGTTCAGAGTCTTCTGAAAAAATGGACTAACTTATAGTATTCACTGAAGCGGAAATGACAATGCGAAGCCGTTTTAAAATACAATGAGCTATACGAAGAATATAATTCAAATACCTCTGGACGCACTTCTGTTTACCTTACTCAGACCCAAAAAAAACCAGAGCCTGTCTCCAGAGAAACTCGAATGGTGAATTGGTCAGTTGATATGAAAATAATGAACACATTTCTAGCGCCCGCGTTATAGATTCACTAGTATTCCTCACCACAAATACGTAGGGCCAACGAGGCATCGTAATTAATACAGCGGTGGTATAGGAATAATCCAACTTATATCGTCGATAGATCCACTGTTCAAGTCAGTGATTCTCAACCGGGGAGGAATTCCTCCATTAGCGGGAATTTTGCAAATTTTTAGGTAGGAATTCCACTTTAGAATTGTAACGGATTTCCCAAATTGTTCATGTCCGAACTGTCATGTAGTCAACCAGTTATTTCCGAACGTATCCTCCTTATGGCTGTTTTTTACTGGAAGTATGTTCAAATGCTATTTGAAATATCTTTTTTCACGTACAAATTCCCCCTATTTTTAACTAGTTAAAATGTGCTGCTGTTTGCAAGACAAATATTTAAGCCAGCGACGGCCTCTCAATCAAATATATCCTAAGCGAGCAAATGTCGTGCCGAATCTGTCACAACAAGGCCTCTTGTGAAAGTATTTATCTTATATTTTTAAGTCAACATTTTCAGACAGTGACAAAGTATTCCAACGTCATCGATTGAAGTCGAAGAGATCGCTAGCCTTGCTTCATTTTTAGTGAACAGCTACCCTAGTGCTTCCCAACCGTGAGTGGGGTGAATTCCCCCCTTACGGGGAATTTTGTGATTTTCATGGAGGAATTTTTCCGGATTTACGAAATGTTTCATTTCCGAACTGTCAGGTAGTCAGCTTGTTATTACCGAGCGTATGTTCCTTTTGGCTGTTTTTATTTGCTGGAAATTCGTTCAAATGCTATTTGAAATCTCCAGCGACAAAACATTCCAACGTCATCGAAACAAGTCAAAAAGATCGCAAGTGAACTTGCCTTATTTTTAGTAAACAGCTACCAGCTAACCGAGCGATGAAAACGTGCTAAACCTGTGGAAAGTGATGAACTATGATTCCTTGTGCTACAATTATTAGCTAGAGGGCGAACTGGGCCATGCCGCCAATCCTTTTCTGCGAATCCGCGAAGTGTGATCCAGGAATGATCGACGGTGATAACACTAAGAATCCAAAATGACTGACAAATGCTTACCGAAACCGTCGATATTGATATGACTGCGCTACCCCGAAATACCGGCTACGAATAGTCCTGCCATTGAAATCTGATCCCAGCGGTACAAATTCGACCCGTCGAGGGATACACACATCACTCCGTCAAGAAATACTAATTTGGAGTCTTTCTAGTGGCCTATCGACAATCTTTACCAGAGTTCACGAAATAATAACATGCTTCGACAAAGTAATGTGGACCCATCCGAAACTTCAATAATTGTCGTAACTGTGTGGCATGGGTGTCCTATTTTCGAAGACACCATTTCCATCAGCTCCAGCAGACAATCTGATCACGTTCATGCTGTATATGGAAGTTCTAATATTATTGACCAAATTCATACAAAAAACATCCACGCGACCAGTAAATTTATGCATTCTGATTTTTCACTGCAGTCATATTAGCGATTGGTGCATGGTGAGCCGACAAACATAAATGAATAAGTTTCGCGTTCACCGTTACCTAACACGGCCAGATCTACAAATCGCGTGATACCGGACTTAGTTCGTTGCGAAAAGGGTGTATGAGCGCGTGTGTTTGTGTTAGTGTGAATTGTTAACGAAGCCTTCCATAAGTTATATTGATTTGGACAAACACCATTGTTTTGGAGGCAAAGTATTGTTGCGGCCGTCCTCCTTGACACAACTCTGTAGCGTCCGTCTTATTATTCAGTCAACAGGTGTGTGCACGGGAAAAATACATTTTCAATTATCGGGCTGATTTCTCCTAAGGGTGGAATTTCGTCTCAGATTTCGGCCTAGGGGTCCACGAGATGATCAAGGTTGGGAACCACTGACTGACTGACTGACTGACTGGCTTAAGACTGACAACGTGAAATTGAATAACTTTGAATGAGCGCAATTGGCCACGAACGACTCGAACTGACGTAACTGACTAGCGCTAATACTAAAACATCGGAGGATGTGTGTTAAGGCCAAGTTGTCAAAAGACAGGCCTGAATCACCTGTAATCGGTGCCATTACAGAACAGATTGCACAGCAGACTTCAATCATATTAAAGCCGTAAGGTACTGCTGGACTCACAAAATTTTCCAATTTGTTTTATTGCAGAATCCTAAAGTATGAAACTAGTTCTTTTCAAAATGTATTGCTCTTGTCTGATTTCGAATTAGAAGTATGATAAGATACGTTTTGAAATCTACCATTTTCGTAAAAAGTCCCCTCCCCCCGTACGCTTTCATCTATTGAAACTCACTCAAAATTGTCGATAAGCACTATGCTATGCTGATTTCATACAATAAATAAAAGAGCCATATCTGTAATCGATGAAGCGTGACTTTCAAAGCATTCAGCAGGCCAGCAGTTCAGCAGCTGTTCGCTCACCTGGGAAGAGCAGCAAGCTCTTAATGATATGAGTGTTGGTTATCATATTGTATATCTTTTAAGATTGCATTGGTATATTGCTGATAGCTAATGGTTTAATTGACCATTAGGACAAAGACATAGACTACGAAGGCATTTGGCACAGGAAAAGATAAAACCATGGTAGAAAAGTACCAGTGGTTCCTGAACTGAACAATCAAAGAAATCTTTTGAAAAAGATCGGAGCTTTCACCGACTTCAGCATCTGATAATGATGGTTCGGATTCGGGGGAATCGTTTTTCCTCGCAATTTCTACATTCTTGATGCAGTGGTTCTAAAAATTGTGAATTAAATGACTGTGGCTCATCTGGAAAAGGATATTGGAACTGCATACAGGCGACAGCATAAGGGTTATGCAACTCAAATTAGTATCAAAGCGTCATGATGAAATTGATGCTAAAAATTGTATGTTCAAAAGATCTCGGGGGAAGTATGGGTGTAGTATCTTCACTAATACCACCTGCAATGAGTATTTTGACAATGTCGCAGTATTATTGATATCTTGTTTCATCTTTACAACATCTAACTGATGTCCAATTCAGGGTTTGCAAAATTTTCGAGGCTGGTATATCAGTTTTGAGTAGAAAATCATCAATTCACTCATACTTAATATGACTTATTTTGCATTTAGGCTCATTCAATTGTCTTAAAATTTGGCTATGAACGGATTATTGCATGCCTGCATCATTAAAAAGCAAAAGATTTCAACTACCTGCTCTACTATTTCACCAAAATATTTTTCAATTTTCAAAGTTGATTTTCTCCCATTTCTAGTTTTTGAGAATATGCTTTCACGGGGACAGGAAATTTTGATATCAGAAGACCTTCAAACCTGATCAAACTTGGCTCAGTACAAGCATCAGGACTGTTCTACATGCTAAAACTATTGTTTCTGCTATAGGAGTTTTAGTGTACTTACTATGCTACTTATGATCTGAATTTTAGGAAGAGGGCAACTATTTTCAACTTCGCAATCTCTTTTTGCAAATTGCGCAAGCGGAAGACTTTCTGCGTTCTTTCGCTAAACAATCATCATATTTTCGTGATAACTGTTCGATTATCGCGAGGCAATTGGATAGTAGTAATTACCGTCATGACAGACTCACATTTGCAAGTTACTGTAAAGCAAATTTTACCCTTTCAAGGGTTATTAAAGTATGGGCCGCAAAGGGTATAATTTTTGGTAGACACGGTGCCAGAGCTATCTGTTAATACAGGGGTCTCCAACACGCGGCCCGCGGGCCGCATGCGGCCCGCGAGGTCCTATTTTGCGGCCCGCGACCTGATTTGAACAAATTTCAGAAAAACGCTTAGTAAATCATTTTTAAACGCTGAAAATTATTTCAATTGAAACATAATGTTGTTGTTGTTCGAAGTAAGCCATTACACTGTGCCCAATATCACTATTCCTTACTAGTTGATACGGCTTCGACATGGTAATATCATTCCATGGATGAAGAATTTGCTGGTACGAATGGGCATAATATTGCCTTGACGTGCAATGGCCCACCACTGCCAAGACCGAGACGCGTGAAAAACGACTTCGGGCTCTCCAAAAGACCATGCTTTACGAGGAGATAGTTGTTTAGCAAGTAGGCCTACCGTGTCTAGCTAATCCAAATATTGATTCTTTAATCCAGGGGTGGCCAATCTGCGGTAGTAGAAGGGAAATTATGCGGCTGTCGACACTTTTGATAACAACCCTACGTTTTCTAAGATACCCCCTGCATCAGCTCTATCGGTGAATCTGATCACATTGGCCGAGAAAGGATAAATATTTTATAGTAATATGTGAAACCATACGAATATTGACGAAATTCACTAATAAACATGAAATATTTTTCGCGCTTCGCGCGACTACAGACCGGGGTGTCCTGTGGCTATTACAACATAACTACTAACGATTTCGGTCCGCATAGTAAGCCGATGTGCATAAATTGATTAGTTCGGAGTGTACCGGCAATGGACATGGACAGTTTAACGTGGGCATTGGGCCCCAGCTAGTTTATCACGACTATAACAACCGGTATGCGGCCGCAGGCTACATGAGTAATCGAAAAGCGGCCATGAAGAGCAAAAATGTGGGCCACCCCTGTTTTAGCGGCTACAGAGTGTCAGGTATCGTGTACAGCTCATAGTTCAAAATATAACGAAATTGGAAATTGATGATCATGATACTTTTGTTGTATTTGTGTTTGTTCAATAAAATATTATTTCTTTTGTGGTGACTATAACCGTCGCCCATGTTAGAGAGCACAGCATTGTAATAACGAAGAGGTATCAGATGTGGTTGCTGAACTGCTTTGCCTACTTTTATATCGATATTGATGTCCTGCGGCCCGCGGCATCTCGGCATTCGGAAAAGTGGCCCGCGACCCATTTTGAGTTGGCGACCCCTGTGTTAATATGTATCTAGTATTTGTTGAATTTATTGCAAACAATCCCGCGATAGTTTTTACATTTCCGAGGTCAATGTGTTGGGTACTGTAGCCAATGAGCGAGACACACGCAGAAAATATGGCTTAATCATGAGAATTCATGATAAGATTTGTCTGACTGTTTTTTCTGGACAACATGGTCGAAGACCGTTGGGATGAACTCGTGTAGGCGTGAGCAACGAGCGAGTTCAGGCCTATGAGACTCATTCATTGCGAGGCACACCACTTCTGCGTGGGGGCTCATAAAGACGTAAGTTTTTGACAATAAACCGCTGATAAAATGCGGTCCCAAAACATATGCTGCGACAACCCTTGGCCAAAAATTCGACCGATGCTGGATTGCCAAACCTTTCGATATGGATATGCTCCGTTGTCGGCACGGAATAGTTCCGTTCTTGCAATCTGAGTAGGCAGTAGTTACAGTAGTACAACTGCGACCCGCAGAGGAATTTAATTCACCATAGTTTGAAATCGCGTGCGTCAGTCATGTTTTGTAGAGCTGTGTTGGGTATAGAATTGTGGAGTGCGCGTTTTGTATGTCATACATGTCCGTAAAATCGTAGCATACTACTGTAATATTAAAATGAATTCCTTTTCATGGGTGAGGCTCGCGTCGCGAGATGCAACAAAACCTTTAATTTTGGTGGTAGTCTAAAAAGCTGCTTTACCGCTATTAGACTGTAATGAATTCTCAAGTTAGATCGAGCTGAAGCGCAGAACACACGGTATCGTGAGATTATTTGCTCTTCTCATTTACTCGCGAGACAGAAAATCGGAAATCGAAAAAAAAACAGAACACAAGTTGGAGCAATGTATCATAAGGTAGCGAGCTCTAATGTGCCTACTGTCCATGATCGTTTTGGACCTTATATCCAAGACATAAAGACATAAAATACATCCAAGAAATAAAGCTAAAGCCTCAACACACGTGAGTTTTTCACTATTTCGACAAACTGGAGCCTCCGGGACCTTTGTGTCAGCTCTTAAAAACGATTTTTGCCAGCAACCATTATTCACTCGCGAAACGAACGCTGTAATTTGGATAGGAGTGCAGAACAGATTTTAAGACCCGGCTACCCAAGCATTAGTAAACGTTCTTGTACAAAACCCAACAACTGGTTTGACCGAGAAGGGTTTTAATGAAATTTTTGAAATCAAAACGAGCGAAAAAAGTTGCCTTTTGGAAGAGGCAGTTGATAGCTTAAGCTATGTAGTAGCCATTTTTTGCATATCTGAACAAAATGTTGTTAAGTATCTTCATCTTCTTTTTGCATAACAATTTTCGGTTAGTTTGTGCGAATGAAATTTATATGACAAAAAAGTACGAAAGGAATTCAAAAACTGCTTTACAAGCACTGCTTTAGCGCATTTCGCATGCCTTCCTCTTTTCTCGTATCCAATAGCGGTACAATCCTTTTCGTATTACGTAAACCGCACGTTATTTTCGTATCGGCGATATCGCTTGGGTAAAAAACACCGATCTCTTCCACATGAGTAGACTAATTTTTATTACGTAACCTGTCGTACTTTTTGCAACACATCCGTACTGTGGATTAAGAATTCGCCAACATCAAAACAGCCAGTCGCTAGTTATAAATATTGGTACAGCACGACCAGCATAATATCGGGTCAGCTAACTATTTGCTTTAAGTCAGACACTGCCGTCAGTTACAACGAAGGTTAGTTATCTCTAATAATGATAACACTGGACAACAATTTTGAACAAAATATTTGTTGATTTCGATTTTGCACTTGTTTAGGCTAATTTTGGCGTGCTGATTCCAGAAATGCCACTGGTTTTCTTCTATCACGTCAAGTTTTGGCTCTACGACATATGCCCAAAATAAGCAAATTTTCACGAATTTGGCCATATTACTTTTTCATACCATATAAAAATCCACACTTTTACCATATAATAAGTTATCTAGCCAAGGGTTCAATCGATAGATTAAGAATAAAGGTAATGGTATCGATCTAGGCCAACGCTTTCTCCCATTTTTGGTTAAAGGATGCAACCATCCGAGGATATTTCACACACATATTTGATGCAAACTGCAGTATATGGCAAGAAAAATAACATTACATTTACTATCAGCTATAGGTCCAATGCCCCATTCAGCTTATCCAGTGTAAATTTAAACTGCTTTATGCTCGATAATTTGGATCAAGATGAAGATGTTAGGGATAGCAGGCCTAATGATGTAGATTTTGAAATTGAAGATGATTCAGAATGTAGAGTAGTCCATCAACATAAGTTATTGATCTGACATAGGCTTTGGGACTTGGAATAGAAATCTTCGAAACTTTTAACATCCTTACGAAGTGAGAAAAGATTACTTGGCAAGGTAGAGAAGGTATCTCACTTTCGATCAGGAGAATCAGCCTTTTCTTCGTCGGCCTACTTTCGGTAGCATTTTGTATTGCTGTGATACTGGTATTGGCATGATACTGTCACCATGGATTACTGGAGGAGTTGGGAATCCCCATTTAGAACTCAAGTGGATGACAAATGCCTATAGGTAGCTCAAAAAGGATCCTAAATTGTGGCATTCTCTAAAATGGCAACGTCATAGGTGCAGTAACAATTGCACACTCAGTTAGTCTTCGTGAATAATACAGAAACATTGAGAACAATACATAAACATAGAATTGTTGCAATATCACGAGCACGATTGGATCGTTTGTGTCAGCTTTGAAATATTGTGTTTTCTTTGTTTTTCAAACAATAAGGATGCACGGCACATGCAACCCTGATACACATGTGCCACTGCCATATGTTTATGTCGGACAGCAGACATTTGAAAAAAAATTTTTTTAAACAATTTCCCAGAAAACCTTGACATAGTCAGAGATGGCCAAGGAGAAAATGTCCCGCAACATCTGAAGATGATGGGGATAAGATACCAGAGTAGATTGGAGCTTACATATGTTAGGTGACTATCACTCGAGTTTCAAACTAGACAACCTACAGAATTATGGGTTATTAGCGTGAATTTGGACCCTGAAGCCCGCACTTTATTTGTCCTGTACAAGCAATATCAGTTTAAATCAACCAAATAAAGCAGTGCAAATGTTTATTTGAAGTCTAATGATTTACTTTCGACTGGTTGTAGTCTTTGCAACGTTTTATACAATAAACACAAAATATTAAGGGTAGTGCTATTATGTGGGTTGTGAGGCAATGTAGGGGGTGCCTAACCCAGAAACTTGACGTGATAGAGAAAAATGAAAGTCATTTTTGAATTCAGCGCCTAAAAGTTAGTCAAAATCAATTGCCTGATCAAAGTCGACAAAAACTGTGTTGACCAGTGTAATTAAACACTCCCTCCCGAAGAAAAATCCATACCCAAGGGTTATATTAACAATACCAATGACGTCACATTTTACGAGGCTTTTCGGCGTGTATCAGTATTAAAGCTCTTTGAGCTGCCTGGGATGGTATGTGACGTCAATAGTAAAGCCGTGAAGTTTCAAAGGGAAGCTTGGCCGGTGACCTCTCGAACTCCCTCTCCCCTGTTAGCCTGAATGAATGTTCGACACCGCATAAAATTCGACCGGAATGACTATATTGAGCTACTGATATAAATGTGAGCTCATAGATACTTATATATTGACTGCAACAGGTCGTTGATGTTGTCGTATGAGCTCAAACCCACATCTGATAATCTTGTATGATGATGTGTGGACGTGCACGCAATATGGCGGCTTCTCGATGTCAGATTTCAGCCAATTAGATGTGTCAGTGAAATATTGTATATACCTATGCACAATGTTGTGTCTCATTCGACGCTTTGAATTTAGAGTGAACATTCTTGAAGTCAGGACGCTACATTACAAAGAAAACAAGACATATACAAGCCCAAGCATAACAACGCAGCTAGAGAGGGAGCTTTAAGTGAACTTCAAACGGGACCAGAGCTGCAGCCAGTCGTTTGAAAAATTGATCCGGATCTGGTGCATTTCATATGATGCTATGCTTAGGCCTACTACTCATATTGACAGCGACCAGTAGTCCAAGAATTAGGAAGTGTGGATTCTCTGGCACAACCTTTTCTAGGTAACCACGTTGGTGGTATTTTGACAACAGACAGCTGCAGCAAATGATGGTGATTATTGGCTGACCGGAGCTGAAGCTGGAGCCGGAAAATTTTATCAATAAGCTTCAGAACTGAAGAAAATTTATCATAAAAGACAGCTCAGGAGCTGGAGCAATTTAATACTTACTGCAGCTCCAAAGCTCTGATGCGAATGGGTGCAATTTTTGAAAATACATATTTATATATATACACAATATACATTATACATACATACATAAATACATATATAAATCCTATATGACGACTCCGTAAAAGTAAAAATACTTCTTTAGTGAAAAACTCCGTTCAAGTCTATCTCCTCTTAACAATTTTATAAGTTGTTTGATATTCATATTTTTTTTAACAAACCCAGATTATCCATCCTCAAAATCAGCAACCCTTACTAACCCCATGGTGGACGATGTCAAATTCGACGCCCCTATTACCACTGAAATTAATGACTGAACTACAACTGCGATCAGATGATATTTCCTTTGAACATCACAAATTGCCTTCGGATGGAATATATTTCCATATATTGCTTTTATTGGATCTGTCGTTGTCTCTAACGACAATAGTACGTGAATGTTGAAATAATTTCATCAATTTGTTCTCTCGCCGAAACCGATTATATATCCGTAGAATTTTTAAATTCGGTTCTCGCATATTACCCCATGCACAGGGTGCGGGCTCAAGTAATTGAATACGCAGTTATTTGCACTTGAAGAATCTCTTCTCACTTGTAGAAAAAGCAACTCCTGTGATGTTGTAGATTTTGGGTAAGATGAACACCATTGGAATTGACTTCGGTCTTCAGCAATTCCAGATCTGTATAACACATTCGATGTCTGTCAAAAGAAGAAAAATTGAAATCAGAATATTACCAGTGGAGTTTCTCTTAAAAGTAGATTCTGAATACATCTCAAATTATTGATTTCATCAGATAGGATGCCGTTGATACCCGATCGTGTCAATATACGTAGTATATTTTGGTAAATTTTTTAAAACAATGACTATCATCGAGAATGTTTTGTGTATATATTGCCAGTAAGCGTAAACCAGTGCTTATCAACTCTTTTTGTTACGTGAACCTTAGACGCTGTTGTGTTAAACCCTGCTCAATTAAAAGATAAATTCAAGCGTAGTTTTCCTCATTACGTTATAAGAAGTATCGGTTTCGTGTGAGAAGTTTGTAATGGACCCTTGTATCTTTGTCGTACTGATGGCGCATCCTAGGATTAGTGGTCAGATTCAGCCGGTTCGAAACATTTATAAAAAACCGCCTCGCGGTCAAATTCAATGAATTAAGCGAACAGGTTAGCATTACTGCTTACAATCAATGCTGAAAATTATCACGTTTGTGATTCAACGTGCTGACAAAATTGAATCCAACCACTTCCTATACGATGCACCGCGCACACTAGGTGCTCTCCTATAAATTCAGGTTAGGACCATTATGATGTTATTGCATCTGTCGCGCCGCCAATCCGTTGGAACTATATTTTGCTGGCTCAGAATTGTCACCGCTGCTTTGTTAATGCATGACTATTCGGTAATAATTGAAAATATAACAGACGGACGATACTGGCAACACATCATACGACAGAAGCATTATGTGCATACGCGAATATCGAGATCTTAGGTACACCACTACGTACAAACGTACCGAAGGATTAAACTTCATTCCCAGATAAAACTCAACATACGACGAGCCATATGGCATTATCCTGCGAACAAAATCCTCTATGGCATTTTGTTGAGTTCGATCATGAAATTCAGCCAATAGAGCTCCATGCTTCGCACATTCAGCTACCGCTCTCTCGTAATTCGAAATATCCGTTGATGAAGACAGATAAGGAACAGTGAAACATGTTCCAGTTCGAATCAGCCTTCCCTGCTTCATGCAGTCGTTTTCTGTAAAAGGCACATTAGCAATATTCTTTGGCACCGGCCATGTCATACGATGATTGGCAGAATATGGTTATGTGTCTACTATGGCGCTGTGCTGAGTTAATTAGATAGTTTACATATAACACGATATCAGTAATTTGACTACCTATAACGCAGAGACTATGCGATTACATAAACACAGGCCGATATCGTTGCTAAAGGTCAGGTAATGAGCTATACGTGTATGTAGAGCAGGGCCATAGCTGTCGCACCCTAAATCACCTATTGGTTGTGGCAATCAAGAAGGAATACAAAAAATTTCTGCGCATCCACAAAAAGTTAAGCATTGGAGATTATTAATATAATTCGATATTCATTTGTCTCTAGATCTCTTGATTTTAATATGTGTGTGGTATTTTATGCTCAGGTATTCCAAAGCAGGCCACTTCCGCTCCAGGACACACCAAATGAAGTTACAGTCAACATGCGCCTCCATGCAGTGGACTGCCAAAAACATCCGCGACTAGAAAACCGTTTACCATAATGACACTGCATGTTGTTTGGTCTGGTACGTGTGATTGAATCAAATATGTTTTTACAAGTGTTACTCGTTGCACTAGCTCAAAAATACCACAGACTTTAAATTATATACGATGGAGCTTCCTGAAGCTAATCCGCGAGGACCTGATTAAGTCTTTTAATCGTGGGTCATGAATATAGCCCAAAATAAGTGCCCTGAATACCGGAGACACCAACTCCATCGGCTCTACCTGTAAATCCGATCTCATAGATTGGAAGACGACACCAAATGACAGCAATATTTGAAGGGTTTCATTTAAAACAAACGGTGTTTTGAAACACTTTGTTTAAAACATGTTTTAAACAGTGCTAAATGTATCTTTAACGACATCAAATTTTTTTATTTCTTAAATGTTGTCTCATTATGCTATAATTATATAAATACTTCAGAAAAACCATGTAGTATGAGCTTAAGGACGAATTGCACCCAATATAATCGACGTATACGATATGGGGTGGCTGGAACCCTCGAGATCGTCGTCGGTTCAACAGTTATAGCATGTAGATATAGATTTGGTCTGGAATGGGTGTTCTGGTGATGAAGACCACCGAACGTAAAAACGCTGCATCACAACGTATTGCTGGTTAAAGATATTTTTGGTCCTTTATCGTCGAAGGAGCCGTATTTACCCTACATTTTCAATTGTCAATGCCAATCCACGGTGACGTCACAATTATGTGTTCGTGACGCCATGGCAAAAACGGAACTATTAAAAAAACAATAAAAATATGTTTTAAACAAGGGCCATGTTTTAAACATGTTTGTTTGCAATACATTTTCGTTTTAAATACAACCCTAAGTATATGCCTGTACAAATGATATTGAAAAAATGCATTCATTCCCTTTAAACAGAATTTGTACTTCGCACGACTAGAAAACAGTGGCATACTGATTTTTCACAACACGCGATTTCGGTGCGTAGTAAGCCGACGAAAATAAATATTCAAAGCTTGCATTGGCTGTAAATTATTCCGACTCGTTCGTAAATCGCCTTATTCCGGACTCAATTTGCTACAGAATCAGTGTATGTGTGATTGCGAGTCGGATGTATAAAATACAGTGTTGGGATTAAGTCACTACCTTCGACTCACAAGTAAGTTCGAGTCATTGCATATTTTGACTCGAGTCAAGTCATGTCAATCGATTTTTGGAGGTGACTCGAGTCAAGTCAAGTTGCCTTTTCGAAGTATGGGGCATCATTACGTCATTGCATTTTGCTAGCTGTCTGAAATACAGATTGAGTATTATATACACGCAAGAAGGCGCTGTATCGCTCACATATACGCAGAACTGCTGAACTACGTAAGTAATTACGAAGCCTCAGTTTATAGTTACCAGTCAAACTAAAAAATAAAGAAACGATTTGATAGGCTGCAATACATTACCCATTTACAAATTGATATGACACAATTCGAGCCTGTGCCAATCAGACATGGGGTAATCGCGATTAGTAATCGTAATCGACTACGACGATTACAGCATTTTAAAGTAATCGTAATCGCAATCGATTACATTCGAAAAAAATCCGAAGTAATCGTAATCATAATCGATTGTTTCACATATCTAATCGATTTCTTTGTGAAAGATTGATTACTTTTCATTTGTACTAGGACTATGCGGCTATGGTAGGCTTACCATACGTCCTCTTTTAAGAGGATTTGTCCTCTTTTTTGACTTTTTTGAAAGTGTCCTCGGAGGACGTCCTCTTTTTTGAAAATTCAGGTCTGATATGCCGCAAATTAGCACAGAAGTGACGGTCCGGCGGATATTTCGGAGTGAAAAACGGTGAAGTTAGCTCTGAGCGAAAATATGACCTTTTTTTTTTAGTCATCCACCTGGCAATGTAGAGTAAAAAACGGTATTTTGAGCTCTGAGCAGAAGTGATGACCTTTTTTTTATTTATTTATTTTTTAGTCAACCGACCGCAAAGTGGGAAAAATTCACCGGTTTTTGAGAATTCTACTCCGGGTTTTGTATCTTGCAAATTTCTGAAAAAGTGTCCTCTTTTTGCATTTTCAAAATATGGTAAGCCTAGCTATGGCATACACCAGAGGTCTCAAACTCAAATGTGCTCGCGGGCTAGTTTTCCAATTTTGACGACGCCGCGGGCCGCATCATTTATAGGGGTATTCTATGTCTTTCCAAGTAGGCCTTATTTAGCGGGAATGAATTGTCCTATTGAAAGTGAGCCGATTCACCAGACTGACAGTAAACACACATCGTCAAAATGTGATTTACTCTTGTTTCAATTTAGGCCTGACACGAAAAGAATCATCACATTTATAACTATTTGAATATAATTGTTGTTGTACTCAACTCAACGATTAAACATTATATATATTAATTATAAGATAATAGACACCATATGGACGGACAAACGTATGATGCCATCATAAAAGATATCGGGTTATAATTTTGCAGCTACTGCGAATATTTTGAATTTACCAGATTGATAATAGAGACTGATCTGATATCACAGTATTTTTAGGTTGATCATTGTAATTCCAATCCAGGATTCGGGTAGGCTATACTTCTGATAAGTAGGCTATTAATCTCATGGCCAAATATCTTCAATAATAGGAGCAGAAAAAAAATATAAATATAATATAAATATATTGATGAATGTGTCCTAGTGATTGAAATGTCGGAACGCCGAACGGCCCATTGTTGTTACATCGTTGGAGCGTAGGCTACCACTACGGTACTATCGGAACCTTTGAGTGACCCTAGTAACATGGTTTAGCGACCAAAGATTGCCAATGGTTGCCAAAACTACTTGCTTAGTTAGCGAAATACCAAGCTGCGACCTTCTGATCTATTACCATCCCCCTTGTACGCGACTAGTTTGTTGCGTTCATGGTTCTAATAAATTCACGGTATTCAGAGTCCACTCGAGTCATATTCATTTTTCCATCGAGTTAGCCCGAGTCTGAGTAATTCTAAAAAAGGTCGCGTCCAAGTCCAACTCACAAATTTCAGTCACGAATCGTCTAAGGGTCAGGTTTTGTCATCATAAATTTGGAAATGTGGCGAAATAGTGAATCTTCCACTGCGGCAACGTTTGCAATTGATGTGATACTGATGTTTGATGAATAGTTTAAGGCTTTCGGGGCAATTTAAGAGGGAATATTCACTTTATAACCTGAAAATATATATGTGACACTTATATATTGTCAAATTAATAAAATCTAAAATGTCGTCGCGGGCCGCACAAAATGCTCTGGCGGGCCGCATGCGGCCCGCGGGCCGCGTGTTTGAGACCTCTGGCATACACTGAACATTCGTGAACAAGTAAGAGTACGATATTATACCACGTCGAAGACGCCACTGCTTATTATTACGTCACAACTCACAAGCATTAGCTTTGCTCGTCATTGCGCAACGAATTATCCACACGCAGTAAATTATATTCGATGTACACTGCATAATGTACATGTAGTAGTGTGATTGCAAGAACCACTGGTAGCATGCCATAGGCTATATATCAGGTTATAAATTAACTCCAGATGCCACAGTAATAATCACCACTAAGCCTAGTTTCATTTCAAATAGTAACGATTGTATAGATGTATGGTTATTGGTTATGCTCAGCTAAAAGCAGTACATGAACGTTGCTGCGTGGCGAGGAGTAGGCCTGCGTAGGTACACCAGACAAAGATTTGTCATGCACTCGTCAAATGCAACATTGCAATATCCACATCGGCATTAACAATCAACGACTGTTGATAGAAATCATAACCAAGCTGTTGTTTGCCGTAATTCGTAACAGAATCTCGCAATATAACGGGCACCAATCGTTTTTTCGCAATTCTTTACTCAACATTTGGATCTGACGCCATGGCCATAGGTTATAAATCATGTTAGCGTAGGATGTAGCTAGAATCAGAACCGAAATAGGACTTCGTCACCCCAGACCCCCATTTTACGACCGGTCTTTTCACAACAACAACACCTTTGATGCGATCTTTTCACAACAACAACAACAACAACAGCAACAACACGTTTGATGCGATGTGGCTTCACTGTGTAATTGTTGCTGTCGCGCGAATAGCGAGAATAACGTTAAATTCATGACTGAATTTCGTCAATAATGTTGGTAATTGTATAAACAATATACCTATTTTGATCCTCTCTCAGCCAACGTGGTTAGATTTACCGGCAGAACTGAGGGAGCTGGTGTCTTCGAAAATTTTGGCACGCAAATAAATAATTATAACAATTCGGTAGAGCCCGTTGTTAATATTACTTTGTTGCGTGTTAATAATTCGTGGCCATTGTCAAAAGATATTGGGGTCAACCAAACGTTCCAGACTAAACCAATGCACACACACATTTTCCTTTCTTCATATTTCTTCTTTTTTTATCGACATGAAATTGCGAAGACATTTTTTCGTCTATTATTTCCCTGCAAAATATGATTTACGAAATAATTTTGGGCCCCCTTCGAACTTGCCATACATCCAATTGGGGGTTCGGGGTGCACCCTGACCAGAATGGAAATAGCTGGGTGCGAGAGATCGTCAGCTACAAAGTTGGGCAAGGGGTGTATTGCGATGTAACAAGCAAATGGCGTCAGATTTAAGTAGAAAAATGTACTCTCATGAGGCGTTTCCATCGCAATCATTATATCGCCATCCAATATATGTCGAAATATAAGTTATGAGAAGCAAAATGAATGTAATCGTGAGTAATCGTGATTACTTTTCCAATGTAATCGTAATGGTAATCGACTAGTTCGAGATTTTGCTGTAATCGTAATCGTAATCGTAATCGCGTGATTTAGAAGTAATCGTAATCGCAATCGATTACATTCACGAAGTAATCACCCCATCTCTGGTGCCAATGGCTGAGGACTATATTCGAATTGAATTTCAATAAAACAAGAGGCTTGGTTAAGGTATAAAAACAAAGAACAGAAATAGACATTTTGCTATTAAAATACTTTACTATACTAGTTTACAGCAACGTAAGCTGTAAGCTTCGATCACTTCGTTTGTGGTCAAAATATTTTTGTGAAAACAATGGAGGCAGTAAAACGCACAATCATCATGATTGGTCGCTATCACAGGTTACACCAGCGTTTCGCGAACAATCCAAACATACGAGATAAAGTGATATGCATTCGGGTTCGAAAGGCATTCGGTCGTTAAATTTTGTGAATGAATTCTTTCAATAATACTGTTTCTTTACATGTTACTATAAAATGTTGACCCGCGCTCCACCACTTGATCGGAATTAGCGGTATAACCCAATGAGGATGATGACTTCGAAAATGCAGGGATCGTAATTGTACATCGTTAAGTCATGTTGATGTCATACGGATAAGACTGTTCCTGAGCCTATTAATGCCGGTCCGCACAAGCAGGTTGCACATCCGGTGGTTTCCAACATTTTATGGTGGCACCTCCAGTTCCAATTTGAAAATGAGCCGTGGCCCAGCTCAGAATTTGAGAAGCTGATTACTAAAAAAAGGTCAGCACCTTCTCCCGTACTTACCCACGGTCTATTTTGGAAGCTAAATACTTTAAACATCTTCGCAAACCCCGGAAACACCTAGGTTTAGAACAGGGACGGGCGACTTCTCCAGTCGGCGAGTCGGATATGGGAAAATGAAGTATTTGGCGGGCCGAATTACAGAATATATGCATTAATCGCGTATTTATCCACATGTACAAGGAATAAATCGTATTTAAGTAGCTGGTTCGTGGTACAGAGCTTGAATATAGCTTTCAATACAACATCCATTGTAGCAGAATATTTATTAAACTCGAAGACTTTTCGGGTGCCTCTTTTCAAGAGTTAACGTCACGCTAAAAGGATTTGAACAGATTTAAACTGTCTATTTACAAATTGCGCTGCTACTATAGTCAGGGTTGCCATACCGTCCTTATTTCTAAGAAATGTCCTTGTTTTCGACTTGCGTCCTTATTTTGTCTTATTTTCTACAACTACAGAACTTCGATCATTTTCCTCCGGTATCTGTGTTGCAATATCTGCGATTGTGACATTGACCTGGAGGCCATATGAAAAAGACCGCTATTTCAACTTATATTGATACCCCAAAACACAAGAAGTGTCAGCTGCTGCTGAGGATGCCTGGGGCATTCCATGCTGACAAAAACCAGCAATCATTCCTCACCAACGATTGCATATCGCAATATTCCCTGATTATAACATCGCAAGAAGTTTGCTTCTGCCAGGACCAAGACTACAAGCTTTGTTACTGGAGGTCTTGCTCCATACACTCAAAAATGATTTTGTCTGAACTTGGTGTACAGTCTTTTCCCATATTGGTTGAAGCCTCCAATCACAGCGAGGTGAAAAAGTTTGGTTTATCACCCTATGGGGGCCCAAGACCATCGTAATGCTTTTTGTTTGGGGGAGGGGGTGACGAAGTGCTGTTTCGGCCCTGAGGAAATGTAAACCTAGACCTGAGCGGCCGTGAGATCAATGAAGCACTTTCTGATAACAAGGAGTTGCTGAAGCAGATTGTTTCAGGCGAAAGTATGTAAAATGATATGCCACGCCTCGTATAAATACATTTAAACATGTAAATATATGTACGAAAACGCTTTTAAATGCCAATCTAATTTTTCGACTGTCCTTATTTTGGGGTCCATGTCGATGGCAACCCTGACTATAGTACCGTATGTCCGTATACTTCGTAGTTTGTTATTGTTGCCATTGGTACAATGCAAATTTCATGGTCTGTGATTTTGATTGTTGCGTCATACTTTGCCTTTTTGGCTTTGCTTTTAAATCTTTTTAAATCAGCGGTTCTCAACCTTTTTTGACACACGCCCCCCTTGGCGATGGTAAAAAAAATCGCGCCCCCCTGACCCTCCTCACATTAATCGTCATGTCAAAAAGAGCACATCATCTGATACAGAGGTGGGCAACCTTCTTGCTAATCATGGCCGCATTTCGATTACTTATGTAGCCTAAGGCCGCATTCCCGCAATGAACGATCTGGACGCAAAATACCTATGGTAAACTGTCCATATCCATTCCCGGTAAACTCCGGACTATTCTACTATTCACAACGGTCTATTGTACGCACCAAAATCGCGAGTAGCAATGTTATGAATAGTTGCTGGGAGTGCACATTGTCGCGCGGAGCGCGAAAACTTTTCAGAGCCGCGAATGAATTGTTATTTCTTTAGGATTCCCATTCCTGATCCAAGTAAGAAGGGCGCTACTGCAATAAAATCGAAAAATGAAGTCTTGTTGAATTGCGCGGCGCGCGAAGAAAATTTCAAGATAAAATAAAATCTCTCGAAAATTCGGGAGTGAATTCGTAATTGCAATTTGCATGTCTACGGTCGCCAACACATACTCATTGAATTAGGCGTCGACGGCGGCACAAATTCCCTTCTACGGTCGCATGCGGCCGTACGGGTTGCCCACCCCTGATCTAATAGTATACATGTGGTATATCTTACGCCAATTTGAATCCGCATTCCAGTTGTTTAGTCTTTTACATTGCTGTCAAACTTCCCCAAATTTGTTTGAAAATAACAAAAAAAAAACATTGAAAAGGACAGCAATTAATTTCAAGGTAGGTTGCACTGAGACTAATCCTGATGCTAGTAGTGACTACAGAGAGCGCGGCGTCGTTCTGTCCTTCCATGCTAAATTTGATCAGTTTTGGAAATGAATTGAATTGTGTTGATTTATAGCCAAATTGAGGGCGAAACTGGGCAACCTATATTGCATCTAAGTCTGTCTAAGGCAGTGCAGTTCGCCAGCTATCAACAACAGCCACCTAGCGCACAGAGATTTAGGCTACTGCCAAAGCTATTAAGTAATTAATGACTTGCACGTAGGAATCTCTCTAAATCTTCAAAGAATATCAGAAATCTGCTCGAATGGAGTTGAAGTCAGCCTATACTCCGTTGAGCGCGACTGCTGGAGCTTGAGTTTGGCAAGCTTTCTAGAATACGAATAAGGTTCAATCGTCAATAATAGTCTCTTCAAAATGGTTGTGAAATACATGTTTAGTCACAATTTATACAGACATTGACAAAATTGACAAAAATTTCTCGCGCATCCCTGAGAGCCTCCCGCGCCCCCCAAGGGGTGCGAGCCCCCCAGGTTGAGAACCCCTGGTTTAAATCCCTTTATTGTGCCGTTAACTCTTGAAAAGAGGCACCCGAAAAGTCTTCGAGTTTAATTAATATTCTGCTACAATGGATGTTGTATTGAAAGCCAAATCGTATTTACTGTAAACTTTAAGCATAGAGACCAGAACCAGAATTTAATGAATTTATCAACAATAGCTGTTGAAGTCCATGAGACATCTGTGGTCGGTCAAAGTTGTCAACGAGTTATTTGAACTCAGGCTGCATGTGGTATGTAGAAACCCATAATAACGATTGCACGTGAACATCAGTTATATTGGAATTTAGCCTTGTCTTGTTAATGGTCATGGTCGAAAATGTATGTAGACCCAAACGGAGCAAGTAGTTTCATAACCATCTTTCTCTGGTTGGCACAAAGTGGCTGTGCGTAGTTTGCGTCTCAGCGATTTCTTGCTGATTTTCGCGAAAAATCGGACCAGATTGTCGCATTTTCCGATCAATGTTCGCAAAAGCCTTTGAATGAAAATAATGTATTTCAATTCTCAGGTATACACAATAACACACATGTCGGATTTCACGCTCAAATAACTGTCACAAAAACATCGCTCACGAATTATTTTGAGGACGGGACGTGGCATGTTGCACTTACGTCCACAAAAACAGTGTAATTTAGAGGAGGAGGACGCGTATATGGTCGTCTGAACTTGAGAAATAAAGTATTTGGATTGTTTTGAATATTTGCCAAATTTAATGAGAAACTTTAACATTTACAAATTCCTCGCGACCCTCCTGAAATAGCTTCGAGACCCACCGGTTGAGCAATGCACTATACTTATTATTATTATTATTATTATTATTAATATGGTTAAAAGTTGTAGTGGCGCTTATCTCCCTTAAGGGTCTGGTGCGCCACGGTCTGAAGTTACCTACTGGTATAAGTGCCCTTGCAATGTATTTCAACCTCGTCTATATACGAATCAAATCTTAAAGGATTCTACGACATGACAGCACGAATTCAGCCACAGGGGTTAATAGCTCGGCCTGGACTAATAGGTTATAAGTCGTGAATGGGATGTCATGATTACGGCATGACTCAATGAGAAAGGACCGTTGAAAATCGTATCTTGCACAATTCAGTAGAAAATGGTCGACGGTTTCGGCGACATTACAATGGAGACATAGCGGAGTATCTGAACATCCTATTTTGAACGAATGGGCGTTAAGCCTGCAATGGCCGGAGCGCAGACGGAACATGATCACCTCGAATTGCCGACATGCATGCATTGACGGGAATTTATTTGAAATGCAACTATGGAAACGCTTATAATGCATCCCTTTATCTTCACATGCGTACAGTTCCTGCCAGAGAGTTCGCGAATATTGGCGGACAAGTGACTTAGCTTCTCCGATGGTCACCTCGGGGACCTGACGATTCTGGCCAGAGAAAGCCGCGGATGTTGCTTCGCGGTCGGCGATCTCGTTGCCATGGATACCTTTGTGACTGGGAATCCATCCAAATTCTACCTCTATACCTCTTCCAGTAACCCGCTCAAGCAAGGGGAAAAATTTGTTAAAGATATCTGTCGGCGCAGTGAGAGGGTTGGATATCGTGTTCAACACACTAAGCGAGTCTGAAAGAATCACATATTTGTCTTCTTTGCATCCATAATCGGAAACCCAGGCCAGTGCATGAAGAATCGCTAAAAGTTCAACATGGAATACGGAATGATAAACATGACAAGTTCTACTAATCGATACCGAACGAGAAGGGATATAGAAAGCGTAAGCGGTTGCTATTGAGGTCTTGGACCCATCTGTATATATCTCGATAGCTCCGTCGTGGCATTCAAACATATAGTCGTGGAAACATGCTTTTATGACATCTTGAGTAACATTCTTCGGGTGTAAACGTAGCAGTTGCGTATTGACGATTGGTGGCGGGGCCAGCCACGGAGCTTGATAGTGGGAAAAGGTTTTCTCCACTGAGATTTCCCGAAACAACGGGACGTTGGAGTGAATGTTATACGTGACAAAGCTAGGTCTAATTAGCCCATATATCTCGTGCCATGACTCTTGCAATAGCCCAAGAGCGGAATGTTGATCTGTATTTTGTTTGAGTAGGTAACAGCGATAGTTCATACACAGATATTTATGTCTAAGGTGAAGAGGGGGCTCGTTGCATGCTGCTTGTAACGCACAGACCGGGGAGCTGCGCATTGCTCCACAACACTATACTATACTATACACTATACAGTTTTGTTTGTAACCTTGAGGCCCAATAAACTAGAAATTACTTGTAATGAGAAATGTAGGGCTTGAATCATGATCTTTGACCGCACATATCTTATTCTATTCAATACCATCCACGTGACTTTTTTATTTCAATTACAAATTTAGGAGTTGACACCGATGATAGACTATAGCAAAATCGCGCAAAATAACTTAACCAATTAGTTATACAGCAATGGAAGTACGTACAGAAATGGATGCTGGTTATAATGACGAGATATTTAGAAGTCACAGTGTGCATTGGGGGCTTACCGGTACGGAAACATTGATATGACGTACACAAATTCTAGTAAATGGGTGTAGAATTTAAGATCCATGATTTCTAAGAACAATTGCGTTGGGTCCAATACACAAGACGTATAAAAGCAGAGAATCATATCTTGAACGGCATGATGATTCTGCAATGACATAGAAACGAACACAAATAGTCATAGACTACTTCTAAATGGCATCGGTTGTTTATATTATTATTACTAGTCAATATACTTAAAGGCCGATATATGTAAATTCTATTTCATTACAATACAATGACTATTTCTTTTTCTTTAAATGGCATCACTTTCATGTGTCGAATAGCTAGCTACTCGGAAACAAATGTATCTCGGTGGATTTATGTTTGAGCATTATTTTCGTCTGCGGCTCGCATTTCTATAGAGGGCACAGATTGGAAGGACACTACTACAACAAAATCGAAAAATCTTTCAGAAATTTGTGAGTCAATTGGGAAATTCAAATTTCATGCTGACTACCGCCAGCACATGGTTATTGAATGACGTGTATATGACCGCATCACAGTTCCTGTGCTTGCGGTAGTATAGGTTGTGATGCCTTGCGAGAAACTTCGGAATACCGGAATATTTGATTTTATCTCTCAGCAGTCACAGGTCATGAGATTTTGAACCTATTGGCTGGTGACCTGTAATCCATTTTTGCAACAAATTTTAGCCATCAATAAATATTTTTGAAGGGGCGCTGATTCCGGGATATGGGCAAATTGCGCATTCATAGTATAGGTAACGCTTAGGGATGGCGGGAATCCCTGGAAAACCCAGGTTCGTGTGAACGCGAACCTTTTACAAATGTTCTGTGTGAACGCGAACGTGAACCTATATGACATCATATTGCTAATTCCAACCTTACGTATCAGTGAAGTGATATAGTACACTACACCTAGCGACGACTCAAGCCACAGTATACCACAATGCTGAAGTACGCTACATGATGACGTTTTAAACGACACCAAGTGTATCAAGTGAAGTAATCAAATGCTATTAATCACATAAAACCAAAATCTTCCGTCGCTTTGCCAACAATTTTGACTAAGACTTGCAAGGGAATATAAGCTTACGCCTGAACGGTCTAGGCCTGACCGGACAATGCATTCGCCATCTGACTATTGATACATTGATATTGAGCAGAGCGTATAACTAGTTTCTATACTTTCTACCGATATTACACAATAAACAAGTTATCATGTAGCCAACATCCCAATTGCACGGATTTGGTTTTTATGATACAATAAAAATATAAAATCAAGATGGATGCTGTACGCCTGCTAGAGATTTTACATTAGACAATGATGTATTCTCAATATCAATTTCATTTGTTGGTTGAATCAGTATCATTCACTGACCACCTGTATCTACATATAGTGTATTTCGTTCTTGGTGTTGTGTGATTGCTATTTAAACTTACAGCAGAGAGTCACAAAATATTTACAAACGAAAAGCTGAATATTTCTAGCAAATTTTTGTAAAAAAGCATGTTAAATTTTTGAGATTGGCAAGGTGCATGCTCGTTTAGTGCTGATATTTTTACGCTGCCAGCGCCATGCAACGAGTGGTCCAAAGTTGAAATGCAAAGAATTTCGAACAAAGATGTTACAACGATGTGAAAAATTGTAATAGGAAAAAGTTCACACAGTGCTGAGCCTACCAATGTTCGTTGGTGAACGAGAACCTTTAACTTTCTGAGGTTCACACACAGAACACGAAATCGAACCTCACATTCACGCCATCTCTAGTAACGCTTCGACCAGAGTGTTGAGCGAGAAAACTTACAGTTGTTCTCGGTCTCAGCCTGATAGAATATTTACACTTTTGGTCAATACGTCACCCGAAATGGGGTGATTACTTCATGAATGTAATCGTTTGCGATTAAAAGTACTTCGAACTCATGCGATTACGATTGCCGTAAAATCTCGACGTAGTTGATTACAATTACGATTATAACGGAAAAGTAGTCATGATTATTCACGATCACATTTATTTTACTTCTTACAACTTCTATTTGAAGGCATATTGGAAGACAATGTAACGACATCGATGAGAAGGTCTGATTAGCGAACAATTTTCCTTTTAAATCTGACGTTATTTGCTTGATACGTCACTATGCCGACTTCTCGCACCTAACGATTTGTTTTCTAGCCAGGGCCGTTAACTTCCGCATCCCAAACTCCCTTGGGTGGGGGCGAGCTCAAAGGGGGCTCGCCGGAAATCAACCTAATTATCGAGTATTTCTGCAAGATTCAATTAACTTTAAATTGTTCTTCGCGCTTCGCGATTTAATGTCGCCGGATATCTTGATTTTATTATGCATACTCATTCCCCTAAAGGAAAAAATATCCGTATTTTATAGAGATAGGCATTTCGGTACCGGTCATTACCGCGCCACGACACACCAAGACCAGGGATATCTAGATAGTTTCAGATATCCCAGACCAATGCATATACAGTTTCTGTCCTAATATGATAACCCTACTATATGAATTTTACTCTCTGGAGGCGGGCGTATCCAGGTATCAGTGACGTTTGGCGAGGTTCATGCCTTCTGAGGCACTGGACCATACCCTGCTCCACCTCCCAACACACACACACACACTCATGCACAGTACCGGATAAGGATGCTCAAAATGTGAATAACAACCGCAGCAAGAGAAAGCGAGTAAGCGAGAACGTATTCTCTGTTTCCTGTTAACCGTTGCAATTGTACTAGTAAAATGCAGTTTTCAAACACACATTGTCTGCTTGATCTGCACCATGAAATAAACTGCCTTGAAAGTGACATTCACAATTACAGATTCAAATTAGAAACAACACCATAGCTATCCATGCTCTTGATTGGAAAGTAGCTTTTTAACAAAGCCGTAAAAATGTAGGTGCGTATTGCAACGTTGTGTTACGCCGAATACATCAGAAGTCGATTTAGATTTTCGGAATCACCGCGACAATTATACATTTTAATAATATCAATGATTAGAAATTATATGCTATTGGCGATGAGTTGTGCAATCACAGGGGAAGCTTGGTACTTCTGTACTCATCTGTGTCTTACCTCTCCTTTCGCACTTTATTTTCGAACAATAAATATGAAAATTTCATGATTTTGGGAATAAAAATGTTTAGAATCTAGTGATTCATAAACATGGATGGAAAATACCAATGATCATTGAAGGTTTAACAATTTTCCTTCACTCAGCCCTGACGACATGTGAGGCACTGCCTCACTTGCTTCCCCTGAACCCACGTCACTGACGTATCACGCACTGCCGTGAGTAGTGACTATGTTTGGTTACACCTACGCATGTGGGCAGAAAGATATGGCGCAACTACGAATCCCATATATTAGTGCTACCAATACGTCACGAATTTGTATGACTCTTCGGGAGTTACTATTGAAATTTAGGGCCAACATGGCTCTCCGATCGAAAAAGGTTCCCGACCCCTGAGTTGTACGAATAGCAATAGAAGGAGGGAAAAACGAAAAAGGCATTTAATTTCTGGACTTATATTCTGTATCGTACTTTGCTCGTGCAATCTCATCTTTTTCAAGATTGAAATGGACACTGTATCGGCAAAATTAAATCTACTTCACTTACTAACATCAAATCTAAATGGTAAAAGACATCCGTCAGACTGTGAACAATCAGAGTTGATGATTGGGGATGCAGATTCCATTAGAATAAGATTTGCAAATGCATAAAACCTACAACGTTCACCGATAGAGTTAGCGACCTGTTTCTTATCACATTAGTAATCTTCACACGCAGGATATCTAGGCTACTTCTCGCCAGCTGTTCCATGTAAGCGGAGTCAAGCCTAGAAGTGATCGTTACTATAGAAGTCGGTAGATATGGAATCATAACTTAGAATATCGACCAGGTGTAAATGATTATTGCAGTCGAAAGCACCATAAAGACCACAAACAACGACAAACGCCGGCTATGTAAACAGCTATCACAGACCACAATTTAAGGTAGCTGCATGGATGGAAAATACACAATAGCTACATCAGTAAGAGAATGTCGATGCACCGCATTACGTATTGGCCTTCGCTACTATACAGTGTTGCCACCCTGAGTTCGTGTAAAACAACTGCATTTTCCAACTAAACAACAGTCAAATATGCACTAGTTTTGAAATTTAGGGCAAATGTATTTCATAAATCCTAAAATATGAGGGGATGCGTTGATTAACACCAATGCAGTTACGAGAAGACTTAAAGGGGCACTGCGCTCTAGAAATGGTGTGGTCTCAAATTGAAGGGTGGAACGAAAATAAAAATTTGGCCGCATCTATTTTCTTTAGAACGCCACCGTAATGGAGCTGCCATTTATTGAAATTTCCACAAGGGTTTAACGCTCCAGCAGTCACGCAGAGATCAAACTTTATACAGTTGTCAGCCGATGTTATGAAGGAAATATATCGTACACGCCAAGGTAGTTTAGATACCGCGTTCAACGGAGTAGGGAGATTTATGTCAAAATCGGGCCTAGTGTATTCTATTTCTTTAGGACAGAAATAGATCATGTCTAACAATGTTTTATACATAAACATTGTTTTATACATAAGAATAGGACATGATCTATTTTCAAATTCAAATTTTATTCGGCTCTAAACTAAAATAGATTCTCGCGAATATAACTAATATCCATTACATTCGATCCAATCCGATTGAGGTGGATAAAAATTGGAGAAGCGTCACAAACTCACATATCAATGAGTGGTTTTACAGCGTTTCCACGGCCAAAGGATCAAAGACAGCACGGACATTGTAATAAATTAAAAACCTCGAAGCCAAATCACTGTAGGCAAGCAAGAATGTCCATGCAAAATTAAATTTTAGCGCCATGACATCACACCATTTTTCAATTCAAATATTGTATTGCATTACATCCTTTGCAATACAAGGGATATATAACTGAGTGAATATCTCAGGTCTACACAGAATATGCAATCATCCATGAATTGACCCTGGCAATTCGGGCAAGTTATCATCTTCGCTTCTGTCATCGGTTACTTTTTGGGATTGAAAAACCGGTCTCAGGCTAGGATCTACACTCTGTGACTCTGTCAGTGATAGAAATGAGCGGCAGCAAGGCAATTTACTTATGGGATTTGTTTATGTGCCAAATGAGTAGGTGTAGACTGATAATAAGTAATATTCCTTGAAGTATATAATATGTAAGGTATATCAAAATAACATCTTCATTTACATATATTTGTTCACAAAAAACCACTAGATTTGCAGAATTTTATTTAAAAATATACTAGAACACTAGGTCAAGTCGACATACACTACATCTAGTGTAAAAACACTATAGGAGTGGCACCCCTATTACTGTACAATTCCCAAAACACTGTCTGTTTCCGAAATCGATAGCGCGTTTTACCTTGCTTCGATAATCCGATTGTTAGCGAATAGTGAGTGAGGTAGATTTGATTGTACGTCTCCTGGCTAATGTTTCTCTGCGCTGCCATTGTACGTAATAAAGCCGAATTTCACATTCCTTGGTGATATTGAGGAGGTTCCAGGGCTTTATTATTGTCTATATTCGGATATTCGGAATCGAAAATAACGTTTGATTGATACCAGTTATTGCCAGAGGTGGTCAGTAACGAATTCCTCCACTTCTTCGAAGTACTCAAGTAGTTTTCCTGTACTTCTGGTACTGACTCAAGTAGGTCTTTTTTCACTACTTCTATTTCTACTTCGTAATATTTTGTGAGCTACTTGCTTACTTTTCGCTATATTCAGTTTGTCAAGTAGAAGTAGTTAAATCCCCAATAAGGAAGATAGCCTAAGGAAGTTCGGGGCTGTTTTCACATAGTAACAATGTTCCCTCTAATTTTTGACGAGTCTGCGCACACTCACCAACTTACTGCGCAGACACTTGGACTACAGTGCGTAGCGACTACAAAAAAGGTGATCACTTCGGATTTTTTGTGCGCAACTTACATTTTCTGTGCGCAAAGACCCTGTCAGGACTGCGCATTTGCGCACGTGCGCAGCTTAGAGGGAACATTGCATAGTACCAACATTTAATTTTCATAAAAGTCATGAAATATCCAGAATTTTCGTTGCGCGACGCGTACAGTAGATATGGAGTGACAGATATATTTTAACGAAATTATCGATGAATATAATTTAGATACCGGGTTGCTTGGTTCTGTTCACACCGCATTGTCGCCTATATCAAATATTTCATCACAGTAAGTATGGCCCCCATGTCATTTGAAACTACCGTTTCGCAATCTAGCAATTACCTATTATAACTAGCAGCTCATGACATGTCCTAATCTGGAAAAGTGGACTTTGACTTCTATTTTTCAACGTTAGACCTGTTTTAGCAGACCACCGTTGAAACTTTCTGAACAAAATACATGAAATATATTTTTTGCTTTTTAGAAGAGGCATTTGTATTTTTCATTCAATTACGAGTATTATACATTGAGTTCTAATTATAGTTTCAGTTCTTTTGTCTGAAAAACATACATGTTGAAATATAAAAGCAAGTGTATTTATTTATTTTCCGAAAATGAAGCTATACACCATATGGCATTTTTACAATCTGCCATATTCTTAATTACCGTCTACTAATCGCGCAAAGTATTACCACCGTATCCAACAGAACTTTTCCGTATTGCTCTTCGACTGAGCTATGGGCCTTATAATACCATGATATTCTCTAAAACTGGGTGTTCGAGTAAACAGAGGATTAGTATCGCATTTCCATATCAATACTATCATTCACATCCCATGATATGGACGACTGCTTATTCTGTCAAAAATTGACACCTCCTGGGATGCATCAATATGAATCAAGCTCTCTACACCTTCCGCATATAGCATCATTTGCAGCTTTCGACAGTCCATGCGAACGAATTACGATCGTTTTCACCACTACTTACTTACTTGAGTAGATTTGAAGTCAGTCAATCCAACTTCTACTTCGAGTACTTTAAGGTTGCTTATGCAAGAAGTACTTCTACTCGTACTTGAGTAGATTTTTTCGTCGTTACTTCTACTTCTACTTGAGTAGCTTTCTCGACTACTTTGACCACCTCTGGTTATTACGAATTTTGACCTGTTTATCATGAATTGCATTGTCTCAGGGGAGGTACGACCCGCTTGTGCCTCACCCGTGCCTCACCTCTCCTTTCACGCTGTATTTTCGAGCAATAAATATGAAAATTGAGATTGGTATTCATGAACATCGACGGTGAATGTCAGTAATCATTGAAGGTGTCACAATTTTCCTTTACTCATCCTGGCGACAGGTAAGGCACTGCCCAGGTATATATTCAATCGATTGGCATCACTTGGATAATAGCGAAGTAGGAGAGATGTTTCCAACATAGACTCCGACACATATGCCTACTAATCGAACAGATGTCTTGTAATTTTCATGAATCAATATCCTAAGCCAGTGGTTCCCAACCTTTTTCGTCTCGTGCCCCCCTTGGCCGATATTTGAGCTAAAATTCCCCCCTATGAAAAAGTGGCCTGTGACTAAAGAAATGTGCTTATTAACGCGCAACCATTTGTTGATTGAGCAATTAATGGCCAAACAGATTCAGATATGTGATTGATTGATTGATTGATGTCCGAACTATGGCGAATGCGGACCACACTAAACTTTGGTAAAGTACAGTCAAATTTGACCTGTTTTTGACCGGTCGGGTAGCCACTGACGAAAAATAAATCACCAAATCCGCTTGCTATGGACTTGAGTTGAATCGATGAATTTGGTACGGTATGTTTTTCACGTTAGCTCATATGTCGGCTTAAAAAGTTAAACAATTTCACTTGCGGCCTTGTCCGGAATTCGGCTTGACGTTTTCCTGCTTAATAGCAATTTGGTCAAGAGGCTGTCGCGGACCTAACGAAATCGTCTCGTGAGCCTCACTTTATCAGGGGGTGTAATATATACGGAAGGCATTTAAACATACACCTAGCTTGAAATCCGCCAAAGAAACATACAATTGTAAAGAAGTAATTTCTACTTAACAGTTCTATACTATAAAAATCTAAAAATCTTGTCAAACCAGTGTATCTTCCGATACAATGCCAAAGCCAGATTTCTCCTTCAAAAAATTAGCCAGATTCCCCCCTAAATATTTCAAAATTCCACCCAAGGGGGGAATTCCCCCCCGGTTGGGAACCACTGTCCTAAGCGGTATTCCTGAATCTGTTTCTTTGTAATTACAAATATCGAGAGGTACCTCTATGACAGGGGTCGCCAACTCAAAACGGGTCGCGGGCCACTTTTCAATATCGAGATGCAAATAGGCAACGCAGTTTAACAACCACGTTTTTGATAACACTGCGTCAGTGCAACGCTGTGCTCTCTACCATGGGTGACGAGCTTAGTTACCACACAAGAAATAATATTTTATTGAAGAAATATAAATACAACAAAATATCATGATCATCACATTCATTGTATTTTGAACTATGAGCTGCGTACGATCCGTGGCAACACTCTTCAACAACTAAAGCAGGGGTGGCCAACTTCATTGCTATTCGCAGCCGCATTTCAATCACTTCTGTAGCCTACGGCCGCATTCCAGTGCATAGTCGTTTTAAAGTGACTGAAGGCGAAATACCCACGTTAAACTGTCCATGGCCATTTCCATTGGACTCCGGACTCCTACTCATATAGGCTTATTAGGCGCATCGAAATCGTGAGTAGTCATGTTATGAAAAGCCAGGAGTATTCGCTCTTTAGTCGCGCAAAGGGCGTAAATTTTTTCATATTCATAAGTGAATTTCGGCTTTAATATTAGTCTAGTTTCACATATTACTATCAAATATTTATTGTTATTGATATTGTTATTATGTGATCTGATTCACCGGTATAGAGTTGATGCAGGGGTGTCTTCGAAAATTTAAGGAAGTTGTTAATACTGTGCTGCATATTTGGGTGGGCCAATTGTTATAAGACGCCCATTGTAGCCTGCTGTTATTTCGTGACCTCCTATCAGGATTGTCGGCATAGTGGAAACATACTGGATTCGCCCAAACGTAGGCCTACCAAAACAAATTTCCTTCGTGATGAGGAGAACACAATTCCAAATTGGTATTTCTTTATGGGTCGCATCATCTTCCTTTGCTGATCGCATATGCACTGTGGAGCTCAGATTACAAAGGACAATACTATATTAAAATCAAAAACCAACTAGCATTGAAAGGCGAGTAGCTCAAAGAAAATAATTCGAACCTCTCATTAATTAGGGAGTCAATTCGTAAATCTATTTGCATATTGACGGTGCCAACACATTCTAATCGAATTAGGTGTCGACGGCCGCATAATTTTCCTCCGTAGAATGATATTACCATCGCCGAAGCCGTATCAGCTATTGCAGAATAGTGATATTGGGCACATGGAGAATAGCTTCCATTGAACAAGAACAACAATATGTTTAATCTGAAATCAGTTTCAGCATTTCAAAATGCTGAAGTAGCAAAGTTCATGTATAGGTTTTACAAACAAGAAGTTCCAAATTCACTTGTAAACTACTTTGAATACTGCATGCATATACACAGCTACGGTACTCGATCTGAGAGCTCTTCCAACCTATTTATGTCTAATTCCGACAATGCTTTTCCTCCCTTGAAGCGTGCTGGAATTGATGTGTGGAATAAATTACCCCCGCGACTGAAAAGTATGAGCTTTCCGTCATTCAAGGCGGAGTTCCTTGACCTACTTCTCAGTAAGTACTAATCACCATCGGATGTATTCCCCATCTGCTATCGCATCAAGGCATCCACTGTGTAGTTCGTTGTTGTTTTCCTGTTTTCGTTTTTTTACAAACCACCATATCTAGTAAGCATGAGCGTATGTATCTATATACTTGTTTCTAATCTCCTAGGTTCCGGCTTGACATGAAGATCGTAAGGATCATATCGCCGGCACCCGTCTATACCGTTATAGAGGCAATTACACACTATTATTACTGTGTATGCGTTTTTGTTTTGTTTTGAGCATTTTTTCATGCTTACTCATTCTGTTTATTCCGGTTGACGAAGAAATAAATCTCTCTCTCTCTCTTTACTAAGCATTCTTCCGAAATCTCAAATCGGGCCGCGGGTCGCAAAATATGACGTCGCGGGCCGCATGTTGGTGACCCCTGCTCTATGATATTAAAATTTTTAGCTCGATATGATTATTACATACCTGATGTTATGACTGAGAGATTTCTTGTAAGTTTGGCAATTGTTGACTTTATTCCTGCCAAGTCTAGAATTGAATCGTACTATTACGTTACCACAACTTTTATACAATTCAAGGACAGATATCATCTTACTATTATCGACTTCTGTGCGAATGACTTCGTTTATCCGATCGTAGTCTACTGTTCCTGGTGGGCCATCGTTACCCGGACTTCCAATTGGACCAGCTGCACCTGGTGGTCCCATTTTACAAGGGGCTCCCTGTTTTTGACCATATCGATGTTCGTCTTCAGATGATCCACTTTCCACGAAAACATCTTCAAGATTTTTGCAAACAAAATGCTGTTGGTTGCCCGACACCAAGCGCAAGCACAATACAAGCATTGGAATTGAACTCCAAATAAGTTTCGACATCATTATACAGAGAACAATATTAACCTCTATGAGACAGAAACACTTTATTAGTCCGGATCGCAGACTCGCAGTTATCGAATCCGACATAGCACACAGTTGATCATACTGAGAATATCACTGCGTGTCACTGTGATTGTGGTTAAGTGGGAAGAACGTCAAAGCGTTTGCAGGAACGCATAAATTGGCACGTCCTCTTAGATTTATTAGGAGACGCGCATCACGCTCGGTGAACAGCACACCCTTGCTTCATCCGTTAAAGCTTGATGCTCAGCAATCAAAGGCCATATATTCTGCCATTGACAAACATATGTTGGATAATCCCACTTGTGCGAAAAATTATTGTGACGACAGGTTTCGTGTCATTGGAGGGGCCGTTCATACTTTAATTTGTAGAGCTTCTTGGAGGTACAGAACTTCAATATACAATTGAATAGTATATTCATATTGAAATAAACCCGAATATTTTCGGCTGACACTCGTCAGGGGTAATCGTCAGCAACTAGTAGAGAATTGGAAAGAATATTGTATATCAACAATCGTATCACAAAATATGACGTCACTTTAATTTGTGTGCCTTGGGGTCGACTTTCATCAAAATACACCAGCTTAGGCTGTGTCAACAAAAAGACTCAGTGTACCATTCAAAAATAGTACATTGAACTCTCTCTTATTCGAAATTTCCTGCTGTTGACGTTATATTCTGTGAAACAATAGTTGATATACGATGTTCTTTTCCAATTAACTACTAGTTGCTGACGATAACCGCTGACGAGTGTCAGCCGAAAATATTCGGGTTCATTTTAATATGAATATACTATCCAATTGTATATTGAAGTTCTGTACCTCCAAGAAGCTCTTCAAATATAACATATATATAATTTAATTTTGATAGTCTTGGCGAAAAGAGTGTGTTTGTTTGTTTGTTCACACAACATTGGCGCTAATCGTCCATAAGGTCATTTGCGCCCAATACAATAATTTCAGTAATGTCAGACGTCTTTAAGGTCTTTTGTCATATTACGGATGACTTCCATGCACGCGCTCTTCTACCATCAGTCTTTCTCGATTTTCATGCGCCCGTCACTTAGTCTTTTACTGCCGACTTTCTTGGCTCGGCTCGCCATTACTCTGGGCTTTTCGAAACACTGCTAAGGCAGCGAGGTTCGCGATGAGGAGCCCAGATAAACCTCCGACACATAACAACTTGGCAGGGCCGAGACTTGAACCACTAACCATCGGTGCCGTGACGTTGTCATTTAGCACAGTGCACCACTCGCTCCCCCGTTAAAAGAGTGAGTATTTCCACCCGAGTACCACCCCTGATATACGGGTGCGAATAAGCACCAATGATACACGAATCAAGAACTGACCTCTCACACTCACACCGCGGTATAAATCGAGTACAACATTTCAATCCAAATTGTGCATGCTCGTAGGACTGTAGGCCCGTAGGATTTATGACAACGATATCATTCTGAGTTATTTTCTGGTTTCGTGCACCACCCTTTTCGGCCAATCGGATGTGAATACACACTCTTTTCACTAAGAGTGCGACGTTAAAGATATTAGGTTGATTCTAGTTTAATTCTCTCATCTGACCAATATCTGCGTGTTCTCAACTACGCACCCGCTATAGTCATGATGTCTGAAACATCGTTATGCATCCAAAATACCATGCAGTGTAATACCAAACAACTGCGCAATCATATATATATATATACCCTTGGCAATGACGACAAAAATGGTGCGTGATCAATTTGGCACGACTATAGCTCCAATCGCACGAGTGATCTGTATTCGTTGAATTTGAAACCGTGTTTCGTGACCAATTTTCGCAATTGTCGCACATATCTTCACATCGTTTGTTCTACCGTTTCCACAGAACAGGTGCAACAACTCCAAGCTACATGATGAACTCTTCTCAGCGAATGTGTGACTCCATAGTGTCCTATATGGTGTGGAGTGGACACAACGAGATTGAACGGCTCAGTGCATTTGGGTTACGTCATACTTTCCGTTTGACCAAAGACAACTTTACGGCTATTTTTGGCTGGCTTGCCGAGCGCTAAATTTTATAAAAGGATATCAATGGAAAGCTGCTGCTGTAATGATTACGAAAACATAAATTTTATACTGCTCATGGCCCTAGAATCCCCAAAGTCAGTCTCGAATTTTGCATTGTGATCGAGTTTGGCATTGTGACGCAACAATTCTGCCTGGTAAAACGAGAGTGAAGCTTAGAAGAAAGAGCCAGGCAGCATGGTTGCATCACCATGCCAAACTAGATAACAATGCAAAACTCGATGTTGACTTTGGGGGCTTTCAGGACCATGAACAGAAAAAAATTTATATTTTCGTTATCAGTACAGCAATTCATAACCCCACACGTACAATCCCAACCCCACCCCTCATCTTACGACACCTTCAATCCTAACCCCACACACGCAACTGCAACCCCATCACCTCATCTTACGATACCCTAATCCTAACCCCACACGTGCCGACACCCCAATCCTAAACCAACACATGCAACTGCAACCCCGCCACCTCGTCTTACGACACCCTAATCCTAACCCCACACGTGCTGACACCCCAATCCTAACCCCACACATGCACCCGCAACCCCGCCACCTCATCCTACGACACCCCAGCCCAAATCTGATGACCTAACCAAAAATCAAATATAAATGCTAAAGTTTATTTTGACGTTTATAAATTTGCACATGTTCACGGGAAGCATTGGTTTCATGGGGATCACTTCTCGATGTTTGGGGAATAACGAAGTGCCCCCTTTTCAGCTCGCTACTGGACTGCTAGTAGCGCACTGCCACACATGCTGTGAATAACGCTTGAAACACAGGGTAACGTGTCACGATTTCGTTGCAGCACTTTCCGTAAAGAGTGCCAAGCTCATATCAGGTTTGGTACATCAGACGATGGGCACTTGGGCAGTATCTATCTCATAGTGAAGAGTATAAATGAACGGCATAACCACGGGTTGAGCAAGGTAATATGCGATTATCACTATTGAATCAATAAAGGACAACTTGGTATAATGCTTAACCACCCTTATATTTTGTCATTTTGATCTGATGATCCAATAATATGATAACTATACCGATACAGTAAAATTATTGGAATTTATTGCAGGTTGCCTTCGATCACTTGCCACATCAGCGTAAATTAGACTCACAGCAGATAGAAGAGATCAAAGAACTGCTGAGGCTGAAGGCAAATAAAAAGCTACTGCATAATCATTTGCAGAGTTCGTTAGGCCGGGTCGTGCTTCTAAAAGACCTGCTCAACAACGCGACTGCTAGAAGTAGCCTACCAATGAATTGTCAGAACTGAGGCGACAGCAAAGGAGCTGAAAAAAATTCCAGGTAAAACAATTATCTGACAGTACCCAATATTATACTGACACTGTGTTTAGGAGCTATTGTGGAAATAGTGGCATCAGAAGAAAATGTCCTGAATGGTATTTTTCTTCAAGACAAGTCTAAATGCGACTGACATATCAGCAATATCCTGAAATATTGTTCATTGATGCAACATACAAGTTAAACGACTTGAGAATGCCACTTTATCTGTTGATTGTCAAAGATGGTAATGGATAAACTGTAGTGGTTGGTGTGTGTGTTGGCGTCGAAAGATACAGCAATAATAGCCCATATGGCAAAAATTTTCAAAAAAATAATAGTAGATGGAGTGAAACGGTCACAATCATGGCAGACAAAGATTTTACCTATCGCCAAGTCTTCAAAGCAAAATTTCCAGATGCAAAAATTCTGATATGCTCAGGACCGTAACAGCACTTCGTCAGGCCCCCCTAAAACTTTGGTCTTGGGCCCCCCATAGGGTTATAGACCGAACTTCTGGGGGGCTTCGCCCCCCAGACCACCCTCCGGCGATACACTCAATACCGCTATTAATTACATTCATTGGGAGTTTGTTTAGTGAATCAGCTTTTGTCGCCTAAGCGCGCGAAGCGCGGAAAATTTCTAGAATTAATGATTTCATTGGTAAGTATGATCGGGAATTGCATATATTGTTATCAAATTTTATCTTCTATCTGCTCACGTAATCAGATTTGCTGGTAGAGCTGCGTGAGGTGTGTTTCAAAAGGTAGGACCACTCCATAATAATTAAACATCTTTGGGCGTATACCCGTTGGCAGGAACGAAACAGTACCTTGTCAGGCCCCCAAAAACGTGGGTCTTGGGCTCCCATAGGGTGATAAAACGACCCCCAATCACGTTGTTCACGTTTGTCACGAAATTATCTGTTCTGTATTGTGAGCCAGCGCGAAGCGCGAAAATTTTCGATAATTTATGATAAAATCGGTCAATCAGATCGGCGATTGCATATATATTATGCTATCAATTTATTGTCCTCTCTACTCACGTAATTTAGATATACCGGTAGAGCTGAGTGAAGTGTCTTGAAAACGAGAGGGCGCGTAAATAATGATTAAACATCTTCGGGCGGGCGGACCCGATGATATGACTTCGTTACATGATGCTATTTCGTGACTTCCAGTCTGCTATATAAAAAAATATCGAATCGCCCAAACGTAGGCTTCTAAACTAAGAGACGCACACGATTTCAAAATTGGTATTTCTTCACTGGCATAAAATTTTTCCCAGCGGGATGGTATTTGTCTTGTGAGGTTCAGATTGCAAAGACAGGAACATTCGGCGCCAGTCATTTAGACGCCTATGGACAATTAAACCTATATGTATTTTGTATATATAACGAGCTCTACGGTCTGCATAAGGGCATAGACATTTTCGGCCAAGCTTTTCTCGCTGCCGATCGTTCTGGCACACTTCTTGGAGTCGCATGTTATATGGCCTAAAACTTGATTGTATGTCTTGGTGGGTCGTGGCGCGGTAATGGCCCAATACCCAATAATAACGATAAATGTCTCCTTGAATTCGCGCCCTGCGCGAAAAATTAAAAAAAAAATTGGATAAATTTTCAAAAAATACTTTATGATTTATGCTAATTCACGAAATAATTTTGGGCCCCCTTCGAGCTCGCCCCCGCCCCAATTGGGGGGTTTGGGGTGCGGCAGTTACGGTGCTGGATATGCTTATTTCATGTCTTGAGGACATTCCGCACAGAATTGACATGCGACAAAATGGGAGTAACTGCATCACAGCGGCTTGACATTTCGAGTATTGTTGAAAGAATGGCTTACGCAAGGTCTCACCAACGTTACGGGCAATTGTACGCAATACTGGTTGAAGATGGACCAGAAAATGTTGTGACATACTTCAACAAAAACAGGCATAATATCAAAGAGGAGTGGGTGTATGCCTACAACAATTTTGGTGTGACTTTTCAAAATCACACGAACAATAGAGTTGAGTGCATCAACAAAAATTGAAGGACGTCAATGCAAGGCCTACTCAAGTCTGCAGCTATTTTTCAAAATTTAATGCTTGTCCTGGAGTCTCTACGCACAGAACAATCCCATCGAGCTATTTCGATTCTGCAAAAAGTGCCTGCGATGCCATTCGAGGTGGGTAGCTTGGGGTACGAGTACGGTCAGATCCTCACACCATATGCTCTAAAGAAGGTTATTCATGAGCTCAACACCGGTGTAAAAGAAAATCAATCGCAGATAAATCAAGACCTTCAAGTTTCTGCAAATGAGTGCAATGGCCATTTTTGCAGGTCGATGAAATTACCTTGCCATCACATTTTCCGCTTTCGTCGACAATATTATCGAAGCTTATTCTGTCCAGATTTATGCGCAGTGCGGTGGACACTCCAATACTACAGGATAAACAATAACGTTCTCTCAGATCATGAAATTGAATTCCATGCGGGGGCCTTTGGGATTAATGTCACAAAGCCGAAGCCAATCACGTCACAGTTTCAAAAGTTCAAAAGAGCCAATTTGATTGCCCAAAAATTTGCTTCGATCGTATCCGAGTCATCCATGTATGAATTCAACAGCAAAATCGTAGTGTTGGAACTACTGGTGCAGGAATGGGGCAGTGAACGTGCAGTAGCATTGGATACCATCAACCCAGCTGAAACACAAGGTTAATAGATGATTTAGAAAAATTTATAATTCATAATTGCGACTTTTTTAACAGAAACTGAATCAATATACTTTCAACGAAAGTCTGCACCTGGGACCAATAACACTACAGCAAGTACGTCTATTGTGCACTCATTAACACTTGATATTTATATCTGCATCCTCTCCGTTTCTGGTTGTTTCGATTCTAACAAAGATGAATCTCACGCCTCTGCGAAGGAAAAGACGGTGGTGATTGTTGAGACGTCAGGATAGTTAGCCTTTTACTTCACATGTTATTCTAATCTATTAGTTACAGACAACACTATACATCACCAAGTAATATAGGCCTATCAGTCATTCATTCAATCAATCAATTGACCATACATAGGCCTACACTATTCACAAGCAACATCCCAGGTTAATTAAGCAACCAGACATCATGTTATTAGGACTGCCTTCGCGGACATATCAGTATCAACCAACACTGGCCGATATTTGGTGCAATTTCATTACAATAAAGAAAGTAAATATCTTAAATCACAGACCAAGTCACCATAGTCACTAGATTTAGATGTAGGCCTATGTTGCAATTTCATGATGTTTGCATGTTTGTTTATCTTCAGATGCGGAAAATTGCGCTACAGCAGTGTCCAAAGTCTGTGATGCAGAAAATACCGCTCCAGCAGTGTCCGAAGTCTGTGAAGCGGAAAATAGCACCCCAGCAGTGTCCGTAGACTGTAGCAAAATCACCATGACACCAGACAAGTTCATGAGTTGGTGTCAAATTAATCCAAAGTATATCTTGCTGCACTATAATAGAACTCTACTGATCTTGCTGTTTCAGATCTTTCCAACAGTCGTCTGCCCTCAAAACTGAAAAAAAGAGGACGCCCAAAAGGCTTGGAACAAACTGTGGTTGGCCTTCCGAAGAAGAAGAAATCTGACGCTCCAGTTCCATTTAAAAAAAGACATCCTAAAGACAGAGACCGATGTTAGTTACTTTCATGCAGTGCAGAACCTCAGCAAATTTCATTTCTGCCTCATTCACAGTGACGCTGTCATGGTTCGTATTACCATCTGACTTAATGAAGCAATGTACGGAAAGAAATTGGTCAGTAAGTCTGTCACGTCTGTCACTCGTCTCATCCCCAACAGCTGCCTGGATGAGACTGTGAATATGCTCCATTCAAGAATTATTTCGCATATGATGGATGGGTTGCTGCGATGAAGGCATTCCAAAGTAAATGTAGTCAGAAGCAGTGGTACTGTGGAGTATGCGACCTTCAGCTTACAAAGAGCAATTCAATTGGCTGTGACTCCTGTCTCAACCGGGATCATCTCCTATGTGCTGGACTAAACACTTCCCCAAAACAAAACAAATGGTTCTGTGACCGCTGCAAAAAATAGTAGATGCCTGTGTTAGAAAAATATGTAGCGGCAACCAGACATGGGGTAATCGCGATTAGTAATCGTAATCGATTACGACGATTACAGCATTTTCAAGTAATCGTAATCGCAATCGATTACATTCGAAACAATTCCGAAGTAATCGTGATCGACTACTTCCCATATTTAATCGATTTCTTTGTGAAAGAACGATTACTTTTTATTTGTACAAGGATTGTGACATAAACTGAACACTCGTGAAAAAGGAAAAAATATTATACCAGTTATTGAGAGCACAAACGTCTGATTTTCAAATGCCACTGCTCATTATTACGTCAGAGAAAGCCTATTAGCTTTGCTCGTCTTTCCGTAGGAAGTGTCCACACGTAGTAAATAGATATTCGATGTACATAAGTGTGATTGTAAGAAAACCCACCGTGCTGTATATCGGTTTATCAATACATTTCAGACGCCACTACCTCGCATCAGGATAATTATTCATAATCACCTCTCTGCCGAAGTTTAAATAGCAACTTTTATATTGATGTTTGTTTAAACTATAGAATCTAATGTAATTCTAATCTAGAGTTAAATGCAGTTTCACCGTTGCTGTATGGCGAGCAGTAGGCCTATATATGGTACGAACGTACAGCAAACAAAGGTTTGAAATTTTGTACTCGTCATATAAAACATTACGGTTTCCACAACGAAGCATTAAAATCAACACCTCCTGATATATATCATAACTGGGCCGTTGTTCTGCCGGTTCTCGCAATGGCAGCTTGCATTAGGCCTACATTATCTGCATTAAGTTGAAGGCAAAATTTTATGTTCACTTTCTGTTATTCTCATATTATTCTACTTAAAACGGGCGCCAATCGCTATTTCACAATTCTTTACTGAACATTTGGACTTACCGCCATAGCCATTAGCGCGGGTTGTAGCTAGAATCAGGATCAAAACAGCAAAAGCGTCCCCCAACCAAACTTTGGGCTAGGACCCCCATAGGGTAGTCAATTAGGAAGTTGAAGATTTAATTTCGTCAATAATATTGGTAATTGCATTATATTGCATTTTTAATCTCATCGCCGGATGGTCAGATTTATATGAAGAGCGGGGGGGGGGGGGCGGAGGCAATTCATAATTATAACATCTGGTATCTTGCAAAAATTACTTTATTGTATGTTGTTAATTCGTGACCGCCGGTCTGTTATACAGCCAAAAGATATTGGTTGTAGTGGCCCAAACAGCAGACTAAAAGAAAAACTTGCGTGAGACGCACACACAAATTGTCATGTCTAATGATCTGTGGGTGCCCGGGTGGCATTTGCATCGCGGAAAGGAAAGAACGTAGTTTATTTTTGTCCTTGATTTTTTTTTGCGGCATATACCCGACTCATGAAACACATACACACGATCTGTGCATATGCATACCATGAGTGCATGATGTGCATATGCCGCTGGACAAGGAAGTGCAGATATAGCCTTTACGGCTTTCTAGGTCATGCACCACCCCTCCATGCTATCCCAGTAATGCGTGAGCGTTAAGCAGGGAAGTCATGGATACCAGTGTTACTAATCAGGTCTTTGGTCTCACCCGGCCGGGGATCGAGCCCACGACCTACCGATCAAGAAGCCAGACCCTTCACCATTACGCTATCTTGTCGATCGGGCTCAGATTGGAAGGAATGGACTGTTAGTCACGCCCACCCAGCGCGGCTATTAACAATGGACACATACCCTAAGTTTTGGCAAATGTCTTTCTTTAATAGCACACTTCGTGGAGTCTCATGTTGGCCGAAACTGCATGTCTTTTGATGTGTCGAGGAGCCGTACTGCATGATTGGCACCTAAATGCCTATTACTGTGAATTATATATTATTTTCTTGAGGAGGAGACGTAGGCATTCGGTGCGATAAACCGTCCTCTATAAAATGGGCACTGGGTACATTATGATGTCCCATCTTTTTTAAAGACAGTAATTATATCATTGGGCCTTTCCAGCGCACTCGATGTATCGTCTTCCAATATAACGACTACGATGCAAAATAAATGTAATCGTGAGTAATCGTGATTACGTTTCCAATGTAATCGTAATCGACTACTTTCCGATTCTGCTGTAATCGTAATCGCGTGATTCAGAAGTAATCGTAATCGCAATCGATTACATTCATGAAGTAATCACCCCATGTCTGGCGGCAACTTCTTCAACATAGGCGCAGATGAAGAAGATAATAGTTTTCAAGCCGGGCAATTTAATCCATCCTAACAGATGATGAATTACGTAGCCGTGCTGAGATTAATGATCAAGTAGTTGTCTACGTTTTCTGTTTGTGACCACCAGGGCTGTGCAGTTGGTAAACTTTACCACCGACTCAAGTTATTTTCAATAGACCGACCCTGACTCCCGAATCTTTAAACGCACCAAATCCGACTCCCACTATTTTTCTCACAAAACTTCGCCTCCGACTCCATATCCGACTCCAACGGTACTACAAATTTACTTCGAAAATTATAGGCTACAGTGACGGATGAATGGTTTTCATGTAACGTATAAAACATATCAATCGTGATGACACGGTAAACTGGTTCATTGTGACGCAACTTAAAGTCTTTACTGTGCAATTAGCATGGCTTTATTCAAATCGAAATATCCCTCCTTGTTTAATACAATGTAAGTTTTCAAAACATAAACAAGCCACGAATACTTTATTATGTATGAATCATTCAAAATGATAAATATAGTCCAACCTACCTGGTTAAAACGTGGACAAAAAGTGTAGCTGTTGTGTATGAGTCGGGAACTAATACAGGGACTGACAAATTCTTACAACCACACGCTATACAGATTGCAAGAACACACTTTCTTATTACGAATAAACGGTTCTGGTCACAATCGAAATTTAAGGAGCAGTCAACTATATAGTAGAATTTGTTGGCATGCATTACTTAGTCAAGTATTCATGTACTACTTGAACTAGTTGTTCGACCAAAGTGGATAAGTTATCCTAATCAATTTGTTTGACTTCGTTAAGTAGGTAGTAATGTTTGGTTGTATCTGTATAAATTTTGGAAGTGATGTTGTGCATATAAGCCTGCTCTTTAACAGTATACGGAGGTATAATTCCGAAAGTTTTACTAATTTGTGATTTTATCAGTAGTTCGGTGTTGGTCACGAATGAGATATATCTTGCAATTTTCTTTCCCTGTGCAATTAAACTGAAATTTGCAAATAATATGAGAAAGTTTTTCAATCATTTCAATAATATCAATAACAATGGTTTGTACATACGAAGTGTATTTATTTACTCTTGGCAATTTTCAAATACCTTCGAAAGTTTTGGGTTCATTTTCCCATAAAAGTCTGAAGTCAGGATGCATTTTTTGCCATCTTGGAATTGAGTGTCAATGTCAGCGACTTGTTCCTGATGGTGGCAAGAGTTAAACCACAACACCGCGGTCGGCTGGCTATAATGCGGCTTATGCACAATTGCACCTATACTTGACATTTTTTGTATTCAGGAATAATTTATTGGAAATATTTAGTATTAAAAATCTAAACACTTCTCATAAATGTGTCATTAAACTCATTCTTCAATCTACTCGGATTTACTTCCCGGACCGGATGACACCCCTGCTTTAAACCTTGACTTGGATTCGAACTTGCCTCGATGGTGACATGACTCGAGCCAAAACTATAAAAGTAGAATTAAATTTTGGCCCGTGACCTTGTGATTTGGTTACAACCCTGCTTTTGATCGATATCGTTGTATGACTCTTTGAGAATACAATTGCAAATATGACGCTAATATGGTTCTTTTGATAAACAAGACCTTCAACCCCTTATGTGTACAAACGTAGGGAATTTCACAAATAAAATGACTTATCCTGGTACAGAGGCTATTTTTTCAAGATGGCATGAAAATGTGTCTGATGCAGGCGATGCAAACATTTACCAAGCTACTTTTTACTTTACAAATTACACATTCGAAAGTGTAACTAGTTTTGCCGAAAAATCGGGATGTGGAGGTAGTCTAAAAACATTGCTACTTGGGCCAGAAAACCCTATATGACTGTACTGCCAGAGAGTAGAAATATTTCCTTAGTGACAAGTTTCGTGCAAGACTATCATTTTTTAGCAATTTTGTCGTTAAACCAAGTATTTTACTTACCGGAGTGTACATATAGGCCTACATTAGAAAATGTATAGATATATCTTCTCTTTAATCATTTCAAGTTTTGTCGCAGATCTGGTCAGTGTTCTGTTTTAGCACATTTCAATGAACAAAGGTAAGGACTATCAATTGTTCGATATTCGTATTTTCCAAACAAACTGCATTTCTCCGTTCACAAAATCAGCAGCCTTTACTAAACCCTTGTTGGACAATCCCAAACTCGACGCCATACTTCACACTGAAATTAATGGCTCAAATACAGAATGATATTTCGTTAAACATCACAAATTGCATTCGGATTGAATATATTTCCAGATGTAGCTTTAATGGGGTCTGATGTTATGTATAACGACAATGAGGAGTGGATTTTGAACTAATTTCATCAATTTGTTCTCTCGCCGAAATCTGTTATATCTTCGTCGAACTTTCAAATTTGGTTCTGGCATATCACTCCATGTACAGGGTACGGGCTCTTGTAATTGAATACACCGTATTTTGCACTTGAAGAATCTTTTCTCACTTGTAGAAAAAGGTACTCGTGAGTGGATTTCGGGTAAGATGGAAATTATTATAATTGATTTCGATCTACGTCAATTCCAGATCTGAACGACACTTTTGATGTCTGTCAAAAAAAGGAAAGTATGAAATCCGGAAAATAACTAGTGGACATTCTCTTAGAAATAAATTGTTATTATTTTGAATCAATGTTGTATCCGTTTCCAATTATTGATTTCATCAGATAGGATGCCGTTGATGCCCAATCGTGTGTCAATATACGTATTATACATTGGTACATTTCAAGACACAGTAATGACTATTATCACGAACGTTTTGTGCGTAAACCAGTGCTAATCAACCATTTTAATTTGATCCACACTGGATGCTGTTGTGATAAACCCTGCTCGATCAGAAGATGAATTGAAGCTCATCTTTCATGACTTTTTATATAAAAAGTATTAGTTCTAGTGAAAAGTTTGTAATGGACCCTTGTATCGTTTTTGTGATGGTGCACCCTGGGATCAGATTCAGCCGTTTCGAAACATTTCTAAAAAACCGCTTCACGACGACATTTTATGAACTCAGCGAAAAGGTTAGCATTACTCTTCACAATCAATGCTGAAAATTATCACATTTGTGATCGAACGGGCTGACAAAAACTCCAACCACTTTCTATACGATCCAGAAAACTTTTTTTTTTAATTTCAGCGGCTTCATTGTCAAATCATCCGGATACCTAACAAAACGTTGCACACCAAATTTGACATGATTCCGACCCGTAGATGCCGAGGTCAGTCAGATTGAATTTTTGGTCATTTTTGAAATATTATAGTCTTCACGGTGGTACATCTCAACACTTCAACATGACCAAAAGTCGCGTTCCAGGTATGCCTGAAGAGGCAGGGATGCCTTTTCCACTCGTTTTGATCTTGACAAGGTCCTATGCTGGAGTTCCGATGAAGATATCGGGAGTAACCGAAAAATATATATGACATGGATTAGTTGGAAATCAGGCCATTTCATTAAAATAGCCACGTTAAACGGAAGGTGAGATAATTTTCAAATAGAGTGCTCAACACACTGAAAATACCGACCACGAAAACGAAATGGACTAACAAGAAGGTAAAATACGGGTAAATATATTTCTCAAGTGATAGTCAATAACTATATGGGATATATCGATCGGGTGCTCGAGCAATCTCGCGTTAGGCTCAATATAATCACCACAATTTTTACTCCAATCAGATGTTATTGTATTTATGTCATTTATTAATATCATTCGCGATATTCGGTGACTACCATATAATTGGGTTCATTCATCTTAGTAGAACGCCAATGCTTGTAACTATACTTTGACGAGAGGTTTGAGGTGATATTGCATAAGATATCCAGATGAGCGCTTTATAAAATTGGTGAGTTACCATTCGGTTTTCTTGAGGCTTGCAAAGTTTTCGAGCATACAAAGAATGGTACCAACACTTATGTGAAGTAACAGAAATGCCGCTTAAACATCGTATGCAGCCTGTAAATACGCAGTTCATAGTAGACGGTGACTAGACGGGTCAGGGACTAGCTGCGAGCATACTTGATGATATGTTGAAATTGGTGTGCCCGATCCCAGTTATGCAGGGCATATCGCTGTCTCTCTGCCTTCTTTCGAAGTTTTCACTGATTGCAAAGTCGCCATTCCCAATATCTTATCCACAGAGACATCAATTGCATCCCTCAGCAGCCCAGAGTTGGGATATTTCTCTGCCACTTGACATTAACTGATCCAGGGCGTTAAAAATGGCGCTGATTGCAATTGAGATTGGGCCGTGCCAATGAAAAGCAGCATATTTATGAGTTGAAAAAGCATTTCTGGTACTTCACGTAGCGTTGATACTAGAGCTGTTTCTGTGCTCGTAACTTTGCGAGCTTCAGGGACACCAAATGGTAATCTAATGAGCTAATAGGGCACATTCGTCATTTGATGGTTTTTCAATGTCACCTGAAACCCCTTCTTATCAAAGAGTAATAAAAAGTATTGGTTTCTTACCATGATATATGGACGCAATTAGATGGTATTCATTGAATATGGAGGATGACGTGAAGAGAGGACGATAACTCTTGATAGGAAGAAGATTTGTCTCGATGCCTATGAGTCTTATTATTTGCCTGAGAGAGTATACTATACAGGAGTTCTGAAGGACAAATGATAGAAGATCTTAACATCAAATTGTATTGTGAAGAAATCTACATTGGACCGACAAACAATATAGATATTGAATATCATTTGAAAGATACATTTACCCGTGTTTTACCAGCTTATTGTCAGTTCATTTCCTTTTCGTGGGCGTTAATTTCAGCGTGTAAAGTACTCTATTTGAAAATTATCTCGACATCCTTTTAACGTGGCTATTTCAATGAAGTGGACTAATTTCCAGCTAATCCGTATCTTTTTTTCGTTTACTGACGATGTCTTTATCCAAGCTACACCATAGGCCCTTGTGAAGATCTAAACGAGTGGAAAAGACATCCCTACCTCTTCAGGCGTACCTGGAACACGATTTTTGGGCATATCGGAGTGACCAAATTTTTCACCGTAAATACTATTATTTCAAAATTGACGGAATTTCAATTTGGCTGACCTCGGCATCTACTACAGTTGGAATTGAGTCAAATCTGGTGTGCAACATTTTTTCAGGTAACCTGACGACTTGACTCTAAGCCGATAAAATTTGAAAAAAAAAATTTTTCGAACACGTCTAATGCACAGTGCACACAGTGCGATGTTATTACCTTTGTCAAGCCGCTAATCCGCTGGAATTGTGTTTTGCTTGCTCAGAATTGTCACTGCTTAAGTAACTACTTGGTAAAAATTAACAATGTAACAGGCAGGCAATACTGGCATCACATCATCCGACAGAAGTATTCTGTGCATGCGCGAATATCGAGATGAATAGGTACACCAATACGTATGAACGTACCGAAGGATTATACTTCATTCCCAGATAAAACTCAACATACGACGAGCCATATGGCATTATCCTCCGAACAAAATCTTCTATGGCATTTTGTTGAGTTCGATCATGAAATTCCGCCAATAGAGCTCCATGCTTCGCACATTTTGCAACTGCGTGTTCGTAATTAAGGTTATCCGTAGATGAAGATAGATAAGGAACGGTGAAACATATTCCAGGTCGAAGCAGCCTTCCTTGATTTATGCAGTCGATTTCTGTAAAAGGCATAATAGCAATGTTTTTGGCACCAGCCACGTCATGCAATGATTTGCTGACAATGCATGGGTATATTTCTACTGTGGCGCTGTACTGAGTTAATTAGACACATTTTAAATATATTACGATATCAGCAATTTGACCGCTGATAAGCGCACAAACTATGCGATTACACAAACACAGGCCGATGTCGTTGCTGAAGATGACACAATGAGCGATACGTGTAAGCAAGGCCGTAACCGTCGCACCCTAAATCCCCTATTGGGCGTGGCAAGCAAGAAGGAATATATTTTTTTTCGCACATCAACAAAAGGTTAAGTATTATGGACTAGTTATGTCATTTAATATTTATCTGTCTTTAGATCTCTTGATTTTAATATGCGTGATGTGATTTTATGCTCAGGTATCCCAGAGCCGGTCACTTCCGATCCAGGACACACCAAGGTATATGAAGTTACAGCCAACATGCGCTACCACGAAGTGAGCTACCAAAAACAGCCGCGGCGAAAAAACCGTCTACCACAATGACACAGCATGTTGTTTGGGTATGTGTGATTGAATCAAATATGTTTTGACAAGCGTTAATCATTGCACTAGCTCAGAATTGAGACAAACTTAAAAAGGTGATTCTTTGCGATGTAACTTCCCTAAGCTATTCTGCGAGGGCCTCATGCAGTCTTTTAATCATGGGTAATGAATACGACCCAAAATACGTGCTCCAAGTTCCGAAGACACCACTTCGATCGGCTCGTCCGGTAAATCTGACCACAATAATTGGAAGACGATACTAAATGACAGTAATAAATGCAAACATGTACCAATATAATTGCAAAAATGCATTCATTCACACTAAACAAAATTTGTATTTCGCACGACTAAAAAACAATGGCATACTTGCTTTTGTAACACGCGATTTTGCTGCGTTGCAAGCCGACGAAAGTAAATATTTAAGGCCTACGTTAGCTGTTACTTACTCCGACTCGCTCGTGAATCGCCTAATTCTGGACTCAATTTGCTACGGAAACGGTTTATGTGTGTTTGTTAGTCGGATGTATGAAAGGTAGTGACGAATTTAATCGTTCGGAGAAATGGGCTCATGGGTGCTAAACTACTAGAAGGTAAATTGATCATCATGTGAGGAATCGGAACTAGTCATTTAGTGGAGAAATGTGTGACAAAGTCCTGTTACGGATACGGACCTGCATGCAATATTAACCAGATCGCAATTATTGGAGTCACGGTTTATTGCGATTTCTTTGCAATCTTATCAGCACTTACGTACATAGTCAGGTTGTATAACAATGAATAAAATACCCTTATTTTATGCAGCAGTTGCACCTTATTGTGGAATTTTATTGCGCCCGTGATGTCGGTTGCGTGACCACCGACGTCGGAAAGTAAATCCTGCACCGCATCATCTGTAATTCATAACTGAAGCGAGATAGACGCATGACTTTTGGAAAAAGTCGTGTTTCCGGTTCCAGAGTCTTTTTTGGTCTCCGCCATGCGTACATAAATGGTTTCCAACCTTATGCTACGATAGGGTTAGCATATTTTTGTGGCTCAAATTCCGGACGCTCTCTAGCGCCTACTAGCATTTAAAATGAGGTAACAAACAATACATTGTTTGTGAATATGACGGCACACTAGCAAAGCTGTGCCTATCGACGTGAGGTGGTCACGTTCCAGTTCAGGGGCCGGAGTTGTGTGTTGTAACAAGGACCGAAGCAACAGTTTTAAGCCCTTCCCACCCAAATAAACACTGATTCATCACAGGCCTAGTAATCGATGCAACTTCTGAGAGGCTTAATGTGAATTCAGTTTTTATATGCATGTGAACGGTAAATTTTGTGAATGAATTCTGTCCTTAACGGTCCAGGCCAGACCGGGCAATGTATTCGTCGTCTGACTATTCCTACATCCCATTAGAATAAGATTTGCAAATGCATAAAATTTACAAATTTCGCCGACTGAGTTAGCGACCTGTTTTTTTTATCACACTAGTAATCGTCACACGCAGGATATCTAGGCCACTTGTCACCAGCTGTTCCATGTAAGCGGATTCCAGCCTAGAAGTGATCCTTACTATAAGTCAAAATATATGGAATCATAACATAGCATTTCGAACAGGTGTATTTGACTATTACAGTAGAAAACACCATAAAGACCACAAACAACGACAAACGCAGGCTATGTAAATAGCTACCACACACCACAATTTGAGGTAGCTGTATGGATGGAAAATACACATCAGCAAGAGAACGTATATGCACAGCATCACGTTTTGGCCGTCGCTATTCCCAAAACACTGTCGGATTCCCAAATCGATAGCGCGTCTGACTGTGCTGCGATTGTCCGATTGTTAGCGAACAGTAAGTGACGCAAATTCGATTGTGCGACACCTGGCTATTGTTTCTCTGCGCTGCCATGGTAAGTAATATAGCCATATTTCACATTCCTTGGTGATATTGAGGAGGTTCAAGGGCTACAATATTGTCAATATTCGGATATTCGGAATCGGTGCGAAAATAGCCTTTGATTGATACCAATTATTACGAATTCTGAGCTGTTTATGATGGATTGCATTGTCGCAGGTAGGGCACGACCCGCTTGAGCCTCACCTGTGCTCAACCACTTTATATTCGCGCTGTATTTTTGAAAAATAAATATGAAAATTGCTAATGTTGGAAGAAAAAGATTAAAATTTAGGTATTCATGAACATGACGGTAAATATCAATAATCATTAAACAAGTCACAATTTCCTTTACTCATCCTGGCAACAGGTAAGGCACTGCCTCACTTGCCTCCCCGGACCGCACGTCACTGCCAAGTATATACTCAATCGATTGGCATCACGTGGATATTGGCCAAGTGGGAGATGTTTCCCAAATAAACTCCGACACATATGTTTACCCATCAAACAGATGTCTTATAATTTTAATATATCAAATAACCTATGCTGTTTACCCGAGTCTGTTTCTTTGTAACTACAAATATCGTGAGGTACCTCTATGATATTAAAATATTTAGCTCGATATGTTTATTCCATACCTGATGTTAATACAGAGAGATTTCTTGTAAGTTCGGAAACTGTTGACTTTATTCCTGCCAAGTGTAGAATTGAATCGTACTATTACGTTACCACAACTTTTATATAATTCAAGGATAGACATCATCTTACTATAATCGACTTCTGTGCGAATGACTTCATTTATCCGCTCGTAGTCTACTGTTCCTGGTGGGCCATCGTTACCCGGATTTCCCATTGGACCTGGTACACCTGGTGGTCCCATTTTACCAGGGGCTCCTTGCTTTTGACCGTATCGAGGTTCGACTTCAGATGATCCACTTTCCACGAAAACATCTTCAAGATTTTTGCAAACAAAATGCTGTTGGCTGCCTGACACTAAGCGCAAGCACAGTACAAGCACAGAGATTGACCACCAAATATATTGTGACATCATTATACTGAGATTAATAGTAATCTATATGAGACAGAAACATCTTATTAGTCCGGGTCAAAGACTCGCTGTCAGACTTGTACAAACTAAACATTTAGTTAGTTGATGGTCAACTAACTAAGGATTTCTTGAGTGGTTCTAGTTCTAGTTGCTGATTTTGAAAATTGAGTAGTTGTAGTTATAGGCCTACTTGTGGTTGCGGATTTTGAAAATCGGGTAGTTCTAGTTCTAGTTGTAGTTGCGAGTTTTAAATATTGAGTAGTTCTAGTTCTAGTTGTAGTTGCGAGTTTTAAAAATTGATTAGTTCTAGTTCTGGTTGTCGGATCTCCAACCTAGGTCGTTTCCCAAGAAAGTCCACTAATCTATTGAATCTAATAGATACACTGCGGTAATAACATGGATGCGTTTTGCAGTCGATCAATAGCTGGCGGGTTACAACGATTTGTTTGTTTGTTTTGTGGTAGGCCTATTCATGGTGTTTGTCGACTTATAATCATTTACACCAGGCCGATATTCTTCATTTTTTCCGTAACTGCCGACTTATAGCACGGCCCACTTCTAGGTCTTTTCTAAGATACCGCTTACGCGAATGAGGTTGCGAGGTGCCTAGATTAGCCTCCAACACTTATACGTATGGGAATTCTGAAGTCGACCTTGGTCGGACTCGAATCCGCACCCATTGGTGTTGCAGCGGCGGATTATACCACTGCGCTATCTCGCCACGTGTTACAATGATATGACCTATAGAAAATAAGATGATCGAAATTCATCACCCAAACTAGATACATATCATTAAACAACTATTTGAACCACTACTATGGAAGAGGCAAATTACCCAAATTGAGTTAGACAAATATCATTCCCTGGACAAACCAATCCCGAAAAAGATTGGAACTATAGGCCATGTTCTTGAAATATGACTATTTTAGCATTTATCTAATGTCCTGCACTAAACGGTTTACATCTGTACTCCTTGCATCGCAAACTCAAACCCTTCGTCAGCGCAGTCAAAATATGGGACTGTGGTGACTGTGTTCGAAATTTACTGGATGTCCGCTTATTAGTAACATGTATAGCCTGCATAACAATTAATTCTGCATAGCCCGATGTAGTCGACACTTATTGGAGGTTCTTTCTTCTGTAGGATAAGTATTGTCGAAGTCGCACCCACGCTGGTGCTAGGGGGTCATTGTGTCTGAAATACCATTCTGCATGAAAAATAGAGTGCAGTATAATCTCCAACAACTACTTCATCATATATATAGCTATAAAGTAGGGTTACTATACGTCCTCTTTTAGGAGGATTTGTCCTCTTTTTTGACTTTTTTTGAAAGGTGTCCTCGGAGGACGCCCAAATGTCCTCTTTTGTTGAGATTTTGGTCAAATATAGGGCAAAATAGATACAGTAAATCAGCACTGAAGTAACGTTCCAGGGCTATTTCAGGGGCTGAGCCGGACAGTTGACCTTTTTTTTAGTCAATCAACTGATAATGTGAAAGAAAAGCTGTACTTGGGAGCTGAGCCGGAAAGTTGACCTCTAACATGGTAACCCTATTTTAAAGACAAAAGTCCTGCGAGATAAACTTTGCAAGATTAGTTCCACTCGCGTGGGTAATGAGTATTTGTTTACACCAGTGGTTCCCAAAGTGGGCGCCTACCCCCTGCGGGAGTTCGCGAGCGTTAAATGGGTCATGAAATGGGTGATTGCGGGGGCGCTGGCTATAAAACTGGGCTGTGGGGGGCGCTGGCTATGAAACTGGGCGGTGGGGGGGGGGCACTGAGAGCAAATGGGGGCGGTGTAGGTTTAGACGGCAGCTGCTGAGTAGAGTTGAAACGATTGATGACTAAAGCAGCTAAATATGCCGTAAAAAAAAATGCAAAATCCATTCACTCGGGGCAATTTAGGGTTTTCCGTCTATCTAATCAGCAGTCGGAAAAGTCCATTCCTACTTAAAAATGTTGATCCTGCCTATCAATAGACTAATTTAGCAGTCGGCAGAATCTCTAGAAAGCGTGGTTCGTGGTGTGCTATGACAACTTCCAAGTATTTGAGCAGTTATAACTCACTGCAAGGTGTGATGGCTTTTTGAGAGGAACTGTCATTCATGATTTTAATCTCTGCTTCAAACGATCGTGGATTATCCACAGCGCTAAGACTGAGGATTTCGACACGACGCTATGGTTGCTAGAAACGATATTCCTTCTAGGCCTACTTGACGAACATATTCTCCAAAATTTATGAGTATGATATTTAAGTTCTTAGTGATAATGAAACTTGATAAAGATGAATACGGCAATCTCCGGATTCAGTGATAAGCCCGTGATATTTTACCGAAATTTCGCGAGACGTGAACTGTTCCAATTCTCAAGCTGGCATGAGCTACAGGTCGAGCCCGAATACCCGATTTTGACGGAGAAGCATAGATCAATCATCTCATAAAACTGCACAAGGTTAAGGTGATTTGATTCCAGGATATATGCCATTTACAAATTCCTCATCGGATTATCATTACATTCTGTAAAGTTTCCGAAAATGAAATGATTGAGGACCTGATTACATTGTAGTGTAGGTAGAACAATTTAGAGTTCAAACTAAAGCTCAATATCTGCAATCAATCGTTATGGATACACAATTACACCAAACAAAAATACTCTCACTGGAGTTGGGTTGACTTTTTTGTCGTTCCCCTTCCCCGCTTATGTTTGATTTAACGTGTTTTCAGTGCCGTGACAAGGCTTCTGACTAACAGCAGAAACCGATTTGACAGTACGGGGCACTGAGACAAGAGATTCTAGAATGACATTGTTCTTATCAAAACTCAAACCCAATATGACGTAGATGATGATAATAATAATTCACCAGCTTGATCCGTCTCAATATTAGCCGTAATAGATGCAGAACAACTTTCGTTTGATTTAGGCGTGGTGGGGGTCGGGGGGCGTTGACATTTTATTCGTTTTCCAGGCGGCGGTAGCTCAAAAACGATTGGGAAAGACTGGTTTCGACTGACATGGTTTTGCGAGTGAAATCTCGTGCCAAACACGCATATCTTAACTATGGTTTTTATTCGTCAAAGCACTAGTCCATCAATCATATATCATTAATCATATATTGAATTCCTCCAAGCGCATCTTTATTTCTAGTCAACACCACTAAGTTTTATTAAAACGCGTGTAATTAGGGAGTCGAACGAAGGTGATGACCTTTTTGATGACGAAATTTTTCAGCAAAAATAGCGAAGTCGGCATAAATCAGCACGTCCCTAGATTCATTAGGACACGCGAGTCAGGATCGGTGAAAAGCTCACCTTTGACTCATCCATTAAAACTTGATGCTTTGCAATAAAATGCCATAAATTCTGCCATTGGCCAACATCTGTTGGATAATCCCGCTGGTGCGAAAAATTATCGAGACGACAGATTTCTGTTGTTGGAAGGGGCCGTTCACACTTTCATTTGTGTGCCTTGGAGACGAGTCTTATCAAAATACACCAGTCTATGGTGTGTCAACAAAAAGAGTTCGTGTACCATTTAAAAATGGTGCATTGAATGCTCTCGAATATGAAATCTCATGCTGCGGACGTCATATTTTGAGATACGATTCTTGATATACGATGTTCCTTTCCATTCTCTACTAGTTGTTGACGATTACCCCAGACGAGTGTCAGCCGAAAATATTCGGGTTCATTCCAATACGAATATACTATTCAATTGTATGTTGAAGTTATGCACCTCCAAGACGCTCTTCAAATATCATATATATATAATTTATTTTGAATTGTCCGCACTCTTAGCGAAAAGAGTGTGTATTTCCACCCGTGTACCACCCCTGATGTACGGGTGTGAATACACACCCATGACACACGAAAACGGAACCGACCTCATATTTACACCGCGGTGTAAATAGAGTACATTTCAATCCAAATGATGCATGGAATGTAGGAATGTAGGCACGTATGAATTATGACCGCGATATCATTCTGAGTCAGGTTTTGTTTTCGTGCATCACCCTTTTCGGCCCTTTCGGTGTGAATACACTCTCTTCTCGTTAAGAGTGAGATGTTGAAAATTCTAAGTTATTTCTGATTTAATTCTTCCACCTAATCAATCTATGCGAGTTCTCGATAACGCATCCGCTATATTCATAATGTTTGAAACATCGTTTTGCATCCAAAATAGCATGTAGTGAAATATCAAACAACTACGCAATCATATATATACCCTTAGCGATAACGACAAAAATAGTGCGTGACCAATTTGGCAGGACTGTAGCTCCAATCGCATGAGAAATCGGTATTCGTTGACTTTAAGACCGTGTTTCGTGACTAATTTTCGCAACTGTCGCTCATATCTCCACATCGTTTCTTCTAACGTTTCCAGAGAACAGGTGCATAAACCACCAGCTACGTGCTGAATTCCTCTACCTACGCTAATGTTTGACTCCATTTGGCGTCCATTCAAAATGATCAGCGCTGTCGTGACGATAAAATCGGACTTGGATGCTGTTATGAATAAAAAATATGTTACTCAAGAAAAAGCAGATGGGACCACCTATTTTCTGTAATTATATTTCGATCAATAATAATTAGTTCGTGACGCGTCGTAATAAATCCCTAAACCCCTACATTTGATATTTACACGGCGATAATATAGCTACTATAAACGGTATCCTCATCACAGACGAAAATGTAGGCTACGTTAAAATAAAGTAAAGACGATGTAATATATTTTCATGCAAACATTTTGAGAAAAACGACGCTACAATTGATCCGATGATCTCCTGACATAATAATAGTATTTTCACTCAATAATATCTGTGATGACCGTTATTTCTGTAATATCTTAAACCAGACTTGATAGTGGGATTATGTTACTAATGTTCATCTGACTCGGTTGTTAGATCCATATCTCATATGTTGCAGTGGTAATGATTCCATCGTCACTAAGTATTATTTCATTCTCACTCTACAATTTCAATCCGCGCATTTTCCGAGGCTCGGTAATGATGGTAATCATTTAAAAAGTTGAGGTGAATGAATGTCACAATATAAATAGATTAGTTGCTGCAATATAATGTATTGTTGCATTTAAAAATGAAATTTTTCGGATATTCGTATCCGAAACGAGATTATCGCTGCAGCCATAGGCGCCGACTTACGCGGTTACGAGGTGGCACAAATTCTCATTTTATTCGATTCGTTTGAACAGGGAACCTTCTATATTCCGATCAACTTGATTGCTGGATGTACTCGTATCGAGAACAACAATATCGAATATTAAACTATTGGGCATTTGGTAGCCGGTGAATTTCGATTGATAAGATCGCGGCATGCGCACGGAAGTGGAATTAGTTCTAGCCCAGGGGTAGCCAACCAGCGGCCGTAGAAGGAAATTTGTGCAGCCGTCAACACGTAAATCAATTAGTATGTGTTGGCGGCCATCGACATGCAAATTGAATTTACGAATTGACCGATGTACTCCCAAAATGCTTCGCGAACGTAAATCGGAAATGTACCAATGCCGCCAAAATCGCTGTTTTAATCTGCAAACAATTGCCGCGATGCGAGCTAATCAACACGAAGCCAGAAATCGCAAGAGACAACTATATTGATTGGCTGCGCGATTTCGCGTTTGTAATCATCATTATTGTCTGCTTAAAACCTCATGTTCGAGAGTTGTCATGTGTTAATTGCGAACTTGCCAGGCCAGTGCGTATTTAGTTACTCACACCACAGCGCATTGCGCGTGAATAACATTGATACAACTCCAAATTCTCAGTGACGTAAATTCTAATTCGGTGCATTCCGTCGGACAGACTAGTAGCGCAGTTATATTTTCGTACGATCGTACTCGTACCGTTTTAATATTTCATTTAATAACTCGACTGCATGGTTTGATATCAATGATCACAGGGCCGGTATTAAAACGCCACACGAATAGTTTAACGCAGCACGTAAACCAGCGGCATGTAGTAAAGTGCGTTTTAGTGCGACGATGACGTCATCGATATGGAACAATTATGACGTCACAAGACTTCGCCACCTCGTAAAAAAATAAAAGTCGGCGCCTATGGCTGCAGCTGATGGTTGAAGATGTTGATCCTCATTCGGCCGATAGCGGAGTACACGAATGGGCGCGTAGATTTTCACTTCGTCGATATTCTCTGGGTTCGACTTGATTAAAATGGGATAATTCAAGCAACTCTTGCGTACGAATTTCTCACGGTGCTAACAAGGTATCTGGGTGGAAAAAGTGTGGATGAACGCTATGAAAATTGTCGCAAAGATGAAGCTTTACCGTCGACAGTCACATGGTGTCATATTCCATAATTCATCACGGTATCAGATGTATCAAATTATCTTCGATTGCGATAAAATTAATAGGATAACTTTCAGGCATCAATGCGGGTCATGTTTCTTCGTGATGATTATGCGATATGTCTGCTCACACCAGTCACACCTGTGCTATATTGTCAATTCGATTACCAGTGTTGTTGACGAATAAATGAGCTTCTCCACCTGGTGTTGTGTTCGCAACGGTGCGGGGGAGATTTTAGATGATCAAGCGATAACTACAAACATTGTATTTCAGAGCGATCAATCAAAGGCGAGCATTAATGTGATTCGACAATTAGTGATGCAAGATTCACAAGCATTGTGGTTACGGTAGAAGTACACAATGACCACCGAACAGTCATGGTGGAGTAAATATCGCCCTATCTACGTGCTCTCCAAAGTGGTAACAAAAACTAAGTGGATCGATCTTATCTGGTTTTAGTTGATTAAATTATGGTAATTGAACTCTTGAGCCCGAGTTATATCAAGGTGCTGATAAGGTATCTGGATGGAAACAAGGTGTGAACGAATACTTCAGAAATTATTGTCACAGATTAATCCATAAACGTAGACAACAACTTGGTTCAAAATTTCAACGTGGCGACATAATTCATCATCTGTCATCATTTGCAACTACTCTCTGCTTCATCTGTGGCTATGGTAAAGAACATTTTATAGACATTCCTTTACCAGTTTTGTTTATGTTTGTTTTATTCACACACCTACAGCAGTGGCGGTTGTTGCCTATTAGGGTCATGTGCGCCACGAAAGTAAATTTAGTAATGTTCATGGTCTTTGCTTTTCGTAATCTTTCGGACGACTATCACGCTCGCGCTCTTTGACCATAGGTCTCTCTCGTCATGCGTCTCTATCGCTGACTTTTTCGGCTCACCTTCACTCCGGTATTTTATACACTGCAGTCGCGGTGAGGTTAGCGGTCGAGGCCAGAGAAACCTCCAACCCTTATAAGATAGGCAGAATGGGAGTGACGATTGCGTCCTAACCTACTCGCTTCACCCCGCTTTAGAGTTGTAAACGTATCAAAATTCTGCGCCAGAAGTATTTTGAACATAGGTAAATGTAGTTGAATAATGACTGGTAGCCTACTCAAAAACGCTCAATAATATACATGATGATGTACAGTTGTATTAAAGCACTGACATCAAGGCACGACATTCCTATCGTGGACAATCACTGCCTCATTTTATGATAGTTTAATCAATCAAATCAATCATCATTATATATTCATCGGCCTAAGACACAAACACAATGTACAATGTGATATACAAGACACGCAATGCGATGTATTGAACAGATGGGGGGATGCCGACTACCAACCAGTTAGGGTCTCTTGAACTGGCATCCACCTCGGGTCTTTTTTCTTGGCTTTGTTGTCACCGTAAGAACAGTGACACGGGGGACGAGGAGCCCAGACTAACCTCCGACGGCGGGAGCTGAACCCGAGGCCGCCTGCTTGGATGGCGTCGTCTCTTGCCATTACGCTAGCAGCATGGCAGCGTAGGGAGCAATTGTTCCAGTACGTTCAAGGCTACGAATGCAAGCTATTCCCCGTAACTAGTGCAATTATCCAGTACAATACCACTTAGTTAATCAGCTCACGTATTATGGGCTTCATATATTTGCGAATCATGATGTTTCAACCATTTAGGTTGTATGTTAGTGGGTGACATATTTTGTTTTGCTGATACAGTAGTGTCCACTTCTATCTTGTAAAAAATAGATTGGAGGAGCTAAAGACAACAGAAAAAAAAAACGAAATTTGGACCATAAATAAAATTAAATAGAATAAAATATATTTGTTTCGCTTTTCAATTCATCCTCTCCATTGAGAAATCTGTATAACTGAATATTTCACTAGAGGAAAAAATTGAAATATTTATTTTAGAATTGCAGAGCCGTTGAGAGGGTGCACTGAAAACGCTCTCGCCTACTCACTTGGTCTTGCTGCTGTTGTTATTCACATCTTTTTGTTTGTAACCTGGTAGCCTACTTCACGTGTGTGTATGTGTGTGTGTATGGGTGTATGCAGGGGTAGGGTTTAGTGCCTCACCAGCCATGAACCTCACCGCACGTCTCTGGTAATGATTGATTCTCAAAAGTAGCTTATTTGACACCTCGGTCAACATCTACCTATTTCAACTGTACGTTACAAAAATTCGTGGTTCTAATTACAACAAATAAGCAGCATTGGCGGGCTAATCACAAATCCTGGTCAACAGCTGTGTTGAATAAATGGATGTAGTACCCATTTCTAATCGAATTTGTATTGATCAATTCTTGTCCACACAGATCTCGTAAAAGTTCTGTTTCAACAGATCTTAATAAACGAAGGTTAATGCCACCAGTTGTCCGATATTCATAGTTGTTAAACACACTGAAACTCCTCGTCTACAAAGTCATCAATATTTATCGTGTCCTTGATGGAAAATAATGAATTCGACCCGCCCAATTAAATGGCATTCGCGTTAAACATCACAGATTGCGTTCGGATGGATTATATTCCAGATATAGCTTTTATTAGATCTGGCGTTATCTATAACGACAATAAGACGCAGATGTTGAAATAACTTCATTAATTTCTTCTCTCGCCTCGTCTTGTATCTTCGTAGAATTGTGAAATTCGAATCTCGCATATTACTCAATGTACAGAGTGAGAGCTTACGTAATTCGATACACCGGCGCCCGCACTAGAATCTTTTTTCACCTGTAAATAAAGGTAGTCCTAGGACAGGGTAGCTGTGGGAGAAGATGGATGCCATTGTAATTGACTTCTGTATATTTCAATTCCACATCTGTATAGCACATTCGATGTATGGTCAAAAGTGAATGGATAAAATCCGGAATATCACCTGTATATTTCTCTTAGAAATAAATTATTCTTATTCACCAGTGTACTTTCTTCTAGAAATAAATTGAAATAAATTGTATTATTGAAATCAACGATGGTATCATCTCTACTTATTCATTTAATCAGATATATGATATCGTTACTGCCCGATCGTATGCAAATATACCTATTTTATAGGGTTAGTTCGGATGTCAATAGTTTTTACTATCCGGATAACGGATATATCTGTATATCTGGAATTTATCTAACCGATTAACCGTATAGGAACTGCTAAGTGAGTCAATCCATTTCCCCAGGTTTGCCTAGGCTGCGCGCACCTATACACGCTCGAATAAGATAACAAAATTACTACCCTAGCCGTGGAATAACAGCCCTGAAACTTCCCACAGAGTTGAAACTCATAATCCGAATAATGGATACGAAATCTCTCCCGCTATGAAACACCTTCATGGAAACACGTCGCAAACATCACCGATATATATTCGCGCGCAGCGCGACCAACAATTTCGAGGTTTGACAGCTCTTGTCGACTGAGAACTCAGGGATATATAAGACTATTGTTCCACTAAATAATCATTCATCATATGTCCTTACTACACCATCTACCACTACGCCATTTTTCTTCAGCGCCCACGTTACCGCTTTCTCAGCATTTCAGCCCCATCAACGTCCAAATCGTCCCTTGGAGGCGCTTGAACCCAGATTAAGAACCACTGACGTAATCGGCTGCGATTACGATTACTTTCAAATCTCGCAATCACGATGACGATTACAGAATTTACAATCTCGATTACTCACCAATGTATTTATTTTGTTTCTTCGAACTTGAGCCTTCAACTCATGTTCGAAGACAATATAACGATTGCGACGAGAAGGACTCTCAAAAGAACAAGTTTCTATTTCAATGTGACGTCATTTACTAGTTTCGTCACGATATATCCACGGTCCAACTTTGTTGCTGACGATTTCTCGCCCTCAACGATTTTCATTATAACAACAACCTGGGCTGAACACAAGCATTCGAGATCGAGAATGTGAACTGAGTAGTAATTTTAACGATTCGAGTCGATTCAAGTGATGAGAGATGATTTTTCAAGTACTGAAATTTTCCGTGCCACTAAGAATTGATTTATCCACAAGAATTGCAGTTTAGTTAGATACTATTTCCACTGTGAAAGCCTGAAGCCACGATTGGTGGATCGCAGCATACGAAAAATGCCAGTATGTGTCTCAGCTCTACCGAAACCACTCACTGTCCACATATTTAGCTGTGGCCTGCCACAAATTCATCATTGCCGGCCACCAGCTCATGACCAATGTTCCCTATAAGCTGCGCACGTGCGCAAATGCGCAGTGCTGACACGGTCTCTGCGCACAGAAAATATCAGTTGAGCACAAGATACCCGAAGTGATGACTTTTTTTATTCGTTACACACTGCTTTCCAAGGGTCTGCGCAGTGAGTTGGTGAGTGTGCGCAGACTCGGCAAAAATTAGAGTAACATTGCTCATGACCAGTTCGTGATTGTCGCGCATCTAAAATGTTGTACCTATAACTGATCGGAAAATCCCAGAAATCTTCAGCAGTAAACGAGTCTTTGATAAACCGGTAGTCTAAAGACGTGGAACGATAAGACGGTAGCTGCGTCGACTTGTCTCGCAAACGGCGAGTGATCTCAATTTCACATACATTGCTTGTATGGAATGAGACCACTCGTGGAAATCGTTTAGCTACAGTTAGAATACGGTAGCTTTCTGGCAGGGTTGTAACCAAGTCACGAGGCTCCGAGTCACAATTTAACCCCACTTTTATAGTTTTGACTCGAGTCAAGTCGAGTGATTTTCTATTCACCACCGAGTCACGTCTGAGTCCAAGTCACCGTGAAGATGGTCCAGTCCGAGCCATGATATTACGACTCGAGTCCGAGCCCAAGTCAATGTGTTGACTGAATAATTTCCAGTTAAAGTCTTCGTAAACCCACTTTTTATAACGATGTTTGATGATATCAAATGTATCTCATTTATAATATACTAATTTTCTCTGTTTTAACAGTTTCTAGTCGCATTTTCAAGTACCAGTACCAATAGACGTAATCCCAGTAGTGAGGTTACTTTACTATTCTTCGAAATTAAAATGAAGTGTCGGTCTTGGCCGTCTGAGTCTCGAGTCATGCGCAATGACTCGATTCCAAGTCGAGTCAATACACAGATTGACTGGAGTCGAGTCGAGTCATTTCCGTATTTTGAGAAAATGACTCGAGTCAAGTCGAGTCATCAGAAAATCGTGACTCGAGTCATGACTAGAGTCATTACAACCCTGCTTTTAAGGAAAATAGTTGCTGTCAATAATGTTTGCACACCTTCACTTTAATTTGAGAACACAGCGTGGTGCACCTTTAATGCGCACAGTGAAGGTATCACTCACTGCGGCGAGTTATAAATTTCGACTCCTGCGTTTCGAATATATGATAAATCGTAAACAATCATTTTAGGCTAGACTTCACTGACATCAATCCATATGACGAACATGTTACTTCGATTCGCTGCAATAATCGGCTTCGATACTACATCTTACGCTTCCAGTCAGAACTGTATATATAAATTGAAAACGCAATAATTGATTGCCAATTGCACCGCACAGCTGTACCGCAAGAAAACAGCTCGAAGCTCAACCAGCACTATGTCGACTTATGATGATGATCGCCTTTCATTGATCGCACCAAATTATTTAAGTAACTCATGTATCATAATTGAGCATCTGAAACAGTGTTGACAGCAGCTTACACCGGTAATACTCTGAGAAAAATACCGCCAGAATCGTGATGCATGACAATGTTTGCGTTTGATTGAACGCTCTAAAATACATAACGCTATGGGAAACGAATTAATGTAACTGCTTGCTTCGCAGCTGCACCGATGCGAGCGCAGCGCAAGTCTCGTTCCTCATTCGTCTGCCTTTAGAAGATATATTAACACTATTACTAGGGTTGCGTTTAAAACAATGGATGTTTAAAACAATTTGTTCAAAACATGCTTAAAACAGTGTTTCAGATAAATACCTTGGATAAACGTTGTGTTTGTAACTTCTATAGTTATGCCGTAATTGGATAAATACTTTCCAAAAAAGCAGGTTGCATTGGCCTACGGACGATTATCACCCGATATTGCCGACGCATACGATATGGGATGGTTGGAACCCGCGAAATGGTCGGTTCAACAGCTGTAGTACGTAGATATCGATCATTGCTACGGAATTAATGTCCTGATGATAATCACCGCCTACAGTAACAATGCTCCATGAAGATGTGGTCCTGGTTAAAGATATTCCTGGTCCGTATATCAGAGTTGTTGTGCGCTGTGGAGTCGGTAAATTTCACCACCGACTCTGACTCCGACTGCACAAATTTTCAATGGACCGACTCCGACTCTGACTCCAACTCCTGAGTCTTTAAACGTACCGACTCTTACTCCACATCCGACTCCGACTCCTGAGTCTTTAAACGTACCGACTCCAACTCCGACTCCATCAGTATTACCAATTTACCTCGAAAATTATATGCAACAGTGACGGTTAAATGACTATCATATAACCATTAAACATATGCAAACATATGATTAACGATAGCATGCAAAATTGATTCATAGAGGCACAGCTCGTATTATTTACTATGCAATTAACATGGAAGAATAACTTTCTAAATGTTTTTATTTTTTTTCATATTTTATAAGTTTTTATAACATAGACTCTCTAATAACATAATATGTATGAATCAGTCAAACACGGCATATACCCCATCCTGTATAATTAAAATGTAGATAAAATAATCGAAGTTTTGCTCTTGTGTATGAGTCGGCAACTAATACAGAGATGCAACTTAGTAATTTTCTCATAACACACTGTACTGATTACAAGCACACACACTCTCACTACTAATAGACATTGGTCATAAACGAAATTTAGGAAGTAGTCAAATAGCATATGTCTAGTCTACATGCACTTAGTCAAGTATTCAAGGACTTGCAGTCTTTCTTAATCATTTGTTCGACCGAAGCAGCTAAGCTACACTACAAATATTTTTAAATTTGTCAAGTGAGAAGGTGGTCAAGTAGTTATGTTTACATCAATTTTACAACCAGACGATATATTTACTACGTCACAATATCATGGTATGATGCCAAAAATTGCATCAACTTGTAACTGCATCGCTAAGATGCATATTGCTTCTTTCTTCCTTTATGCAAATGAATTGAAATTTGCAAATATTGTCCAGTTATATCTGTATCAGGGGTGGCCAACCTTTTCGATCAAAAGGCCACGTGAGTTTTACGAACCATTGCGCGGGCAACTTTATTGTTGATAACTTTTTCTTTAGTCCTCCGATAGGAACGAACCGAATTGGGTAACATTGAAACAAGACTTATATTACTACGCTTTAAAATTGATAACAAATATGTCATGAAAAATCCGTGTGCAATTGTACAGTGTGCAGTGCAGTCATGCCCTGGTCGCGCGAAGCACGAAATTTTTTTAAAGGTCATGAATGAATTCGATCAATAAATGAATATATTACGTGCATCTATTGGGGGTCGCCTCTGTACAGCAATGGGCTCATTTGGCAAGGACGGGGTTATTTGTCGCTTAGACATAGCAATATCGACGGTTTCGGTGAACATGCCTTTAACATTTTGTGCAAATCTTTCATCGCCGACGATCTCTCTTCGAGCGCATAAGCGAAGTCACATGTTAGACGACAAGGTATCTTCTAATTGCGAGTATAGTTTTCTCAATTCTGTAAATTTCGCGTATTTATAATATCCAGGAGGAGGATCCAATACTGAATGCGAGAAATGTGACAATAATCATGCGAAGTGCTAAAATAAATTTCAAGTCAAATAAATTTGCTACGGAATATCCTAGTTTATGTTCATGGTCATATACGAAGATCTGCGATGAATGTGGCTGGCCCCTGGTTACGCCAATGCGTCGAAACTGATGTTTTAGCTATCATCAAATTTCGCGGCCAGGCTTATCAAGGTTTGGTTGGCCTTGCAATTTTCCTTATGTTATAACTAATTTCGAGAATAACCTCGCAGGCCACACAAAACCTTCTCTTGGGCCACATTTGGTCTGCAAGCCGCGGTTTGGCCACTCTTGATCTGTATCGTTACTAATACCAGTGATTGATGGTACATAAAAATCCTATTATAGGTATTATTAGTAATCAAAAGATATATTTGAAAGCAATTCTTTCCATGATAAAGAAGTTGGAGTCGGGATCGAAGTCAGGGTCATTTTCACAAACTCCGACTCCAGCCACTACAATTTTCGCGAAAATCAGTCGAACTCCGACTCCACAGCCCTGGAGGGGTTGGGAGCCTATTTCGTCAAAGGAGCTGTATATTTACCCTATATTTTCCATAGTCAATGTCAATATATTATTCACTTTTCGAGATTTCTAACAAACAACTTGATGAAACATGACATGTCTTGAGAACTGCAATTTGTCACATTAATTTTGTCGCGAACAAAGGTAACTTTTTATCTATTTTGGACCATGATGAATTATGCTACCACATTGGAACTTGAAATCAAGTGACATACGACGTTAATCGTGAATGTGACAACAATTTACATTGTGCTCTTCCGCAACTTGTTAGCACCTCGAGAAAAGTCAGAGTGAGCTCAATAAACCTGTTTTAGTCCAGTCGATGCCAAGCAAAGTAGAAGAGGTTAGAATATATGTAAACAGGTGCTGGTCAAACGGTTAATCAACTTCTTCATCCTGTATATCGGCAGATATGAATGTCCGAGAATGTTTATTTTTTTCAGAGACCCAATGGTCAATACATGGTATTGCAACAGATGATATATTCGTATTGCAACAAGACATTCACAAACCCCTTTTCCACTATGATTGCTATCGGGATGAGACATTGGAAACGTGCTGATCGAAGTCGGTGGATGTGGGTATGAAAATATAGTCACGTATAAAATGAAACCCCACTGACATGAATCGAGTTTTAGATTTTGCTGAAATAACCGATATCACCAATATTATTCAGTGAAGATGTAGTTCTTATGCCGACTGACAAATCAGTTGCTACGATTGTAGAACCGTAATTTTTGGAGAATATTTGCAATGAGAGATATTGCGTCCTCAACTTTATTTCAACGTAGCTCGTATATTCTTCAGTGACTTCGTTACCGTTTATTGTAGTAGCTAATGTTGCCGTGTAGGCCTATATATCCAATATGTAGGGATATCGTGATTTTATTACGAATTTCCATAAATTAATTTATAAATATTATTTGAAATCGAATAACAGTATATCTTACACTTTGCCATCTTCTTATTGGATAATATAGCATTGGTCAGGGTATCTCTGAGCTGACTATTTTGAACCAAAACTGTTCGTTGGCACACCTGCGCTAGGAGGAATTCAATATATGATTGATGCATCTGTGCTTTGAAGATGAAAAACCACAGTGAGGAAACGCTTGTTTGGCACGGGATTTCACTCGCAACACCATGACAGTTCAAATGAATACTGATTACTGATGTGGGTGGAACTCATCCTGCAAAGTTGGTCACGCAGAACTTTTGTCTGCTATATATATGATGGAGTAGTTGTTTGATATTATACTGCACTTTATTTTCCAGGCTGAACCGTGTTTCAGACTTAATGATCATAGCTTCGGCGTGGTTGTGAAATCGCTAATACTTATACTACAGAAGAAAGAAACTCAACTAAGTGTCGTCTACATCGGACTATGCAGATTTAATTGTTATGTAGGCCAGTGGTTCTCAACCGTCGGTCCGCGGACTGCTGCCGGTCATATAGATATATTACGAAGTTTTACCGGTCAAAAACGTTGAGAACGACTGATGTAGGCTATACATGAAAATAAGTTACCGCAGTCCCATATTTTGATCGTGCTGGCAAAGGGTTTGAGTTTGCGATGCAAGTAGTCCACATGTAAACCGTGTAGGTAGGATATTAGATAGATGCTTAATACCCATACTTAAAAAACATAGCCTATATTGGGGGTAACTTGCCTCTTCCAAAGTAGTGGTTCAAATAGTTAGCCTTGTTTCTTGATGTGTATCTACTTCGGATGATGAATCTCGACTATCCTATTTTGTATCGGTGCTATCGTTGTAACATGCCAGCGATTGATCGACTGCGAGAAGCATCCATGTCATTACCGCAGTGTATCAACTAGATTCAAAAGATTAGCGAAATTTCTTAGGCAACGACCTAGTTTGGTGGAATTATCATGAAATGGAGATCCGACATTAGACTGAGATGATGTACCATCATTCGTTGTCCTTCGAGATATCAATATGAAGAACTGTGTGCTATGTCGGATTTGATAGCTGCGAGTCTGCGAATCAGACTAATACGATGTTTTTGTCTAATAGAGGTCAATATTGTTCTCTGTACAATGATGTCAAAATATATTTGGAGGTCGATTCCTCTGATTTTATTGAGCTTGCGCTTAGTATCGGGCAATCAACAGCATTTTGTTTGCAAAAATCTTGAAGATGTTTTCGTGGAAAGTGGATCATCTGTAGCCGAACCCCAATACAGGCAACAACAAGGAGCCCCTGGTAAAATGGGGCCACCAGGTGTCCCTGGTCCAATGGGAAGTCTAGGTAACGATGGTCCACCAGGAACAGTAGACTACGATCGGATAAACGAAGTCATTCGCACAGAAGTCGATAATAGTAAGATGATGTCCATCCTTGAATTACATAAAAGTTGCGGTAACGTAGTAGTACGATTAAATTCTAGACTTGTCGGGAGTAAAGTCAACAATTGCCGAACTTACAAGAAATCTCTCAATCATAACATCAGGTATGGAATAAACATATGAAGCTAAATATTTTAATATCATCGATGTACCTCACGATATTTGTTATTTCATTACCATAAACAGATTCATGTGTACAGCATAGGCTAATTGATACTTGAAAATTATAAGATAGGCTTACCATACGTCCTCTTTTAAGAGGATTTGTCCTCTTTTTTGACTTTTTTGAAAGTGTCCTCGGAGGACGCCCTTTTGTCCTCTTTTTTGAGATTTTGTCCTCTTTTTTGAAAATTTAGGTCAAATTGCGAGTGATATGCCGCAAATTAGCACAGAAGTGAAGCTCCGGCGTGTATTTCGGAGGGAAAAGCGGTGATTTCAGCTCTGAGCGAAAAGAAGACCTTTTTTTTTTTTTTTTTTAGTCAACCGATCATGAAGTGGGAAAAATTTACCGGTTTTTGAGAAATCTTCTCCAGTTTTGCATGTCTGAAATTTCTGAAAAAGTGTCCTCTTTTTTCATTTCCGAAATATGGTAAGCCTATCATAAGACATCTGTTCGAATAGCAGGCGTATGTGTCGGAGTTTATGTGGGAAAAATCTTCCTACTTCGTTAATATCCAGGTGAGGCCAATCGGTTAAGTATTTAACTGGATACGACCGTCTCCAGAAAGTAAAGTTCATATAGAAGGGTCATCATATTTTATATTGCCCGATGAAAATTGACGAATTGACAAATTGTTATTGACGATACTTATTTAGAATTGACGCTACTTACTAACATGCAGATAGTGGACTCTATCGAATTACTTTAGGATGAAGTGAAAATGCAAATGCTGCCTCAAGGGACTTTTAAACATAATGTAAATGTAATGTTTAACAAAATTAAATTACACTCTATGGAAGGTGTGTGTCGTCAGATAACCTGCTAGAGTTGTTACCTGAATCTCACGCAGTGTGTGGCTGGGCAGATAATACTTAGCTCGCGGTGGTAGGCGCACATTCCTGCGTTCTAGATCTGACAACTTCAACGTGAATGCAACGACAGTATTGCCTCAGATAGATATATTGGTCGAATATGCATGGAATATACAGTAGGATATCGCAGATGAGTCTAGCTTATAATTGAAATACACGGGCCGATAAATGGTAAGTCACGTGGTACGAAAAGACATAAATCACGTGACATACAGATCTGAGAGACAGCCAGGGGCTCCACAACTCCTACCAATATCTCTAGTTGTATTCAAATTATGGCAGTAAAGGGAAACTAATTGTACCTGTTTTTGCTGGTACCATATTTCCACATTGAATTCGCACAAGCATCATATCTGGAATATTATCGGTATATGTGGAAATTTGTACATTACGATTCCCACATCGAAGCATTAATAATTCACGTCGACGATTTAAATCATACTATCTGTAATAAGTGGATTTGCATATGGTCTTCGATCAACAGCGGAAAACATTATTCTCATATTTCCCTACTTGAAACGGGCACCAATCGCTATTTCGCAATTATTTAGTAAACATTTGGATCTATCGCCAAGGTCATCTACACCATGGTAGCGTGGAATGTAGCTGGAGTCAGGACCAAAACAGCCCTTTCTCAGCCCTTCCCTAAAACGTTGGTCTTGGGCATCCATAGGGTGATCACTCAATCCTCTGCTTCATGACGGAAATAAGACAATAATATTGGTAAATTGCATTTATTACAATTCATTTCTTAGCATCTCCTACCACGCGTAGTTTACCGATATAACTAAAGGAGATGATGTCTGTGAAAATTTAGAGCAATAAATTAATAATTTTAAAAACACAGATTATTCAGGGCAGGCCCGTTATTAATATGAAACTTTGGGGCTCAGATCGCGCCTATTTATTGTGGCTATGAACAATGGGCACTAGGGTTGACCATAATTTGAAAAATCTTACAAATCCTCGGTTGTAATGTCTTATTCGATAGATTATTGATAAAAAACGACACTGAGCCTGAAAGAAGCTCACAGAAAGGCCGTTAAGATTTCGTGCAAAGCGTTTGAAAGTAGCTGCCGAAGAATGCGCGTGCCACCGACCATAGAACGGCGAGAAGACTAGTAATCAAGAAACCACGGCTCTTGATTGGATAATCGGCTATGCTTCAATGACCACGTCAGCAGCAGCTTGCTGATTAGGTGAACAAGGAGTCTGCTACTGGCGGCGATTCTGAAAGCGCATTGTAAGTAGGTTGACAGATAATGATTTAGGATTGATTCAAGGTATCTTGAGGTACGAAATACATGATGTACAAACAACAGCTGCTTCACAAAAACGTCTAAAGCATGACCGCTTCATCGTGAAGGAAACCGCTGTAGCCTATATGCCTTGTTTTCAACGAGGGAAAGCATAGGCACTTTTGCAAGTGGCAATGGATTCCTAGTTTCAGAAATAATATATCATTATTGAATTCAAAGATAAAGCTTAACAATGACACTATAAGTTAGGTGATCTTATTGGGCTCAGGTTGCCTTACATAGTTGAAGTTTTGAATGCTCTAGCGATCGGCTGAATCAGACGGTTAGGCTTAGCATTCACCAGATGTTTGCAGCAAATTGAATTCACTTGTAAATGTTTTCAAAGTCCCTAATGATTTCGCAGAAACGAGGTTTAAATGCAAGCACAGGCCCTGCTTGATATGATATGCAAACTATGTTGGATACTATGCACTATGCAGCATTGTCTGTGTTTACCTTTACACCCCTTTTCTGCGCGATTATTAAGGAATTTGGCATATCATATCCAGCATATTATGTGCTTACTTTTACGCCTCTTTTCTGCGTCATCATCAAGGACTCTGACAACACTTGCAAGTGAATACATTTTGATGCAAGCATCTGACAAGTGCCAAGCATAACCCGCTGATTCAGCCGACCCTTAGAGCTTTCAAAACTTCAACTATGTACTACAACCTGAGCGCAATGAGATCACACAAACTATAGTGTCATTGTTAAGCTTTATCTTTGTATTCAATAATGATATATTATTTCTGAAACTAGGAATCCGTCGCCACTTGCATAAGCGCCTATGCTTTCCCTCGTTGAAAACAAGGCACATAGGCTACGGCGGTTTCTTTCACAATAAAGCAGTCATGCTTTAGACGTTTTTGTGAAGCAGCTGTTGTTTGTTCATCATGTATTTCGTACCTCAACATACCCTTAATCAATCCTAAATCATTATCTGTCAACCTACATACAATGCGCTTTCAGAATCGCCGTCAGTAGCAGACTCCTTGTTCACCTAATCAGCAAGCTGCTGCTGACGTGGTCATTGAAGCATAGCCGATTATCCAATCAAGAGCCGTGGTTTCTTGATTACTAGTCTTCTCGCCGTTCTATGGTCGGTGGCACGCCTATTCTTCGGCAGCTACTTTCAAACGCTTTGCACGAAATCTTAACGGCCTTTCTGTGAGCTTCTTTCAGGCTCAGTGTCGTTTTTTATCAATAATATATCGAATAAGACATTACAACCGAGGATTTGTAAGATTTTCCAAATTATGGACAACCCTAATGGGCACATATAGATAGAAAGTTTTCTCGCAGGTTTTCTTCTGTAGCACACTTCGTGGAGTCGCATTTTGGCCGAAACTGTATAAGTCTTGGTCTTGGTGTGTCGTGGCGCGGTAATGACCGGTACCGAAAAGCCTATTTCCATAATTTATCCACATTAAAATAAAGATATCTGGCGTCAATAAATCGCGAAGCGCTAAGAACAATTTAAACTTAATTATATCTATCTGAAATACTCGATAATTAGGTTGATTTACGAAATAATTTCCGGCGAGACCCCTTCAAGCTCGTCCCCACCCAACAGAGTTTGGGATGCGGAAGTTACGGCCCTGGCTCGAAAACAAATTGTTAGGTGTGAGAAATCGGCATGGTCACGTATTAAGCAAATAACGTCAGATTTAAAAGGAAAATTGTTCCCTCATGACACCTTCTCATCGATGTTGTTACATTGTCTTCCAATATGCCTTCAAAAGGAAATTATAAGGAGTAAAATAAATGTAATCGTGCGTAATCGTGATTACTTTTCCATTGTAATGCGGCATTTCCACGTCATTTTGAACACTAGGGGCGATAAAGATTACTCGACCCAAAACTGTTTTGTTGTTATATGCTTTACTATGGGACTGGACTAAACATCGCCCTAATTTTGATTTTTGAAGTACAAGGAGGGTGGTGAAAGTATCCATATCAACATAAATCATCCATATGGATATCAAATAGCTGTTAGCGACGAAAATGATGCTGTGTCTTAACGTCTTGTCCTCGTGATGGAAGTGCTGAAATTATGCTTCTATCCTTATCACCAACTGTAATGGTTTCTGTTCTCCATTTAGCGGCCAAAAGTACACCAGATTGGACTGGATTCAACACAAACCCTTTCTAGATATAATATGATCTTGGCCAAATAGCTGTCTCGTTGAAAGACTTCATGTCATTTCAATACCTTCCTATCCTAATCTTACCACTATCTGTTGGTACGTTTAAATGATAAAAGACTAATAATACCAACTAGATCTCATCCTCTCTGACGATTGACAATTAAAGAAAAGGATGTACCAGTTGTATTGTTGCAGTTATAATACTAACTACTAACTAGATCTCATCCTCTCTGATCATTGACAATTAAACGATGTACCAGTTGTATTGTTACAGTTGTATTGTTGAATAGAATGGAACGGTAAGCCCATAGAACTTGGAATATAAAATACTAAGCAACATATTATTCATGGTCATATCATTACTCCGTTACATAATAATTATCAACTTGAAGGAATGTCAACCCGCTATTTGAGAAACCCATGTATGGGACTGCCCTAAGACACAAAGCAAAATACTATACGGTGGAAACCCAAATGGTACAAATAGCATCACCATATCCAAGAACTTTCAACGAGAATGATATTGTGAAACTTGCAGATTTGTAAAATACAAAAACGAGCTCACGAGCATTGGTCATTTTTGATCATCTAGTTTGTAGTTGAAATTCATGAAAGTTTTAGCAAAGTTCGTAGCGCTAGCAACATAATATGTAAAGCATACATATAATAAGAGTCCGGGTACCGAGTAAACGACAATAGTTGTCAGATTATATTTTCATCTGAACAAGACACACACAATGTACAATGCGATGCAATGAACAGATAGGAGAATGCCAAACGACCAGTTGCGGTGTCTGGCATCCACCTCGGCCTGGTACCCGACGTCACAGTTCCTTTTTTTAATGTTAGTCTCTTCTCCGTGAAGCTCTTTCTTGTTGATGTCATATGTGATCGTTTGCTTAATATCCAAGTTTTTCAGTTAAAAGTACAAAAATGAAGCCATGCTTCAATATCCGACAGTGCTGATGGATATCATCAACGCAAATAGAGAGCTCATAATCCAGACCAGAGACAAGGGTTGTTTTCGCCAATAAGTTGCGCATGACAGAAGGTTTACTTGCATAGAGTAATTAAGTGATGAAGCAAAGTTGTGTGTGAAGTTGCCGCCAGTCCCACTCTGGCCTGGCTCATAATCATCCCTGGCTTTACTCAGGTGCACTGATACTCTCCTGGGTTCAATGTCCAACAGCTGTACTTCAATCCATAGGCAACGCACCAGAATGTCAAAGAAGAAGTTGAAGTGACTGTACTTGAAAAAAGTACCGGTACAATACTTCACGGATTTACCATTGGAATGGTGGTTGCTTTTCACTAAGTATGCTTCATAGTTCTTTCGATAACGGGTGAATCACTATAGATTCGGCTAGCCCTTTCCCAAATTGTTGAATTGTCATAACAAGATGCCGTGACTGATGACTCAACGGTCTATTCTTTTGCAACAGCTTTCGCTTTTGCCTTTTGGCAAAGACATCTCTTCTGCAACCTCTTTCATTGAAAACCGATGAGACTACCTCTCCCTCAGATTGATATGGATACTTTCACCATCCTCGTTGTACCTCAAGAGACGAAATTAGGTCCATGTCTAGGCCAGTCCCATAGTAAAGCATATAGCAACGAAACAGTTTTGGGTCGAGTTATCTTTATCGCCCCTAGTGTTCAAAATGAAGTGGAAATGCCCCATTGTAATCGTAATCGACTACTTCGAGAATTTGCTGTAATCGTAATTGTAATCGTGCGAGTAAGAAGTAATCGTAATCGAAATTCATTACATTCATGAAGTAATCACCCCATGTCTGGTGACTTTTCGACCATAAGTGTAAATATTCCCTTCAGGCCGCTAAGCCTTCAACCTAGAACAACTGTAGGTTTTCTCATTCAACAACTTGGTCGAAGCGGTACTAGCGATGGCGTGAACGTGTGGTTCACCTTCGCGTTCCGTGTGTGAACCGTAAAAATTTAGAGGTTCGCATTCACAAACGAACCTTGGTATGCTTCGCACAGTGAACCTATTTCATATTACAATTTTTCACATCATTATAACATCTTTGTTTGAAATTCATTGCATTTCAACTTCGGACCACTCTGTGCATAGCATCTGGAAGCATAAAATATCAACACCAGACTAGGGTTACCGTACGTCCGGATCTTGTCGGACATGTCCGGAATTTTAGTGTTTCAAACTACGGCCGGGAGGAAATTCTAAAATATGCCTAAATGTCTGGAATTTTGATTGATTGAAGTACACTAAAATTATTTCTGTAGATCAACAAACAATATCATCTTGAACTTTTTCTTCGCGCCGGGCGAAATTTAGTGTAACATATGTTGATTTTAATATGGAACCATCGTCCTTGCAAAAATGCTATCAAAAACAAATTATTATGATTAATATTATATTCATTATTCACAGTTAAACTGGTGAATGCACACATAACCCGGCTAGCAACTTGCTCCCTGCGAGATTGTAGTAAATTTTTGAAATTTAAGTAATACAGTCAAATTGTTAATATTATTAAATACATGAAGATGTCAGATTAAGGAATTGCAGTAGATGAATAATTGGCAAGGGTTGCAGAGCAGAGGTAAAGATGATTAAAAATTAGGAATCGAAATTACAGAAATATACTGTGATTTACGCGCACAAAAAGGCTTTCCGAAGAATATGAACAGTGTCCATAGCCCAATAACGCGATCTTTTGGATCATGTCGAACCGAACGTTTCCCGGAATTTGTTGAATATGTCTCATGAGTTTTTTGCTTACGACTCCTGTAGCGCCAATGGCTATCGGTACAATGTTCATTTTGCATCGCTTCAACATTTCGCATTCCATTTGGAAGTCTGCGTATTTTGCTTGTTTTTCTGGTTTTTTTGTAGTATGTTTTGTTCAGCTGGGACGGCCAGTTCAATGAATAAAAATTCTATTTTCTTTTTTAGTTTGATTATCATTTCCAGGCGGTTGCTACAGATTTCGCGGTCAGTTATATCTGGTACATCCCACAAAATTTTTACTTGGTCATTTTCTTTCACTGGTGCTGGACTGTAATCATACTCATTTTTTGTCGAAGTTGTGATGTTAAAGTGTTTGCATATTTCATGATGAATGTAGTGACCGACCCTGTTGTGTCTTCATGTGTATTCGGTAGCTGCAAGTGCCCCACAACCAGACATGAGATGTCCTACAGTTTCATTTTGCTTATGGCATACACTGTTAAAAATATTCTATGCCAAATTACTGGTCTGGTCCTGGCAGCAGTTTTACGACTCTCAGACCGGTAAATTTGAAAAATATTAACCCGTAAATAATATTGACCGTAATTTATTTTTACAAAGACTGACTGTTAAAATTTTTACGGAAAATTCCCGTTACCTGACGTAACGGAAAACGGCTGTAATGCCAAGTTACTGGTCTGGTCCAGTGCAGCAGTTTTACGCTGATGAGACCAGTAAATTCGAAATAACTCTCCCCCTAATATGATTTTACATATGCTGATCGTAGGAAATTTTACGGAAAATTTCCGTAACTAAAGGTAACAGAAATCTGCTGTAATATCAATATACTCGTCTGGTCCCTTGCAGCAGTTTTACGTTCCTGAGACCAGTAAATTTGAATCCGGTTTATTTGGTGCGGGAACACGTAAAAAAAGTAAGTGTGGATAATGACGAAAATCCAGTCTTTCTTGTGGAGATCATCAGTCAGCAACTGCCTGAATGAAGAGGGCTTCATCAAAACTTCAGCAGCAGTTGAAGGACTGTACTTTGGGCCATGCTCTTTTGTAGGTTCTTCTATAATCTGAACAAAGATTATGCAGTCTTCAACACAGTTACAATTTGGAAACTTTGAGACGCTATAGTATGACATACTGCGACTTTTCATATTGTCAATTTCTTGAATAATGAAGGCCTAGGATAGCCGCATGCGGCCTGCGGAACAATTCTGAGTAGTTTGAAAAACTGTATTACCCAGCACATTTTCCAACAAATGTTGAGATATTATTGTATAAAATACTTCCTGCAAGGCCACAAATGCCAAGATCATAGACCGTGATATAATTATCCGACAGCGGTGTTATGGTTTTACTCTATTCATCATCAGGAACAAGTTGGTGATACTGACTTCCAATTCCAAAAACTCCAAAAAGTGCACACTGAGTTCATATTTCTTTGAAGAAATGAGCCAAAAAGTAGTTATTCGTGAAGTGAAAAGGTCGCATGGAGAATATAATAGTTATAAAAAATACAATTCAAATATATTTGGTCGCACTGCTCTATCACTTCTGCTCAAAGGCCCCAGACCGACAGAGAAACCCGAATGACGATTAATAATGAGCCAAATTCAACGTCTGCGTTTACAAATAAATCACTTGTGTTCCTCAAAGCGCATACGATGAGTTAACGGCAGATTACGAATAAAACAAAGGGAGCATACAAATATGTCAGCTTATTCAGTCGTTAGAGTCAGTGTTTTAGCGGGTGAATTCAAACGATCAATCCAAAATTCCGTTGTTTGCGAGTAATGGTGCTGCTAGAATATATCCATATGATATGATCGTTAATGTTATGTAATATACCAAAATGTATACAGGATTGATAATAAACTATTCAAGCGAAAAGTAAGGGCGGGCGTTTTGATGTATCGTAACATTTTGGAATGATTTTACTGATCCGGCCCGCGAGCGGTTTGAAAGTTTGAATCCGGCCAGCGACGCAAGTTGGGTTTGATACCCCTGGCCTAGGATTTCGTACCTGAATCATCTTTTCCAGCGTGATTGCAAACTTTTCTGGCAATATTCCTTTGCATCGCACGTCCAATGTATTTCGCACGGCACCGTGCTAGAAGCGAGAGGCGAAATGATCCCTTTCTATCACATAAGCATTCGACGTCATGATTCATAATGCCATAACGCTTCCATTTTCGTGTAGTTCAATGTCGGAAAATATAATACATTCTTATAAGCCATAGCTTCTGTTCACCATTAAACTGAAACGAAAATACATAGTTCTTCAGAAACAGGACTGAGAATAAGTTGCCAGGTTTGAGCTCGGATACTGCTATACCTACAATATCTGCTATCAACACCTGCAATATTCTAAAGCTAGAGTTAAGCTGTAGCTTCGAAACCCTCAATATCTTACAGCAACGCATCTTGTTATTATCCAATACGAAACCATCGCGTCGATATAATATCTATCTCGGAACATTCAGCTGCACGTGCTGAGGCTCAGATATGTCTGACGTCTGACGCCGCTATGTCTGGAATATGTATGACGTCACAATGTACTGTTCGCTCGAGCAGCTACGAATTCATGATGAAACAATTCATAAGGCCATTCGCAAGAAAAAGGTAAAGGACGAATACTACTCCTGTCGCAATGGCAAAGGAGCATGGCGGCTAAACACCAGCTCCAAGTGTTTCGATATATAGTTTGCATCATACATGCGTTAAGGTTAAGGAGTCTACAATGGTGGCAGAACTGGTCCAACAGATAATTACACAAAAGATCATACCTGTAATAAAACTATATAACATACCAAATTCGCTTGGCATGCTACTATTGCTAGACCTTGATGTCTCAAAGGATACTATTTATAAAGCGATATAAACGATGGTATCTGCAATGCCCAAATGTTCGGATACCATTCACCGATTAGCATTCAGCACGGCCATCGATGTCGTAATTTGCTTGATTGAAACATCATGTAATGACGAAAATCACATATATATGCCCATGTCCATAAGACCGTAAGCGTGTAAAATGATCGAATTGTAAGTGCAATAGCAATGTTGCAAATAATGATTATCCAGTAAATCGCTTTTACGAATGCAAAAGTAAATCCGGAATACTTATTATCCAGTAAATTGCTTTTACAAATCCAAAAGTAAATCTGAAATACTGGTTATCCCGTAAATTGCTTCTACGAATTTAATCTGTAATTTTTTTACCCTCTAAAAACAAGCAAATTCACTTTTGACGTGCCCGTATATTAATTTAACGGGCATTTACCGTCAATATAACTGACGGGACAAAATTACCGGTATAATTTGGGTAAATCTACGAATATTTCTAAGAGTGTAGTCTGTGTTTGCCGCCTGTGTTTTCTGCTCCAGAATTCTTTTGCAATAGTACTTTGTAGGAAGCGATTGGTCTTGTGCTGCGATAATGAATACTTCGCCTGCCGTTTTCAGGTCAGAGCTGGTTTACCAGGTTCATGAAATCTCGTCGGGGCTGTGAAGTTATTATTATTATCATTTATGATGAGTTTCAAGTGGGGCGTGTCGTTGTGTCCGGTCTTGTGCGCCTTGGACAAAATATGTTATCTAGGTTTGGATGTTCATACTGTGGAACATTGCGAAATTACAAACCATATACACACGCTACAAAAATAAATAAAGATATTCATCAGTTACCGAAATAAGTCGATTTGTTATCGCAATTATAGGAGAACGGTATATTCCCAGAGTCGGTTAAGGCCGTTTAGATGCTTAGTCCATGGGTTCTCAAATGGTGAGCCACAGCAGCATATTGAGGTGGGCGACAGAGCTATCGGATATTTGTAGAATTAGTAGAAGTTTAGGTATATTTGTTGTTATTCGCGCTGAAAAATATATTGATATTATCGAATTTCGCGTACGACTCTGATGGGACGTGGTTGCTCGTACGGAGTCACAATGTACAAGTCGAAAATAAGAGGGGAAACGGCGGATTTTGTCCAATAGCTATGGTAACGTACACCTACCACAGGGTTGGGCAAACTGCGGCCTGCGGGCCGCATGCGGCTCTTCTACACAGTTTTGTGCCTCCCCCAAAAGCCTCGAGAAACGTTATAAAAATATGAATAAAATGCTTACCGAAAATATAGGCATTGCAGCGACATTACTAAGCATTTTCTATATATATTTCACTACGACAATGCTAATTATAGTCTTACAATGATGTTTCATTTTATATTTTATTGCTAGCGCAATAGCCTGACCTCGAGGCCCGAGCATTTTGCAAGGTTTTAGTAGCTAAATATCTCAGAAAGTCAAAAAGGGAAAGGACATAATCGGCTCACGGGTGTGATTTTAAATTGGCAACTCCAAGAAGTCTATTACTCTTAATTCTATTCTGAAACACAGGTATTCGCGGGTGTGTTAGGTAGATTCGTCCTCGATATGTGAAGAAGTATTTTATATTTATATTATCAAGAATCGTAGAATCGTGTTTAAAGGTAACATGGTTATGATGCTGTCAGCATTGTGTGTCCTGGAGGCAGGATTGTAACCAAGTCACAAATCAATATCGCGTTTATGGTATTATCAAATCACCGCTGAGACCAAGTCGTGGAGCAGAATGTCGAGTCTGAGTCACATCGATGAGACTCGATTTCGAGTCCAAGCCATCGTGCTCACTATTAATTTCCCAGTTCAGGTCATGTTCAATTCACGTTTTACAGCTCTGCTTGTGCTATATCAAATGCCTCGCATTCGTACTGTTGTAATTTCCCCACACTTGTCAGTTTCTAGCCCTATTATTCAAGTACGAGTACTGATAGATGAATTACAAATAATGCATTAACTTTACTATTCTTCAAAGTTACAATGAAATGCCTATATTGGCCGTCCCAGTCTCGAGTCAATACACAAATTGACTCAAGTTGAGTCGTGTCATTTTCCGTGTTTCAGTAAAAATGAGTCGAGTCACCGAAAAACTGCACTAGAGTAGGATCAAATCATAACATTACAACCCTGACTGAAGGTAATGCAAAATTAAAATCAGCAAATCAGGTCGTTGCCCATAGATTCGAATTTCCATACTGTTCTATGAATCGGAACAACTGACTTTCATCCTTAATTTGACAAATTGGTTATTGAGGACGATCAGCTTTTAAAATCTTGTCAATGTTTCTGACGCGTGTATACTGTATACGTTATCATATCACCCATTTGATGTTTGGTTTATTTTACATTCACATGTATATTATCTTCATATTTCCTCGGTCACTATTGTAATTAAGTAAAAAATTGGCCAATAATATAAATCTAATATAATGCGGCCTGCGAGTCAAAAGGTTTGCCCACCACTGCTAACAGCTATGAGAACAATTTCGATTATTTGAAAAATTGAAGTTAATGCTGAAGTAACCAAGTATTCCGGCAGGGTGGTATGTTGCATGCTGTTGAAAGGGGTGTGCGTTACACCCGGCTAAAGTGTATTTGATGCAGGTTTATGGTACTTCAGCAGATCGTATAATTGTAACAAAATTGCAATTTATTATCAATTATCAACTTCCTGTGGAAATATACGGCACTGCGACACCACGGCATCACAGCAACGAATCGTAATGAATTGAGGATTTAGAACAGCGCATCTTGCGATTCAGTTGTCAGGCCCTGAGATCATTAAGAGTCACGTGAATTGATTATATCATTGGATAAAATGTCCTGACATCGCAACCTCAGTCGGTAGGCATACTATGCACAGTACATTGTACAACCTGTATACTAAAAAAACCTTTTTCCACCTCTCCAGAGTATCACATTCACCAAAGAATTGTTTGAATCTGGCCTAGAATGTTATCTTATTTCACCTTCTATTGTGGGGCTAAAACTCCGATCACGCAGTGAAGCGGGGATTAGATAATTGGATTTCGCGACGTGACTGGAACAGCGGCAGGCCATAATGTACACAAGAGTTATACGATCTACCAGGGCCGCAACTGCCGCATACCAAACCCCCAATTGGTGGGAGCTCGAAGAGGCCCAAAATTTTTTCTTTAATTGGTTTGATGAAGGAGATTTATTCAACTTGAAAATTTTCGTCTCGCTTTGCGGGATTTCATGTCCCTAGAGAGGTATCGATTTAAGTAGGATTAGTAAGAGAAAAACGCGAATATTTCAGAGAAATAGGCATATCGGTGCCGACGATTACCACGCATTGAACAGGACTATGAATCTAGAATAAGAGGTGGGCTACAGAACATTTTCAAACCAGAAAATGGGCCACAGCCGAAAAAGAGGCTGAGAACCACTTCTTTCGTCAAAGACAGTTGCTCTAAACCTGGGGGGTCGTTAGCCTTTATTCTGTGGATCGCGAAGATGTTGAACGTAATCAGTTTCCAACATAGATCGTGAGTAAGTCTGGGCAAAGGTGCTGACATTTTTGAAGTATTCCGCTCATCAAATTTTGAGCTGGGCCACGAAACATCTTCCAATTGAAAATGGAGTCGTGACTAGGGCTGGGCAAAATCGAGTACCGGAGTGATTCGAGTCGAGTCGAGTAATCGAGTATCCCTCATTATGACGTCATAACAGAACGTGATATGTGAAAGTTTAACTATAGAAATTAAACATGGAACGGCAACGACCGATTTTGCAGCTTCGTTCCGCTTCGCTGAGGCTGGAGAGGAGAATTGTTTTGCGTTAGCGACTGTAGGATTTCTGGCAATCCAAAAGCTATCTTCCCCAGCGCAGAAATTATTGAATCTGGTCTTGATCGAAAGCTACTGTTGCACCGATTCCGAAAATATATATTAAAATATTGATCAGGCACTGACCCACCTAGAATCTGTCCTCCAAGTCTGAAATATCGGCATTGTTCAGAACAATCGGGTAACCGCAACACAATGGCCATAACAATGACCCGTTGCGACTCTCCGATTGTTCGAACAATGCCGATATTTCAGACTTGAGGACGGATTCTAGGTGGATCAGTGCCTGATCATTATTTTAGTGATCGAAGCTGCAAAATCGGTCGTTTCCGTTCCATGTTTAATTTCTATAGTTTAACTATGTAGGCTACCTTTTATGCCACCACAAAGAATATGAAGCCTGTTATCCATCACATTAAAGATACTTTGGTATTTTCTCGACCATACCGATTTCATTGCACTTGGTGACAATATTGCGGGACTATCATGACTTCGGAAATCTGTTAGCTCCATCAACTTCGTAGCTTTGTACTATATGTTTCGTACGCTACGATACGGCCAATCAAGGTTTCAAGGCTATAACAGTGGAAATTACTGTCGAAACTATAATTCTCGTTGATAAATTAGCTTCCAGTGGTGAGGAGCGTATAATTTCAGTACTCGAAAAAATCGTATTTTACTACTCGACTCGAATCATCACAATTAATACTCGATTCAGATTCGAGTACTCGAATCATTGTGCCCAGCCCTAGTCGTGACCATAAAAGGTTGAATATCATCGGATGTGAAACCTGCTGGTGCCGACCGGCATTTCGGATCAAATACAGTCTTATCCGCGTCACATGAACATGAACATAACTGTACACTGTACAATTACGCTCCCTGCATTTTCGAAGTCATCATCCTTCGCCAACTTTACCGACAACTCCCAACACTTGGGTAGAGAGAGGATCATTATTGTAAATATGTTGAAGAAGCAATATTATTGACAGAATTAATTCACTAAATTTTACGACCAGATGCATATAGGAAGCAGATACATATTGTAAGCCCCCCAGAAGTTGCATCGGCAAAGCTTTGCTGGTGTGTGTCATACTGACAGAAAATGTGCTCTTACCTCATTTTAAAACTCGCTAGTAATACTTTCAGCCACAAAAATTTAACAACCCGAATGTATGATAATACTTGTGCTATTGAATTCATTCTCTCTCGATTGTACCAATGATCTTTGTGACGGTATTATCAATCAAGGCCTTGACTATTCTCTACATTGCAGCACATGACTGCAGAACACGAGGTGGGCTGGTATATTCTGGGAAATGTTTCACGGTTCCTCATGTGACATCATCATTTGATATGAATTATGATCCAGCAGCGGCAGAATGCGCAAAACACGGAGCTGTATTGGCTGAAATTCATGATCGGGCTCAACAAACTACTTTGAGGGATTTCGCTATCACGAAAATTCCAGCTGGTACATTGTACGTCTACGTATGGCTGGGAATGGAATATAAACACTCGGTAGTTACATCAAGTTCTAGCTATAAGCTCGGTTAGCATTCTAAAGGCACGCATTGTTGCTTAATGTTCAGTACCTTACTGTGTAAAATCAATCGCAGATCGAGATGATTTATTGGTCCATAAGCTTGGAAAATTCTTGCATAATACAAATGAGTATAATACAAAAGAGTCGTTCATCAAAAATACTACTGAGAAATTTCCGTGACGTCAACCTCATTGAATGGATGATTCGTTTTCTAAATTAGTTATCTGCCCTATTATATGTCATACCTGCCCCCACTCACTTTAGAATTTCATTTTTTCATGTATGAGGCTTGGTCCGAGAGAGGCTAAAAGTCAAATGTAGGCTATGTCGCATTCTAAAAACATTGATAGCCACTGTAGTACGCCAATTGAAATTGTCCACACATTCTCTCAACTTTGTAGCGATACGCCGTTTAAGTACATCTTATCACTGCGTTTCACAGAACTATATGCAGTGTGCCAAAATCGGTGTTTCAGCATCGCAAAACTGTTGGAGTAGAAGTAGCATACAAACGACACTACTTGAGTAAGTGAGAGAGTAGTACTTGAGTACTAGGGAAAAAGTACAAGTACTTGTTTACTGGTGACTTAGAGATTTTAAGGAGGGATGTATATGTCGAACTTGATAGGGGCGGTGAGTCATAAACGTTTCGGATCCACTGCGCTTGGTCATGATAATAGCGATATCAGAGCACACAATACTGCTTTTAATCAAGAAAATATATCCAACGATTTCCGCCTGTTATCATTACTCTTCCAGCATATTGCGCAATGAGTACTTCATTTTTACAGACTTCAACTCTGCTGTACCGATCCGGAATGGAAAAACAATCGAATCAATTTCAATGGTATCCAGGATTTCCAAATCCTTCCTCATCACGCAAGTACATGATCATGGGAGTGGGAAATGACGGTGGTTCAAATATCGGAATATACAATTCCGACAAATCAAACTCACGACAGGGAGTAATGTGCGAGAGAGAAGTCTGATACAACTGTAGATGAAATACCCTTCGATAACTTCAAACGGGAAAAAAAAATTTAAATATGTACATATTGTTACATTGGTAATCTAATTTCGATGCTGGAAATGAAATAAAATGTCCCAGAACGGTTGTAAATATTATGATGAGTATAACTAGGCCGAAACAGCACTGCATAGGCCTACATATTGCTAGAAATATTTTTGTCCTCTCTCTGCCCACGTAATCATATTTACCGGAGGAGCTGAGCAATGTTCCCTTTAATATTTCACGAGTCAGTGCGCAGTTACCAATTCACTGCGCGGTCACTTGAACGAGAGTGCGTAACGACTGAAAAAGGTCATCTCTTCGGATTTTTTGTGCGCAGCTTAGAGGAAACATTGGAGCTGAGTGACGTGTTGTCTTGGAATGTATAGGACTCGTAAATAACAATTAAGCCCATTCTCGCGGACCCTTGGTATAATGACTTTGGTAGGCTATATATATGGTGTTATTTCGTGACCTCCTGTCTGCTATGTCAAAAGATATTGAAATCGCCCAAAAGTACTAAACTAAAATCGCACACGACTTCAAATTGGTATTTCTTCACTGGTAAATAATTTTTCTCTGCCTGGTAGCATTTGTCTTGTAGGGTTCAGATTGCCAGGACAGGAACATTCGGCGCCACCCCTTTGGGCGTATATGGATTAGCAATAATTATAAGTCTATTGCACATATATCGAGAAATTTGGTCAGCTTAAGGGCAGTCCTGTTCGGCCAAGGTTTTCTCGCTGCCGATTGTTCTGGCACACTTCTCGGAGTCGCATGTTGCATGACCTACAACTTCATATGTCTACGTGCGTTGTGACGCGGTACCGGCAGACGACGGAATGCCCATTTCTATAAATCATGCGTATTTTTCTTGGGGAAAGGATACCCATATTAAAGATATTTGGGAACATTAAATCGCGTCTAGCGCGAAAAGAATTTTAATAAAGTTTCAAAAAAATAGTACTCTATAAATTGGTGAGGTTAGCCTTATACAAAATAAATTTGGCCTATTTTCAAGTGCTAATTTTCAGGAGAGGGTACCAATACGAAAAGCAAGAAATCAAGTGACAACAAATCGCGCGAAGTGCTAAGAAAAATATCAAGTTAAATAAATCTGTCACGAAATGTTCCTATTTATGGGCATATATGAAGATCCAAGAAAGACGTGACTGGCCCCTGACAACGCTACTGCGTTTGAGCAGGTGTTTTAGTTATCAAAATCCCAAATTTCGCGGTCAGGCTATTCAAATTTTGGTTTGCTTTGCAAGTTGACAATAAATTACCTATGGGTAATTAATTTTTTGATATTCTAACTAATTTCAATAATTACCTTGCGAGCCACGGCTTGGTTGCCCCTGATCTTCTTGATGCTCTTATTAAATGCGAGGATCGCTGATCAAATGTGTAGGTGGAGCCAAACGCTGTCACTACAACAGTGCGCACCCGCTGTATCTGTAAGGTGTGATAGGCCTACGTCATTGACCTGGGGTCAGCGGAAGTAAGTGAGGGAGTGTCTCAGCAGTTGTCAGGACGAGTGAACGAAAATTATGGAATCTTCAATGAGTTAATATTTTCTATAAATGTTAATGAATGGCTAAATTTTGAACATTTTTATCATTTTTATCATCATATAATGGGCGAAAGGAAAGGTAGGACACAGGGGAGGTACAGACGGACCAAGCATCACCTGTGCTTGCGCAATTCATATATAATACCTAATGTCGAAAGTATTTGTCGCACTGATTCCGAAAATCAAAATATAGATCGCCTTCTCAATTTTCAATGTAACAAAATTTTGCGCTACACGCTTACATTTTAACGGCAGTACTGTACAATCAAGAACTTGGATAACTATGGCGTTATTTGTAATTTTAATTTGTAATGGTGAATTTCACTTCCACAGCAGTTCATTTCTCGTCGTAGATCAGGGAGACAATGTGTATCTGAAAACTGCATGTTCACACAGGCGTCGCCGTGTCTGTTATTCTCTTTGATCATTTTACGTATCGTGCAATATAAGATTTCGAGTCGGGTACATCGAATTATCGAGTGATATTGGTAGACAGGAACTTGAATTGGAGGATTTTGAAAAAGGACATGTTTGGATTTTGAAAAAGGACATGCCTAAAAGACATGTTTGTACTACCGTAAGAATATTTAATCTGGCCGTGATGAAAATTTACTAAGAAGTGCCTGCAATATTGATAAATTAGGTGTGCAAATAAAAATTTGGTAGAGAGCCATATCCTATACCTAAAAGAGCCGTATATAGCTCACAAGCCATAGATTTCCGGCCCCAGCCCCATACGAACTGTGTGTGACCGCCACGAAGTCACATTTTCACGTCGGAATACACCATTGTAGAGGCAGTTAGACAACAACCATCGCGTGCACCCCTTGCGCCACCACCCGATATTGTCACGAGCCATCACGGGAACATGGTCTCCTTTCTCGCCACCCCTTGACTTATCCGTTTTGCCAAAATACTCATAAAATTTAATTCTCGTGATCACTTGGTAATGGGTATACTGATTGAGGTTGTTTAATGTTATAACCAGGACCGTAACTGGTGAACCCCAAACTCCTCCATTGGGGACCGAGCTCGAAGGGAGCTCAAAAGTATTTCGTGAATGAGCATTAGGGTTGTTCAGAATTGACCGACTTTCAAAAAGTCATGGTTTTCAGTCCGTTTCCCATGCCTTACGCCTCACGAACATATTCTAGCTACTTTTTTCTGTAATTCATCCCTGGCATCTGTGTGCATGTTGAGCTGGAAGAAAATCAGCTGAAAATGGGGGATTCCCCTATAATTTGAGTGCCGTGATTTTACTTAACCTACTTAAAGTCATATATGTCAGGTTTTAAGCAGCTGTTGCGGTTTGGGGTGATGCAAAACCTCACTGTATATATTTTTCCGAGTTCAGGACACCATTCTCATATTGCACACTGACTTGGAAATCCTCAAACGTACCTAAAACTCAGCATCATTTTGCGCGATTCACCACGTAAAAGAATACAACTGTAAATGTACCATCCAATCGCCCAACGTCATTGTAAATATCTTATTTTTCTATGAAACGTAAGAACATACCGGGGAAATGAATAATGAAGCGAAACAACTTAACAAAGAAACGGATTAATTTGACAAAAATCCAATACCAACCAGATTGATGGGTTGATTTTTCGTGATTTTGAACTCTTTGCCGGAGATCTTCCAGGGCGTGTAAGAGACAGGCTTGCTGTTTTCTGTCGCCCGATAAGTACAAAGTACATAGCGTGATCGGTATTTAATTTCATCATATATTCCATTATTCTCGAATTCCCGAGCACTCATGAAATGCGGATAACTACCTATGCCATTATGAAACTGGAAGACTCGTCCGATGGTGCTTTACCTAGGGTTACCATATTTTCGAATCGGGAAAAGAGGACACTTTTTCAAAACTTTCAGACTTACAATGTTGGAGTAAAATCCGGAGAAAATGGTAAATTTACCACGAAACTGTGGTTGGGTGACTAAAATAAAAGGTCAACTTTCCGGGTCAACTCCCGAAATGCAGTTTTCTTTCACATCTTCCGCTAGTTGACTAATAAAAAAGTCGCCGCTTACGTTCGAACCACGAATTTTCTGTTTAGCGTCATTTATGCCCATTTTCACTCGAATCTATCCATCATCTTGGCTCTAGAAGCTGCCTAAAGGAGGACGAATTGCCAAAAAGACGAACATTTAGGCGTCCTCGGAGGACATTTTCAAAAACCTGAAAAAGGAGGACCAATCCTCCTAAGGATAATGGTAACCCTAGTTTTAACACCATACCATCACTGTGACCGAAGTATAGCCGTCTCAGGTAAATGTACGATCAAAAACCTGATATAGATCTCTGTCGTATTTGGTTTGTAGTGGCTTACAGAGGAGTAAATTTATATGGATGATCTGATAAATATTGTGCAACTTCAAAATCACTGCTATGGGGAGAATTAGCTGCTTGTGCGGACATAGAACAGTTCTCTGTATGTTTCCTTGACCATGCACTTGCTGCTGCGGTACACCTCCAGCAGTTCAGTCTTTTTCTTGTTGCCCGAGTTTAGCTAGCAATTCTTCATCTTTGGCACCAATCGTTCCTAACCTAATCTGGGATTCCCAATCATGGTAAAATGCTATGCCTTCAAATTTCTTTATCATCTGCAAAAACGCTGTTTCTTTCAACTGTCCCAGACCAAATATATGTGGCAACATCACTAAGTGACATTGTAGCTGTACTGCGTAAGGTATGGGATATAGGAAAGGAACCCCGAAGCTATTTCGAAAATTGATGCAAAAATGCTCATTTGAGACGATTGAAGAACCATAACACGTAACCTCCTACCCTGATTAGCGATAGGTCCAAGAATAGGAACGATTGGCGGCAAAGATAAAGTTTTGAAAGTTAAAATCAGACAACAAGAATAAGACTGAACATAACAAGAAGACCTGCGGCAGCATGGAGTAACGAAGGTGAACTTACAGATAGGCACATCTATATCTCATTTACAAGCAACAGACACCCTTCATAGCATGGATTTCGATCCGACCTGATCATTCATCGACATTTGTGACTCTGAAAGCTCCTGTAAACCTATTCAATGACTGAGACATACGTCATGTTTTTATTTGTGGTATTTGATTAGGAGAAAATCGTGGTTCATATTGATGCTATAGCCGTGGAACACCATCAGGTCGAGTCTTACAGTATCAGAATCGCATATTGATCCGCGCTTCATGAGTGCTCGGGAACTCGTCAAGAACTTAACGCTACAGCAGCGCATATGATGAAATTAAATACCGAGCATCCTATGTACGTACCTGGAGACGGAAAACACAAGCCAGTCTTATACAAGCCGTGGAAGATCTCCGGCAAAGATTTCAAAATTTCGAAAAATCAACCCATTCACCCACTTGCTTGGTATTAGATTTTTGTCAAATTTATCCATTTCTTTGATATGTTATTTCGTTGTGTTATCCATTTTCTCGTTATGTTCTTACGTTTCATTGAATAATGTGATATTTACAATGTCGCTGTGCAATTGGATGGTGCATTTACAGTTATATTCTTTAACATGGTGAATCGTGCATAATTTATGTTAAGTTTTAGGTAAGTTTTAGGATTTCCAAGGCAGTGTGCAATATGAAAATGGTGTCCTGTACTCAGAAAATACCTATAGTGAGGGTTTGCGTCACCCCAAACAACAACAGCTGCTTACACCCTGACATATATGGCATTTTAGTAGGCTAGGTAAAATCGCAGCACTCAAATTTTAGGGGAATCCCCCATATTCCGCCGATATTCTTACAGCTCAACATGCACACAGATGCAAGGGATGAGTTATAGAAAAAAGTATCTAGAATATGTTTTTAAGGGATGAGGCATGGGAAACGGACTGAAAACCATGACATATTGAAAGTTGGTCAATCCCGACCAACCAGTCAACACAATTTTTGTTTACTTGATCAGACAATTGATTTTGACTAACTATTTGGCACTGAATTAAAAAATGACTTCCGTTTTTCTCTATCACGTCAAGTTTTTGGGTTAGGCATCCACCACATTGTCGCATAACCCACATAAAAGTACTACTTTTATTATTTTGTGTTCATTGTATGAAACGTTTCAAAAACCACAAGCAGTCGGAAGTGAATCAATAGATATCAAATAAACATTTGCACTGCTTTATTTGGTTGATTTAAACTGATATGGCTTCTGTAGGATAAATAAAGGGCTAGTTACGCTAATAACTCAAATTCTGTGTATTGTCTCGTTTGATACTCGAGCAATAGTCAGCTAACACATGTAAGCTCCAATCTACTCTGGTAAATTACCCCTATCTTCTTCAGATACTGACGGAAACTTTCTCCTTGCCCATCTCTGACTATTGCTATTAAAGCTTTTTTGAATGTATGCTGTTGGACATAATATATACATTATGCAGTGATACATGTGTATCAGGTTTGCATGTGCGTCTTTATTGTCTGACTACGAAGTAAATACAATGTTTGAAAGCTGACGCAAATGACCAAATCGTACTTGTGATATTGCAACAATTCAATGTTTCTGCATTATGCACGAAGACTACCTGAGAGTGCAATTATAACTGCACTTGATACGTTGACATTTTGGATAATGTTACTCTTTAGGATTCATTTTGAGCTACCAATAGACATTTGCCATTCACTTGAGTTGTAAAACGAGATTTCTAACTCCTCCAGCAACCCATGGTAACAGTATCTTGCCAATGCCAGTATCACGGCAATACACAAAGCTACCGAAAGTAGTCCTACGATGAAAACGCCAAGTAACCTTTTCGCAATTCGCAAGGATGCTAAAAGCTCCGAATATTTCTATTCCAAGTTCGAAAGCCTATGTCAGATCATTTAATTTGTGTTGATGGGCAACTCTACGTTCTGAATCATCTTCGATTTCAAAATCCTAATTACAAGGCCTTCTATCCTTAAGATACTCATCTTGATCCAAACTATGAAGCGTATAGGACAGTGATTATCAACCGAGGGTCCGCGGGACCCTAGGGCATCGCGAAGCATTTTCAGGGGGTCCGCGAATCCTCTAAATTTGCAAAATGATTGATAATGGTATTTTATTTTATTTTCAAAATACAGAAATTACGAGGCAGTTTCGCTTCTTCACTGCTGCAACTTCATGACTCCTATCCACAGAATGGCCGTCTGAGATGAAATATCCTACTGTGCAAACTCATTTTAATTGCCAAGTTGTCAATAGTCCACTGATACAAACATTTTGCTGTTTAAAGATGTTTTGTTGGATTTATGAAAAAAAGCTAGGAATGGTATGGTCAATCAGCGTGACTCCAGATGTTTGCAAAAATCTATTTGCCTGGAATATACATATTCACTATTCCAGAACAATTTCAAGATGAGATGCTACTCAGGAGTGTCAAACTCAACTTGCGTCGCGGGGCACTTGCGGGCCGGACCAGTCAACTGATTCCGAAATGTTACCTCAAAATCCATGTCCTTGGTTCTCACTTGATTACTCAATTATCAAGCCTATATACATTATAATAATTACGGTATAATATCACGGACCATAAGCAGTGTTGGGATCAAGTCACTACCTTCGAGTCATAAGTCATTTCGAGTCATTGCACATTTTGTCTCGAGTCAAGTCAAGTCAATCGATTTTCGAAGGTGACTCGAATCAAGTCAAGTCACTCAATTTTTGGAGGTAACTTAGGCAAGTCGAGTCAAGTCAAGTCAAGTCAAGTCAAGTCAAGTCACGAGTCAAGTCACAATTCAAGTTAAGTTGCCTTTTCGAAGTATGAGGCATGATTACCTCATCGCATTTTGCTAGCTGTCTAAAATACAGATTGGGTGGTCATTGAGCCGATGACCAAATATAGTGGTAAATATATACACACAAGAAGGCGCTGTAGAACGTTACGTATACGTAGAACGTAAGTACTTGCATAGCCTCGGTTTATAGTTACCAGTCAAAATAGAGAATAGAGAAACGAATCGATAAGATGCAATACATCACCCATTTACAAATTGATAAGATACAATTCGAGCCTGCACCAATGGTTGCGGACTATATAATCTAGATTCGAATACAATTTCAATAAAACAAGAGGTTTGTTTAAGGTAAGAACAGAGAACAGAAATATACATTTTGCTATTACTATACTATTTTACGACAACGTAAGCTGGAAGCTTCGATCACGTCGTTTGCGAATAAACTATTTGTGAGAGAACAATGGAGGCTCAAATAATACGCACGATCAATGAATGATTGGTCGCCCTCACGGGTTACACCAGCGTTTCGCGAACGATCCGACCATATGCAAGATATATCGATTTTTATCGACACCAAATTCTTGAAGACTTGAAATTGACTCGTGAATTTTGCTCCGAGTCAATAGTCAACCAACATTTCCGATACGCCGAGTCAAGTCAAGTCAAGTCATTTCAGCAAAGTGACTCGAGTCAAGTCAAGTCATACGAAAAAGGTGACTCGAGTCTGACACGAGTCAAGTCATGACTCGAGTCATCCTAACACCGACCATAAGGTTCTATTCTATCAACACCTTTATTCGCAACAATGGAATCGGCAAAATGACGATGATTGGTCAGTTGAATAGTTATATAAAGTGCTAAAACAGCGGCTTCACCGACGATACACGAGAGCGTTCATTCGACATTTCGTGCTGGTGACGTCATATTTTGTGTTACGATTGCTGATATACGCTGTTCTTTTGATTTCTCTACTAGTTGCTGACGATTACCCCTGACGAGTGTCAGCCGAAAATATTCGGGTTCATTTTAATATGAATACACCATTCAAATGTATATTGAAGTTCTGTAACTCCAAGAAGCTGTTCAAATAATATTTGCAAATCGCAGATGCCGGTTGTACGATAATTTGGCTAAATTTGAACAAAAACCTGGGTCCGCTGGGGTCCTTGACTGTTCAAAAGGAGTCCGCGAAGACGCAAAGTTTGAGAACCTCTGGTATAGGTGTTTCAAGTTACGCTGGATAAGCTGAAGGTGGCATTAGACCTACATCTGATACTAAATATTAAATGTTTTTCTTGCTATATCAAATCTGGGGCGTCTTAACTAACACCAATAGAAATTCCTTACTAAACAAAGTCACCAGACTTCAATCGAGCGAGAATTTTTAGAGGTTGGATAAAGGGATTTGGGTTATTGAGAGGAATGAAGACTCTGAAAACCAGAAGTGGGGAATGGGAAATGAATAAAATAAGGTCGGATAAGCGACTTGCAGTGCGTTCACAACGGTGCAGCTGCGAGACAAGCAGTTATAATAATTCGTTGCGGTTTCCAATAACGCTACACATTTTTGAGATTTCAATCAAAAGCAAACTTTATAATGCATCACGCATTTCGCGATTATTTTACTCAGAGTATTACAGGTGAAAGCTGCTGCTATCACTGTTTCAGATGCTTAATCATGATACATGAGTTAGTAAAATACTTTGGTGCGATCATTATCATGAGTCGACTTAGTGCTCGCTGAGCTTCGAGCTGTTTTCTTGCGGTTCAGCTGTGCGGTGCAATTGGCAATCAAATATTGTGATTCCAATTTCTATATACAGATCTAGAAGCGTCAGATATAGTTTGAAGCCGATTATTGCAGTGAGCGACGTAATATGTTTGGAATTTGGATTGATATCGATAAAGTTTAGTATAAAATGATTTATTGCGGATTTATTAGAAACTCGAATCTCGGAAGTCTAAATTTATGACTAGTCGTAGTGATTATCAACTTAACAGTGCATATTGAAGGGGCACCGCGCTGTGGCTTCAAATTCAAGGTGAAAGTGTGGAAATATTATTGACAGCAGCCATTTTCCTTAGAAAGCTACCATATTCGAACTGTAGTTAAACGATTTTCACGAGTGGTCAGATTCCACTCAAGCAATGTCTGTAGGATCGAGATCAGCAAAGGAGGTCAGTAACGAAGTACTTCTACGTTTTGAAAGTACTCAAGTAGTTTTCCCCCACTTCTTGTACTTACTCGAGTAGATCTGATTTTCTCTACTTCTACTTCGTAATATTTTGTGATCTACTTACTTACCTTTCGCTATTTTCAGTTTGTGAAGTGGAAGTAGTTTAATCCACCAATACAAAAGATAGCCAATATAATTTCGGTGCTGTTTCGCCGAGTACCAACATTTAATATTCATAAAAGTCAAGTAAAGCCTAGAAATTTTGTTAGGTTTCGCGTTCTGTAGTTATGTAGTGACAACTATGTTTTTACGAAAATATCAGTGAATACAATTTAGGTACCGGATTGCTTGGTTCCGCTCACACCGCGTTGTCGCCCCTAACAAATATTTCATCACAGCAAATATGGCCTACCATAACGTTTGAAACTACCGTTTCGCAATCTAGCAATTGCCTATCATATCGTAATCTAGTAGCCCAGGACGTGTCCTGGTAATCTGGAAAATCCTGCTTTTCTGAACGTTACGCCCGTTTTAGCAGATCACCTTTGAAGCTTTATGGACAAAAGACATGACATATATTTTTCGCTTTTTAGAAGTGGTAGCCTATTTGTATTTCACTTTCAATTCCCGAGTATCATGCTTTGAATTCTAATTACTCTCAGTTTTTTTTTGCATAACATGCATGTTGATTGTTGAAGCATAAAAGCAAGCGTAGTGTAGCCTCCATTTTCCGAAAATGAAGCTACACTAAATATAAATATTATGATCCACAATATTGGTTATTAACGTACACTAATTGCGTAAATTGTTGAAACCGTATCCAATACAATTTCTCCGTTTTGCTCTTCGCCTAAACTTGGTGCCTTATAATATGGGGTACGGCGCCATGCCATGATGTTCTCTTAAACGGGGTCTTCTAGTAAAAAAAGGGTTAGTGTCACATTTTCATATCAATTCTATAATTTGAATCCCATGATGCGAAAGAATGCTTATTATGTTGAAAATTGATACCTTCTGGGATGCATCAATATGAATCAAGCTCTCTGCACCTTCCGCATAGCTCAATTTGCAGCTTTTGACAGTCCATGCGAACGAATTAGGACTGTTTTCGAAACTACTTACTTACTTGAGTAGATTTAAAGTCAGTCAATTCTACTTCTACTTCAAGTAGTTTTAGGTGGCTTCTGGAATAAGTACTTCTACTCGTATCTGAGTAGACTTTTACGTCGCCACTTCTGCTTCTACTTCTACTTGAGTAGCTTTCTAGACCACATTGACCACCTCTGGAGATCAGTCGCCACCACACAACATCGCATCTCAGCCGTTTGCGAGACAACTCGACGCGGCTTACTTCTTAGTCTCATTCCTTTAGGCTATCGGTTTGCTGCTGAAGATTTGAGGTCATAGGTACAACGATTTAGTATTTTAGATGTGCGAAAAACACGAGCTGGTCATGACCTTAGTGGCCGGCCATAATGAACTGAACAGCTAATCTGAGCTGAGACCCTACTAACATTTTCGCATGCTGCGATACCACCAACCGTGGATTCAAGGCTTCCAAAGAGGAAATTGATTTCAGTTTAAAAACATTGTTGCTGATGTTCAAATTTAGGTATTCTTGTCTTCTTTGAATTTTGTCGCAGAACTCGTCGGAGTTCTGTTTGGCACATCTCAATAAACAAAGTCAAAACCTATCCGTTGTTAGATATTCATATTTGTTTTAATTTTTTCATTTTTTGATATTAAAACCGTGTTATGGTGTATATAACAGATTGGTCTTTTGCCCCACATGACAATAAATTCCATCAATAAAAAAGCTACATAACAATTTCAATACACGATATTCTCATTGGGAAGTCAAATGACAGTAAATATATACGTCGTCCCGATGATACTACAAAGTCGATTACGTGTTGCAATATATTGGTATACGGCGAAAAGTTTTCCAAGTTGAATGGGATTCGCTTTCGCTGTGCACTGTTTCTTAGTATCTGTCTGCGTTGTTGCAATGCCGGAAAATCCATTAGAAATGTCGCACGTCTTCGATAACTCCACAATGTGAAATATTTGTTGAACAAACTGAAATTTTCCGTCCAAAAAGTAAGCAACCCCTACGATTCTCTGAAAAGGCAATCCCGCATTCGACGCCCCCATTACCACTGCAATTGATGACTGAACTACAAATGCGATAAAATGATCTTTCCTTCAAACATCACAGATTGCTTTCCAACGGAATGTATTTTCAGATATAGCTTTAATTGCATCCAACACGTATTTATAACGAGAACTAATTTCATCATAATTTCTTCTCTCGTCGAGACCTGTCGTATCTCCGTAGAATTGTCAAATTCGGTTCTCGCATATTACTCCATGTACAGAGGTAGAGCTTATGTAATTCCATACACCGTGTTTCGGACTAAAAGCTCTTCTCACTTGTACAAACAGGTACTCGTAGGATGATGTAGATCTTGGGTAGGATGGTAACCATTGTAATTGACTTCGGTCTACTTCAATTCCTGATCTGTACAGCACATGTGATGTCTGTCAAAATGTAAAATATGAAATCCAGAAGATAACAGTATGTGTTTTTCTTGGAAATAAGTTGTTTTTAGTGTGGATTGCAAGGATGCCGATAGAAAAGTAATTTTATCGCCTTGATCGTTGATAATTGAATCCACGAGTACGCTCACCTGTTGCCCGTGTTGAACAGATAAGGATTCCTCTGTTAGGTAAATTATCGTGGATCACTGACTCAAATTGATGCTTCATGCCCGTGGTATGTTCGTTGCGAAGCCAATAAGACATAATGGCTGGGGTGTGTTCGGACTGTTTCGGCCGTTGGAACACATGTCTGGGATATGTGTGGACTGGGATTGACTGGCGTTATAAAAAGTATCGGTTTAGGGGAAAATATTGTGATTTGCATATCTTTTCGTACTGGTGCAGCCTAGGATAAATGTTTAGATTCAGCGGATTCTCACCGATTCTATACAACCGTCTCACAAAATTATATGTAATCAGCGAAACGGTTACATTACTGGTAACAATCAATGGTGGAAATTATCACGTTGACGAAAAATTCCAGTCTGACAGCATTGACAAATTTTAGCGTCACTGAATGAATCGAAGTCTGCCAACAAGGGAAAATTTTTTAATGAAACTACTTGTTCAGTTCGGGGATATATAGATTCCAGAGGTGGTCAAAGTAGTCATGAAATCTACTCAAGTAGAAGTAGCGACGAAAAAATCTACTCAAGTACGAGTAGAAGTACTTCTTCCATAAGCATCATAAAACTACTTGAAGTAGAAGTAGAATTGACTGACTTTAAAAGTACTCAAGTAAGTAGGTAGTTATGAAAACGATTCTAATTCGTTCACATGGATTGTAAAAAGGTGCAAATTGAGCTATGCGATAGGTGACGACCATTGACGAGCGATTCGTATTGATGCATACCAGCAGGTATCCAATTTTCGATAGCATAAGTATTCGTCAACATCATGGGATGAAAATGATAGGTATTGATATGGAAATGCAATGCTAATCCACTGTTTTCTAGATCAGCACGTTTTAGAAAATAGCATGGTATGGCACCATTCCCCATATTATAAGGCCCGCGGTTTAGTCGAAGAGCATTACGGAGAAGTTGTATAGGATACGGTGTAAACACTTTGCGCGATTAGTGAACGTTAATAAAAAATATGGTGGACCGTAAAAATGCCATATTGTGTAGCTTTATTTCCAGAAATTAAAGGCATTACTACACTTGCTTTTATACTTCAACATGTATGTTATCCAGACAAAAGAACTGATCATAATTATAACTCAAAGTATATCATACTGGGAATTGAAAGTGAATTATAAATACTACTTCTAAAAGCAGAACATGAATTTCGTGTTTATAGTCCAGAAAGTTTCAAAGGTGGTATGCTAAAACAGCTCTAAAACTAAAAAAAATTCAGAGTCCACTTTTCCAGATTTGGACACGCCATGGACATGCTAAATTACGATATGACAAGTAAATGCTATATTGCGAAAGATCAGTTTCAAACGTTATGATGAGCCATATATACTGTGATGAAATATTTGATATGGACGAAGGGCGACAATGTGGTGTGAACGGAACCACGCCAACCCTCTACCTAAATTATATTCACCGACACTTTCGTGAAATCATACTGGTCACTCCGTATCCCGCACTGCCCGCGAAGCGCGACGAAAATTCTGGGCCTAACTAAACTTTTATGAAAATTAAATGTTGATACTCCGTGAAAACATCCCCGAAATTCCTCTGGCTATCTTCCTGATTGGAAGATTAAACTACTTCTACTTGACTAACTGAAAATAGCGAAAAGTAAGTAAGTAGATCACCAAATATTACGAAGTAGAAGTATGAGTAGCGAAAATCAGATCTACTTGAGTAAGTACCAGAAGTAGAGGAAATCTACTTGAGTACTTCGAAAAAGTAGAAGTACTTCGTTACTGACCACCTATGAAGATTCACGAGAACACATTTTTGTCCATAAGCATTAACAACAACAAGATAAATAATAAATTGGCATAATTTATTGAAATAAGTCGTATTTAAGGTTGCATTTTAAACAAATGGTTGTTTAAAACAAATTGTTTAAAACATGTTTCAATTGCGTTTTTTTAAGTTACATAATTACGCCATAATTGAGTAAATACTTTCCAAAAACATGTTGTATGGCCGTACGGACGATTACCGCGCGATATAGCCGACGTATACGATATTGGATGGTTGGAACCTTCGAAATAGTAGGTTCAACAGCTATGGTACGTAGATTAAGATCATTAGCATGGAGTTAATGCCCTGATGATGATGACCGCCGACCGAAAAAATGCTGCATGACGGTGTATGCCTGGTTAAAGATATTTTGGTTCGTATATGACAGATGTTGGAAGAAGTCTATTTCGTCAAAGGAACTATATTGACCTTATATTTTCAATTGTCAATGTCAATCCACTATTACATCACAATTGAATATTCATGACGTTATGGCTTAAAAAACTTGATTTAAACAAGGGCCTTGTTTAATAGTAATATATAGAATAACCAATATTATTGACAGAATGCAATCATGAAGTTCAAAATATTTCGTGCCCTACGCGACGAAACCAACTGCCTGTAGCAAACGGATAAAATAAATGGATAAATTTTGCGTTTGCTGGCTAGTTTGTGAATCACCAAATACTAGGCTTGTTTCACTGCGAAAAGAGTTTATTTCAGTGGATCTTATTTGCAAAGTGAAATGATAAAATGCTCCGTAGAAGAAGAGGGAACGGAGGGTCAATCCTCCAAGAAGACCAATCCTCCTCATTAATCACTTTAAGGGTGACTAATGACCAGAGGTGGTCAGTAATGAAATCCTTCTACTTATTGGAAATACTCAATTAGTTTTCCTCCACTTCTGGTACTAAGTAGATCTGATTTTCTCTACTTCTACTTCTACTTCCTAATATTTTGTGATTTACTTACTTACTTTTCGCTATTTTCAGTTTGTCAAGTATAAGTAGTTAAATCCCCCAATACGGAAGATAGCCTGAGAAATTTCAGGCTGTTTTCACGGAGTATCAACATTTTATATTAGGTATGGTGCAAACCCCTGAAAGGTTCAGGTTCGTGTGAATGCGAACCTTTTTGAAAGGTTCTGTGTGAACGCGAACGTTAACTTTGTGACGTCACATGACGTCATATTGGTAATTTCAACCCTACATTTCAGTGAAGTGATCTACAAGATACCTAGCGACGACTCAGGTCACATTGTGCCACAATGCTGAAGTACATGCTGACTTTTTAAACGTCACCAAATGTATCAAGTGAAGCAATAAAATGTTATATTAATTCCATAAAATCAATATCTTCCGTCGCTTTGCCAACAATTTCAACGAGAACTTGCAACTGCAAGGGAATATAAGCCAGACCAGACAATGTATTCGGCATCTGACTTGCTACATTGATAGTAAGCAGATTGTAAGGAGGGTTTCAATATACTTGCTACTGAAATTACTGCATAAACAAGTTATACCGTAGCCTAGCCAACACCGCAATCTTTAAGATTTGGTTTTTATGAGACAATAAACATATCAAATCAAGATTGATCCCATACGCCTGCTGGATTTCTTACATTAGACAACGATGTATTCTTTAAAACAATTTCAATGACCGGTTGAATAAGCATCCTTTGGTGACTACATACATGTGGTGCATCTCGTTCTTGATGTTGTGTGATTGCGATTCAAGCTCACAGCAGAGAGTCACTAAATATTCACAAATTGAAAACTGAATATTTCGAGAAAACCGAAGCAAGTAAAATTTTTGGCCATGTGCATGCTCCTTAGTGTTGGTTTTTTATGCTGCCAGCGCCATGCAGAGAGTGGCCCGAAGTTGAAATTCAAAGACTTTAGACCAGGGGTCGGCAACCTTTTGCTAGTCGCGGGCCAAATTCCGAGTGCACAACTTTTTGGCGGGCCGGAATTTTTCTTGATACTATATTTAACGCTCACGTCGGTTTAGTACCCTACATTGCTGCAATCTCAATCATACAAATCACAAAAAGGGCAAAACACATGTATTTACACTTCAACAACGCAGCATAAATGTGACACTTGGCGCAGCATGCTTTGTGAAAGAATTTCAACTTCTAATATTAAGTCAGATGAAGCAACAATCAAACCACATTTTAAATGGGCATTAGAATACGTGATCTTAGCTTGCTCTTCGTGAATTCAATTGTTTTAAACTATTTTTCACATGCGTACGCACATGAGTCGGCGATGTTTGTATTTTCAAGGAAAGTTGCTATTTCGTTTCTCAGTTCATACACTCGTGCAAGGATAGCGGCTTGACTTAATGTGCGAACATGGCAGATATACAGGACATCGCCATATTGATTCTCTGCTTCTAGTAATATATGGGGTAGGCTAACTGTCGGTGATCAAGTTTGTGAGACAAAACCAACTTTCCCCACTGTGTCCAAAACACTATTCAGGTTTGTTGTCTTGGCGTACAATGTCTTCTGGTGAATTAAACTGCAGATGACTAACCTACGGAGGCTGGTTATCTCATATGAAACGGAAAGTTTGAGATTTTGTCATTGCGTCTGAGATGTTCCAAGCGTTTTTGAAGCAGAGGAACCGCACCTTTAATGTCGCACCCTATCAGAGTGGCAACACCTTAAAAAGTATGGTATACCTAAGGTTGGGCGATACTCTACATACATTCTCCCTCTCCTATTTTTAGTACGAGATAGGCTACTAATAAACAGTCTTCGCATCAGTTTTATGGCGTAACAATAGACCAATACGACGTAGGATACTGACATCGTAACAATGTCGCACTGTTACCCAGCAGTGCTGTATAGTGCTGCCCTGCAGGTTGGAACTCATTACGAAACGGCGTGCCGTATTCTTGTGATAACTGATTATTTCGTCGCGGGCCGGACGATTTCGCTTGGCGGGCCGGATCCGGCCCGCGGGCCGTAGGTTGCCGACCCTTGCTTTAGACTAAAGATGTTATCATGAAGTGAGGAATTGTAATATATGAAAATTGTTCATGGTGCAGAACCTACGAAGGTTCGTTTGTGAACGTGAACCTCTGATAATCTGAGGCTCACACCAGTGTTGGGATCAAGTCACCACCTTTGAGTCACAAGTCATATCGAATCATTGCACAGTTTGACTCGAGTCAAGTCAAGTCAATAGATTTTCGAAGGTGACTCGAGTCAAGTCAAGTCACCCGTTTTTGGAGGTGACTCGAGTCAAGTCGGGTCAAGCCAAGTCAAGTCACGAGTCAAGTCACAATTCAAGTCAAATTGAATTTTTGAAGTATGAGTGATGATTCAAAGTCATTACATTTTGCTAGCTGTGTGAACGACAGATCAATTCGCCATTTATCTTGAGAGTCAAATAACGAATATAAAGTTGAATAAACATGAAAAAGGACGTATCGCCCACGCACACGTGGAACTGTACAGATACATGCTACAGTCAGTTTATATCAGCAAAAATATAGTACCGAATACGAAGCCCCGAGAAGTTGAAACAAATTGATATGGTACAATGATCTACATTACCCATCTCCACACATCCGTAAGAATATAAACGCACGTACTATATTTGTTCGATTCAAATCATACAAGAGGGTTGGCAAGCATTGGGCCTTCTAAGAAACAGAGACACATTGATATTAGATTAATCTACATATTAGGACAGGGCTGGCCAACCTTTTCAGCCAAAGGGCCGCATTCGATTGACGAAATTTTGCGCGGGCCACTATTTGCACGAAGCGCGAAATTTTTTCGAAGTTTATAGGTCAATAATATTGTCACTTGACTGTATTGCGGGCCTGCTGTATATCGCTGGGCTAAGTTTGCGAGGACTGGGCTATTCGGCGCATGGACATATCGATATCGAAAGCTGCGACCAACATGCGTCAATCATTTCGTGCCTAGGTTTCATAGGCGACGGTCTTACTGCAGCGCAAATGCAAGGTCGCATGTGTTGAACGACACTTTGTCTCGTGATCGCGAATATAGTTAGACTCAATCTGAGGTGTTTTTCCATTTTCACAAAAAAGCAACAATATTAAAAACAAGAAATCGAGTGACAACATAATTTTTACCTTTGATTAATCTATCGCAAATTATTCGGCTTTATTGTATTGTACGAAGATATACCAATATGTGAATGGTTGATGGATCTGTCAATGCGTCGTAACTGATATTTTAGTCATCACATCTCAAGTGTTGCGGCAAGTCTAATCAAATTTTTGGTTGGCCTTGCAAGTTCACAATCAGTGCAATCCATTTTTGATGGTATTAGAAATTTCGGTAATTACCTCGCGGGCCACTCAAAACCTTCTCGTGGGCCACGGGTTGGCCAGCCCTGTATTAGGACAACGTAAGCTGTGATCGCTTCGTTTGTGGTCAATGTATTTGTGATGTTACAAAGGAAGACCAGTGTAACGTACAATCAGTGAATTACAGGTTGTTCTCACAAGTGACAGCGGCGTATCTCGAAGGATGCGAACACATACAAGATACAGTGATTTGATCGACGCCGTTTACTCAATGACTCGAAATTGACTCCTAAATTATGCTCCGAGTCACGAGTCAATGCGTGTTTCTAAAGCTCCGAGTCAAGTCAAGTCATACAAAAAAGTTGACTCTAGTCATCCCAACACTGGTTCACACACAGAACGCGAACGTGAACTTCACGTTCACACCATCACTATTCATAAAAGTCAAATAAAGCCAATAAATTTTGTTGCGCTTCGTGCATAGTAGTGATGGAGTGACAACTATGTTTTCACGAGAGTATCAGTGAATAAAATGTAAGTGCCGGATTGCTTGGTTCCTCTCACATCGCATTGTCGCCCATATCAAATATTTCATCGCAGTAAATAAGGCCCACCATAACGTTTGAAACTACCGTTTTGCAATCTAGCAATTACTTATCATATCGTAATCTAACAGCCCATTACGTGTCTTGCTAATCTGGAAAATCCAGCTTTTTCGAAAGTTACACCTGTTTTAGCAGATCACCCTTGAAGCTTTATGGACAAAAGCCATGGGTGGTATTTGAATTTCACTGTCAATTCCGAGTATCATACTATGAGTTCTCATTACTTTCAGTTCTTTTGTGTGCAGAACATATCTGTCGAAACATAAAAGCTAGTGTAGTGTAGCCTCTATTTTCCGAAAATTAAGCTACACTAAATATAACTTTTACGATCCTCAATATTTGTTATTAACGTATACTTATCGCGAAAAGTGATGAAACCGTATCCGATACAAGTATTGCTCTTCGCCTAAACTTGACGCTTATATTATGGGGTATGGCGCCATGCAATGATATTCTCCATGCACGGGGTCTTTTAGTAAACAAAGGCTTAGTATCGCATTTTCATATCAATACTGTAATTTGCAGCCCATGATGTGAAACAATGCTTAGTCTGTCGAAAATTGATACCTCCTAGGATGCATCAATACGAATCAAGCTCTCTGTACCTGCCGCATAGCTCAATTCGCAGCATTTGACAGTCCATGCGAACGAATTAAAATTGTTTTCAAACTACTTACTTACTTGAGTAGATTTAAAGTCAGTCAATTCTACTTCTACTTCAAGTAGTTTGAGATGGCTTATTTAAGAAGTACTTCTACTCGTACTTGAGTAGATTTTTTTCGTCGCTACTTCTACTTATACTTGAGTATATTTCTTGACTACTTTGACCACCTCAGCTAATGACCAACGCTATTTGAGGATTGAAGAACTGCTGTTTCGGTCCTTGATACGACACGCAACCATAAAACTGCCTCGACCGAGTAGTATTTCAAGCAAATGTGTTTTGCGCTCAGGTAAAGATCTCAATAATAAAAGAATATACAGCAATATATTTTGGATACATAGATGAGTGGAGCTAGGTTAGTAGTTGAAAGCCTTCTATCTTGGTCGATATCGCAAAATTTAGAAAACATCTGAAACGAGAAGACCATATATTCACTGAATAAAATTACAAAGTAGTCAAAGCGGCAGACAAATAGCGCAACAAAAATTCTCTAGCTTACGAAATGAGACTATCAACGCTAGACTATAAAGATCACCAGAGGTCAAATCGGAGATGGCCCAATAGCCTGATGTAGGGGTCGGCAACCCCGGGCTCGCGTGCCCCAAGTAACACACAAGATAATTTTTTTCTAGGTTGCCAAATGATTTGACGCACACGACCACTCCTAACCCTGTTTTTGCAAAAAATGTTTTCAATGTTGAAGAAGATCGAAGGTGAACGGAAATTATTTTGTAAATCAACATAAAGTTAAGTCTTTTAGAGCAGATTTTATTTGTCTTGAAGATTTTTTCTCCGTGCTTCGCACGCTTTACTGAATCCGGATTTCTTGTTTTATTGTAGGAGTTACACCTCATACCACCACAAATGATATGTATCGAAGAAAAATATGCATAAAATAAAGAAATGGGTCCTACCGTAGGCCATCTTAGTAATGATTGGGGAACGGTATCAAAATATCATAAGAGACCGCCGGGATGCTTTAGTCTCGCGTTTTGGCCAAAACGTTTGATATTGATGTCTTCAGACACCGGAGTGTCCGGCGCCGAATAGTTCTGTGCAGACAAACCAAATTTCTGACCAACTATACTGAGACATCTAACCGACTTGTACAATATTGGGGTGGGTACATTTTTTTCTTGATCAAGCTATATCGTTGCAACAACGCTGGTGCACGTGTCACTTATTGGATACGGTACCGAACATACTACACATGACTGGCGTAACCGATACCATTGTCAGCTACAAATAAACGGTTGGTGGAACTCATTGCTTGAAACGATAAATATGACATAACCAAGAATATCAATATAGATTATCTATTATCTATTATGACATATCTTGGCATGCTACGCACGAAAGGTAGCCTACCCCTGGCCTAGTGAATTCACGACACTATAATAAAATATCCGGTATACAATGAATAGGCATTAGCATTGTTTGTGGGACGTAATATCGACACTCCCTAATGTGTGACTTCTTCATTGGCTCTCAGACTGGGGGCTCGCCCCTTGGGGGGAGTGAAAGCATTTTAAGGAGGCGCGAGGACGTGTGAGAGAAATGATGTTTCTAGAGCTCGGAATGAGTTTGACCTGTGCTGAAACTGACAAGTTTCAACAACTACTATAATGCTGGCTATGCTACAATTTTAAATGCCATAATTGCGTCGTACCATCCATTCACCGATATTAGATTTTCACTGATAACAAACTGAATTCGTGTCGCTGATGATTTTTATAGTCTTTCTGTCAAGCATTTGTGCAGAGTACGTAGAAAGGCACAAAGTGAAGGAGAAATAAGATATTTCATTGTAAAATAATGTCATATGCCACGTATAATATGCCTTTTGAATCTGATAAAAAGGATTGAAATCGAAGTGACTTACAACGTCGAAGTATATACTCAATTTAGACACGTTTTGTATAATGCCCCTCTTAAGAAGCGCATTTTAAAACAGCTTAAAAGTACCCTACTCATTTGAATTAATGTTGCCGAACACCTGTTGTTTTTCCCCTGAAGTAATACCAATTATGAATGTCGTGCGGGATGAGCTAGTGGTGTTTATATTTAGCTTATGGTCTGGGACGTTTGAGCAAAGCTCAAGTAGGGTAATATAGGGTATTCGCCATCAATATTCAATACAGCTAACATATATATATGCTACGTCCTAAGACTCCTAACTTAATATGATTTTATAAATAACAAAAAATGCAAATGAAAAAATACTCGCGCCTGGTGCGATTTAATTCCAGCTCATAGTTATTGCTTTGTGTATAGTCCGAATATCATATTTAAGAAGTCTCCCAACAGTCAAAACATTTCAAGCTGTAAATTATACGTTCTAATTGTGCCCATTCTTTTATTTTGGATATGACGATAAGGGGGGGGGGACTTTTTCATTATCATCTAGTGGACGTGTCTAAAAACGTTTTAGAACCGCTGGATTACTGGATAGAAATCAAAAATTCAACAGGTCGGTGATACTAGAAACACATCTTTCGTTATAATTATTCTGTGCACACGCAATACAGAGATCAATAAGTAAGAGACTACTTACCGAAAGATTATACTTCATTCCCAGATAAAACTCAACGTGCACCGAGCCATATGGCATAATCCTCCGAACCAAGTCCTCTACGGCATTTTGTTGAGCTCGATCATGAAGTTCGGCCAACAAAGCTCCATGCTTGGCGCATTCTGCTACTGCTCTCTCGTAATTCGTAATATCCCTTGATGATGAGAGATAAGGAACAGTGAAACATCTTCCCTTTAAAAGCAGCCCTCCTTGTTTTACGCAGTCAATTTCTGTAAACGTCGCATTCAAAGGTACTGCTCCTCGACAACTTTCTTTTACAAAGATTTGCAGAAAACACTGGTCTACAAATTTCGAAAAATATTTTGCGCCAAAAATATGAATGATTGAACTAGGCTAATTTTAGGTTGTTGAATCCGATTCTGTGCTCAAAATTTTTCTATCACGTCATATTTTTTTCGTGTGAATTTTTTTCATTTTCATAAATCAATCAAATTTTGGCTCTCGTTAGTGGCATCACGGTAAGCATACAACAGCAGCAGATCAAATAGTGTTATTCAAATCATCTATCATGAAACGGGGATTGTTGTAATACAGAATGAGTGAGTTTTCGGTGAACTTGAATCCATTGATTCTCTATCTTCCTTCATTCAGAAGCTCTTTCCGACCCATAAAATAACAATGGGCTACAAATTTCGAAAAAAAAATTATGTCAAAACTTTTAATGATTGATTCAGGCTAATATTAGGTTGCTGAATCCGATTCTGTGCTCTGATTTTCTTTTTCACGGCAGATTCTTTCGGTATGTATTTTTCTCAGTATAATAAATTATTCAAATTTCGGCTTTCGTTAGTTACATTACGGTGAGCGTACAACAGCAACAGATCAAATATTGCTATCGAAATCATCTGTGATTTTGGGACCTGGGTTGTTGTAGAACAGAATAACTGAGATTTCGGTGAACTTGACTCCAGTTGTTCTCTATCTTCTTACGATAAGGACCTCTTTTCGACCCATAAATTTATATGTGGATGCAACTATTGTTAGTCGGTAGCAGTTATCATCTTTATATACCAATCTTAGTTTGAAGATTGTTATTTGTAGCTCTATACCAGTGGTTCCCAACGTGGGTGATATCGCCCCCAAGGGGGCGATTTGGCGGCCTAGGGGGGCGAAAATGACGAAGAGGGCGATAGGGGGGCGAAAATGGACAAAGGGGGCGACAGGGGGCGAAAATAGCGAAGGGGGCAATAGGGGGGCGATGACGCGTTAAAACGGCTGTATAGGAGTCCAGTCGGATAAATGAACTTTTTTTTTAGTCAACCCGCCGATGACTATAGATTGTATACCGAATTTTCGGTTCACAAAATATGGGGGGCGATGATCGGCGTTGAGCTTGAAAAGGGGGCGATGAGTCGAAAATGGTTGGGAACCACTGCTCTATACCTAATTTAGTTCCCTGTGTAATCTATTTTTATACATCTGTCCTGCAGACTTAATCGGTCAGTGACTGTTTTGTGACAGCATACTGCTCTTTCGTAAAACGTAAAAGTTTGCAAACAATAAATATTGTATTGTTGGTATATTATATAGAAGTGAATTCTTCAATTCGGTACATCATTCAAATATGTGACCCTTCTTCAAGCTTGATTTGAAACATTAAAAGAAACAGGCTGTCTTATTTTCGAAAGAAAAAATTGCTTATCATGAGAACGTGAAATAATTTGTCATCATTAATCTCCGCCTGTACTTATAATGCTAATTCTAGTAAACTAGAGCTGGTCGAAGTGATCGGCGTTGCTACTCAAGTAGCACATATAACGCCCTGCATTTCTACTCAATTACAAGTAGAAGTAGTAATTTCTAAGACACGTGAAAACTATTTCAAGTGGCAGACGAAATGAAAGGTCTGAGAGTTACTAAAAGTCAGTAAATATCTAGGTATACTTGGTCGGAGGAGGGTGGTCGCCAGGGTTGTAGTGACTCGAGTCATGACTCGACTCGAGTCCGAATCGAGTCACGATTTTCTGATGACTCGACTTGACTCGAGTCATTTTTTTCGAAATCCGTAAATGACTCTACTCGACTCGAGTCAATCTGTGTATTGACTCGACTTGGACTCGAGTCATTACGCATGACTCGAACCAAGTCATATGACTCGAGGCTCAGACTGCCAGGAACGACATTTCATTGTAATTTCGAAGAATAGTAAAGTAAACACACTATTGAGATTTCGTCTAATGGTACTGATACTTGAAAATGCAGCCAGAAACAGCTAAAAGTGAGGAAAATTGGTGTATTATAAATGCGAACCATTCGATATCACCAAACATAGTTATAAAAAGTGGATTTAACAAGACTTTAACTGGAAACTGAGCCTTCAACATATTGACTTGGACGCGGACTTGAGTCATAATACCATGATTCGGACTCGACCCTCTGCTCACTTACTTCGACTCGGACTTGACTCGGTGTTGAATTGAAAATGACTCGACTTGACTCGAGTCAAAACTATAAAAGTGAGATTGACTTTCAACAGTTAGTCGGACGTGGCTACATACGAAATCGTTGGATGTATCGTCGCAGCCAACGCAAAATGACGATAATGACACCACCCATGGGCAGAAACTTCGAAAAAATATATTCATTTACCGTAATTCAGAAGCTATTTCCTTCGTTTCTTATGACAATTTAACTAATGATAGTGGTGCAATATTATCCTTGAACTACTTTCTACTTCACAAAAACCAAATTGCAAACGTAATTAGTTGATCGAGAATACTGTTCAGGTAGATGTTGAAGTAGTTGTAAAACATTGCCACTTCCGTAAGTACTGCAAGTAGCAAAAATGTACTTGAGTACCTCTAAAAAGTAGAAATATACAGCATATATAATCTCATAAACGTGATGTGATAGAGCAAAAATAACGTTAGATTCGTATTCAGCGCACCCAAATTAGATGTAATTTACTTAAAGAAGTCCTGGCGCAAAAATCGTGTAGACTAGTGAAATTGAGTTGTGTTTACTATGGCGCTGCTCTCTGTTGAAGAAAATTGAAAGGTAACACGACATCAGTAATTTGACTGCTGCAAACGCAAATACGTTCACATCAGACAAACACAGGCCGATATCTTGTTTGATATGACACACTGCGCTATACTTGTAAAAAAGGGCCGTAACCGAAGCATCGTAAATTCTCAATTGGTTGTGGAAAGCTCAATGGAAGACATATAATTGATTCATTATTTCCACCCCGATAACCCAGTTTAGTATATCCGCGAGGTCGGTTGCTTTATCCTTGACGATGGAACGAAAAGCATATACCGAATTATTTGAGAATCGGAACTGAAGTTAGATTGACGCATGTGTAAACGCACTGCTGACAATATATGGAAAACAATTGCCTAGACCAGGGATAACTTTTTTGGATATCTATCGATATGGTTACGGACGTTGACATCAACTAAACCATTATTCAAATAGAATTGCCGGTATTGCACAACTCATGATATCTGAGTACCAGCAAATCATTGGATGCTGAAATTACAGTCTGCATTTTGTGCGCTGACGTTGCCGGAACTGTAAAATGTTTACTCAAATCATGGACGCATGTAGGGGTAGGCCTATATCGAAATGTTAATAGACAACGACGTTCGATAGCGAATTCGAGACAACATGCCCGCGATTATTGCCGCAATCCGAGTTGAACACTGCTACATATCTTTATTCCATACCTGATGTTAAGATTGACAGATGTCTTGAAAGTTCACCAATTGTTGAGTTTAGTCCGGCCAAGTCTAAATTGTAGTTAAAGTTCATGAGTTATTCAAAGTTTTGGGTGGCGCAAGGTTAGATATATTCTTACATGTATTGACTTCAATATGGATAGCTTCCTTTATCCTGTGGTAGTCCACTGTTCCTGGCGGACCATGGTTCCCGGGCATACCTTGCATTCCTGGAAATCCTGGTGGCCCCATCTTTCCAGGAGGTCCCTGTTGTATGTCATACCGAGGTCCCGCTTCAGCTGATACGCCTTCTGTGAATACATCTTCAATGTTCTTGCAAACAAAATGTTGTTGCTTGCTCGACACAAAGCGCAAGCACAATGCAAGGATGGGGATTAATCTCCCAATATTCTTTGCCATGGCCTTGCAATGTACAATAATTACCTATTGAAACCAAAACAGTTATTAGTTCAGCCCGCAGTTATCAAATCCAATACAGTCGATTACACTGTCCTCTCAGTGTATAAGGGCTGATGGTCAAGCGTTAGAACCTAACGTCGAATCTCGAATTTATTTAACGAAACTTTCACGAACGGATATATTTTCACATAGAAATCAGGAAATTTTGCAATTTTCAATTTTGAAAGTAAACGTCGGCAGCGACGCGGCTGCTTCTCGTAGTAGGCTAGCCTATACTGCGTGCAGCGATATCAGGGGCAGTCATCCCGTAGCCCGCGGACCACATGTGGCGTGCGAGAAGGTTTTGAGTGGCCCGCGAGGTAATTCCCGAAATTAGATATATTATCAAAACTAGAGTGCACAGATTTTGAGCTTGAAAGGCCAACCAAAAATTTAATTAGTCTGGCAGCAACACTTGAGATGTTGATGACTAAAATAACAGTTCCGTCGCATTGGCAGATCCATGGACCAGTCACATTTTTTGGTAGATCATCGTAAATTACGATAAAGTAGAATTCTCACGCTTCGCACAATATGTTATCGCTCGATTTCTGGCTTTTAATATTGTTACCCCCTCCTGAAATGAAAAAAGAGACTAATAAACCAGATTGAGTCTAACTATATTCGTAGGCACGAGAGAAAGTGTCGGCCAATATGCGACCTTTCGATTGCGCTCGCAGAAAAACCGTCGATGATGAAACTTTTGGCAGAAAAGGATTGACGCATGTTGGCCGAAGTCTTCGATATCGATATGCCCAAGCGCCGAATACTTCTGACCTTGCAATCTGAGCCCAGTAATATAAAGCAGACCCGCAATATACTCAAGTAAAAAGGTTATTGACCTATTGCCCTTACCTATGTATAAAATTTGAAAAATTTAGGTGCCTTGCGCGGCTAGTGGCCAGTGCAATTGTTCGGCAATTACATATGACCCTTGGGCCGAAAAGGTTGGCCACCTCTGAGCTATATGGACGATATGAAGTAAGCTCGTCGACAGTCATCGTCCGAAGAAGATACATACTGAAACAACGCAAATTTAACTGTAATTTGAACCACTGCGGTGGAACAGGCTGATGCCTCGTTGGCTGGGACAGCAATAATTCTCTGTACGTAACAATCCCGGATTACGTTAAGAATGTCTGGTCCGTACTTGAAATATGACAGAACATATGGCTCTACCTGCCGCTCAGCATAAGGTATACATTTCAACTCCGATTACTTCAATTGCAAACTCAAGCTTTTCGTCATGACACTCATGACTTAGCCCGCGATAAGGTCGCCCCGAATAGGATATTGAAAATTTTGTATTGCCAACATCAATATCATATACATGAATTTATTTTGGATAGTCCGTACTGTTAACGAAAAGAATGTGTATTTCCACTCGTGTACCACCCCTGATATACCGACCTCAGACTTATACCGCGGTATGAATAAAGTACAACATTTAATGCAAATTATGCATGCATGTAGGACCACGATATCACTCTGAGTTGGCTTCTGATTTCGCGTACCACCCTTTTCGACCTTTCGGGTATGAGTTCACACTCTTTTCGCTACTAAGAGTGCGATGTTGAAAAGACTACGTGGATTCTAGTTTAATCTTACCATCTGATCAATAAATGCGAGTTCTCAATGACGCAGCGCCTATATTCATGATGTCTGAAACATCGTTATGCACCCAAAATACCAAGCAGTGTAATATCAAACAACTACGCAATCGCATATATACCCTTGGCATGCAATAACGAAAAAAAATGGTGCGTGACCAATTTGGCACGACTTTAGTTCCAATCGCATGAATAATCTGCATTCGGTGAATTTGAGACCGAGTTTCGTGACCAATTTTCGAGATTGTCGCTCATAACTTCGCACCGTTTCTTCTACCATTTCCAGAGAACAGGTGCATCAACCGCAAGCTACATGCTAAGTTCCTCTCATCTAATGTCTGGCCCCGGCTGGTTTCCTTTCAAAACGATCAGTGCCAACGTAACGATAAAATGCCACAGCTGCTGTTAAGAATAAAGTATATATTACTCAAACAAAAAACAGATGAGACCTCCGATATTCTGAAATTTTACTTCGATCAATGTTAATTAGTTAAATGACGCGTTGTAGTAAAATCTCTAAAGCTCTACACTACATATTGGATATTTACATGGCGATACTAGCTCATAGAAACGGTATCCTCAACAACGAAGAAAATGCAGGCTACTTTGAAAGAAAGAGTGGGCGATGTAATATATTTCCATGCAAACATTTTGAAAAAGAAAATGACACCATAATCGATGCGATGATAGGTCGACATAACATTTGTATTTTCACTCAGTATTAACTATGATGTCAGTTATTTCAGTAGTACCTCAAACCAAATTTCTTAGTTGGAATATGTTAGTAGTAATGTTTCCCGGATTTTGTTGTTAGACCCTCATCTCATATGTTCCAGTTTTAATGATTCTAACGTTACTATAAGCAGGTGGCGAGATAGCGCAGTGGTATAATCCGCGGCTGCAATACCAATGGGTGGGGGTTCGACTCCGACCGGGGTCGACTTCAGAATCTCGATACCCAAGTGTTGGAGATTTGCCTAGGCTCCTCCTCGCCACCACATCCGCGTAAGCGGTGCCTTGCAACAAGCATAGAGGTGGGCCGCGCTATAAGTCGGCAGATACGGAAAACAATGAACAATATCGGCCTGGTGTAAATGACCATAGTAGTCGACAAACACCATGAATACCACAAGGCAAGCAAACAAACAAGCATTATTTCATTCTCACTATAAAACATTTTCGCACATTTTCCGATGCTTGGTAATGATCGCAATCATTTAAAAGGTTAATGGTCAATGGATATCGCTATATGAACACATCACAGTAGTTTCTGCCATTATAATGTATTACGTCGCGGTTAAAAACGAAATTTCTCGGATATTTATTCGTGGCAAAAGATAGTCGCTGTATCGTTCGTTGTGAAGTTAATCTGCATTTGGCCGATAGCGGAGTACATGAATGGGTGCGTAGATTTCCATCAAGTCGATTTTCTCTGGGTTCGACTTCAATAAAGTGGGGTAATTCAAGCAAATACAATGTACTATACAAGGTATTGTATACGAGCTTTCTCGGGGTGCTAACAACGTGTCTGGGTGCGAAAAATTGAAAAGCTAACGCCACGGAAATTGTCGTCAAGATTAAGCTTTAGCGCCGACAGCCACTTGGTGTCAAATTCCCTAATTCATCACAGTCCAGGATGTTTCAAACTACTTTCGCTTGCGATAAAATTATTAAGATGGCGTTCGGGCATCAATGCGGGTCATGTTTCGTTGTGTTGTCAATACAATATGTCTGCTCAGTGCTCAATCTGATGTGCTATTATAGCTGCTAAAGTTGTTGGCAGACGCACGAAATACTGCACTGTTCTGTTCGCAACGGCGCAGGTCCGATTTTAGATGATCAAGCGATAACTACAAACATTATATTTCAGAGCGATCAATCAAAGGCGAGCACTACTATGATTTGACAATTCGCGAAGCAAGATTCGCAAGCATTGTGAATATGGTAGAAGTACACAATGGCCACCGAACAGTCGTAGGTGTTGTATATCATATATATCGTGGTATCTGCGTGTACTCTAAAGTGGTGAAAAAAAAAACGATTGGATCGCTCCCATTTGGTTTTTATTTGATTAAATTGTGGTAATTCAACTTACTGTTGAGCCCGGGTTATTTCAAGGCGCTACTAAGTAGGGATGATGGGAACGTGAGGTTCGCGTTCACGTTCTCTGTGTGAAACTTAGAAATTTGGAGGTTCGCGTTCACCAATGAACCTTGGTAGGTTCTGCACTGTGGACCTTTTTCATGTATTACAACTTTTTCCGTCATTATAACGTCTTTCATTGTAATTCTTTGCACTTCAACTGTGGATCACTCTCCCCATGGCGCTGGTAACATGAAAATAAATTTAGGACTAACCGAGCATGCACGTTGCCGAAAGTTTGCTTGGGATGTTAAGCTTTCCGTTTGCGAAACTTTAGTGACTCTCTGCTGTGAGCTTTACCCGCAGTCAACAAATAGCAAGAACGAAGCACACGGTATGTAGAAAATCAGCGAATTGTGCTTAGTCAACCAATCAATTATTCACAGCAACAAAATATATATAAAGAATGCATCGATGTCCAATGTGAAAATCTATCAGGCGCACAGGATCTATCTTGATTTGATAACCTTGTTGTATCCTAAAAACCAAATCCTTCCGATGGGGGTGTTGACTACTGTATAACTTGTTTTGGAGATAATATCTGGGGCAAGTATAGAAACCGGTGTTTCACTCTTAAGAAGTGAAGCGACGGAAGATATAGACTTTGTGGAATTAATATACGATTTGGTTACACCAGATGATAAGTGACGTTTATAAACTTAGCATGTACTTCAGCATTCCAGAATAATATGGCCAGAGTCGTCGCTAGTTATCATGTACAATTATATACTACTTTACATAAATGCAGGGTTATAATTAGTAATAGGACATCACGTCGCGTTCATACGATCCAGAACCTTTCAGAACTTCACATCTCTCCGATAGCAATGAGCAGTGTTGGGATGACTCGAGTCATGACTTGACTCGAGTCAGACTCGAGTCAACTTTTTCGTATAACTTGACTTGACTCGAGTCACTTTGAAAAAATGACTTGACTTGACTTGACTCGGAGCTTCGAAAATGTGCATTGACTCGTGACTCGGAGTAAAATTTACGAGTCAATTTCAAGTCATAAAGTAAACAGTGTCAAAAAAATCGCTGTATCTTGTGTATGTTCGGATTGTTCCAGATGCGCCGGTGTCACTTGTGAGAGCAACCAGTCATTAACTGATTCTACGTTACACTGATCCCCCATTGTTACATCACAAATAAATTGACCACAGACTAAACCAGTGGTTCTTAACCTTTTTTCTTCCAGCGCCCCCTTTCAAAAATTATTGTGCTCCAGCGCCCCCCCCCCAACTACATATTGTAAGAAATGTAATAAAGACAATGAGTAAGAGGGAGGGCCGTAACAGCACTTCGTTAACCCCCCTAAAAACGATTGCCTTGCGCATCCATAGCGTGATAGACCGAACTTCTGAGGGCTTCGCACCCACGAACCCCATATCGTGATTTTGATGGTCAGCAAAGTTTGTGTGGCCTGGTCGCCCTAGGTACCAAAATTTTCCATAATGCATGAATGAATAGGTGGTAATTTCATATTTAAGTCGCTATAAACCTTTTATCCTCTCAGCCCACGTAATCATATTTACCAGTAGCACTGAGTGAGCTGTTGTATAGGAAAATAAAGGGCACGTAATTAATAATTAAACATATTCGGGCGTGCCCGCAGGTACAATTATTCGTTACCAGGGCCGTAAAAGCACTTTGTCAGCCCCCCCCCCAAAAAAAAACGTTGGTCCTGGACCCCCATCGGGTGATAAACCAGACTTCCGGGGGACTTCACTCCCAGACCCCCATTAAGCTGTCCGCTATTTGCTGATAGCCTATTAGGTATCTACATTGGGTGTCCATTTACTGAGGCAGCTATTCTCGCCTATTCGCACGAAGTGCGAAAAATTTCACTAATTAATGATTGAATTGGTCAATATCATCAGGAATTGCATGTAAATTGAGATCAATTTTTATGCTCTCTCTGCTCACGTAAACACATTTACCGGTAGAGCTGAGTGAGGTGCAATGTTCCCTCTAAGCTGCGCACGTGCGCAGTGCTGACACGGTCTCTGCGCACAGAAAATCTACGTTGCGCACAACAAATCCGGAGTTATTACCTTTTTTTAGTCGTTACGCACTGTTGTCCAAGGGTCAGCGCAGTGAGTTTTTGAGTGTGCGCAGACTCATCAAAACTTAAAGCGAACATTGTGAGGTTTCTTGGAAACTGTGGGGCCCGTTACTAATAATTAAACATATTCGGGCAGTCGAACCCGTTGGTATGACTTCGTTGCATGATGTTATTTCGTGACCCCCTGTCTGCAATATCAAAAGATATAGAATTGCTCAACGGGGATATCGCCAAACAGGAATATCCCTGTCGCCCAATCGTACTAAACTAAAAGACGCACACGATTTCAGATTGGTATTTCTTCACTGACATATAATTTTTCCCTGCCAGATGGAATTCGTCTTCTGGGGTTCAGATTGCCAAGACAGGAACATTCGGTGTCAGTCATTTAGGCGCCCATGGACGGACAATTAAACCTATATGTATTTTGAAGGCTATATGTAACGAAGTTTTCGGTGTTAATTTGCTCTGAATACTCATTAAGGATATGTTCTATCACCACATCATCTACTGCGAAGCCATTTTTCTCCAGCGCCCCCCATACCGCCCCCCTGAGCCCAGCGCCCCCCATATCGCCCCCTGAGCGTTTCCGCCCCCTTCAAGATCGCCAGCGCCCCCTGGGGGGCGCTGGGGGCAAGGTTAAGAACCACTGGACTAAACGATCACAGCTTACATTGTCGAAGTAGTAGTAGAAGATTAATCTAAATGGCAATGTGCCTCTGTTTCTCAGACGGCACAATGCTTGCGTTGCGCGGTGCTCACATTTACCAACCCTCTTGTATGATTTAAATCGAACAAATACGGTTTGTCCGTTTATATTCTCACGGATGTGTAGATGGGTAGTGCACTCTATTGTATCACATCAATTTGTTTCAACTTATCGAAGCTTCGCATCAGGTCCTATATTTTGGCTGGTAATAACTGACTGGAGCATGTAGCTGTACAGTTACTCGCGTATTTTATTAGCAGTAAGGGATACAACGTCTTTTTACATGGATATTTACCTAGATATTTGGTACTTGATTCAAGATAAATGATCAATTAATCCCCTTTCACACAGCTAGAAAAATGTTATGGTTCTGAATCATCACGTATACTTCGAAAATTCAATTTGACTTGATTTGTGACTTGACTCGTGACTTGACTTGACTTGACTCGAGTCACCTTTGAAAATCGATTGACTTGACTTGACTCGAGTCAAAATCTTCGATGATTCGAGATGACTCGTGACTCGAAGGTAGGGACTTGATCCCAACACTGGTAATGAGTAGGGATGGTGTGAACCTCTGAAAGGTTCTGTGTGAACGCGAACGTGAACCTCATGACGTCACGTGACGTCATATTGGTAATTTCAACCCTACATTTAAGTGAAGTGATAGCCTTTATTAATGTACAAATGCTGAAGTAATATTTGACGTTTTAAACGTCGCCAAATAACCTCATAAAATCAATATCTTCCGTCGCTTTGCCAACAATTTCGACGAGGACTTGCAAGGAGATATAAGCTTGCGCCTTAACGGGCTTAACCCATCATCATCATCATCATCATCATCATTGGTTTCTTAGCAATTTGATCAGTTCAATACACCACAAAAAATGCGATACAATGAAAAGACAGGAATATGTCGACAAGACAGGACAGACAGGAAGACCCCTGTTGAAGACCGGACGTATTCGGCGTCTGAGTATAGCTACGTTGATATTGACCAGAGGGTGAAACGGGTTTCTACACTTGCTACCGATATTACCCCAATAACAAGTTATACAGCAGTAGCCAACACCCCGATTGCACGAATTTGGTTTTTATCATACAATAAACATGTGAAATCAAGATTGACCCCGTACACCAGCTACATTCCTTACATCAGACAACATTTCATTGGTTGGTTGATTGAATGAGCATCAATCGCGGACTACCCACAACGTCGTGTATTTCGCTCTGTGTGATTGCGGGTCAAGCTAATAAACAGAGAGTCACTAAATATTCGAGCAAACTTTTGTAACAAGTATAATTTTTGACATTGTCCAAGTACATGCTCGTTTAGTGTTGATTTTGTATGCTGCCAGCGCCAGGCATATAGTGGCCCGCTGTTGAAATGCGACAAATCTCAACCGAAGATGTTATAATGAAGAGGAAATTGTAATGTATGGATAATGTTCACAGTGCAGAACCTACCAAGGTCCATATGTGAACGTGAACCTCCAAATTTCTGAGGTTCACATACAGAACGCGAACGTGAACCTCACTTTCATAGCATCCCTACTAATGAGGTGTTTTGATGCAAACAAGGTTTAGATGAAGACTTCGGAAATTGTCACAAATTAACCGTAAACGTCGACAACGACTTTGTTACAAATTTTAACATGGCTACATATTTTTCGGGATATTTCGGAAAACTCTGATGTGGAGGCCAAATAAACCTAGAAAAACCACGATCCTAGATTTCACTGAAATATCGATAAGATGTATGTGAAACTGGAGCCTGACAGACATCAATTACAGTAACAGTCATAGCAGCCTTTGATATTGAATCTCCAACAGTTCATACTACACACTTTTGCTCGTTTAACACTGCAAATATGTTGCTTTCCTCTCGGCGTATCGCTATGAAACAATTGGTGCGCAGCGTCGATAGTTGTTGGTGTATTAAATATATCTATATCAGTGCTCTTCAACCTTTTTCGACGTGGTACACCCTTTTAACGTTTGCTCAAAACTCGTACACCCCTGTTCATTTGGGGTCTTCAAAAATGACTTTTTTTCTCAAATCGTACTGGCTACTTGATAACATTGTTAGGTTACCTAACTTAAGCCAACACACCAAATTTGGTTCAATTCCAACCGGTAGCCGTATTGCTACGGGAGAAGAAAGTTTCTATTTATTATATAAAATAAATACCAAAAAATTTGAAATTTTTCTGTTCACCCATGAAAGTATTAGGTTGTCTATAAAAACGATGTCCTTCAAATTTGGTTCAATTCCAACCAGTAGAAGCGAAGTTATTGCCGTCAAAAAATTTGTATTTGAATAAAATAGTATTTGGTCACAGAGTCTATTCGCAGCCAGTTAAGCCACCCGCCACGCAAATTGGAATTTATTTCGTGTCAGCCCAACAACAGCATGACATTACGAACGATAATCAACCTAAATGTAATAGTATTGGGGAGAGAGTAGGTTAAGTTGCTGCTGCAGAAGCGGCAATTCAGATCAGCGATGATAGCAGGCGCACCAGCCTACTACGTATCAGGCCTGCCCCACACCACACACAGTCGATAGTAGCACTTGGGCTGCAAGAGATGTCAGTAACCTCAGATCGTATGCCGCTATACACAGTCTATTTTTCGCTAATTTGCATACCTAATAACAAAATACTAAATTTCAAATGTATGGCGAAATATTGGAAATAAAATCGGCATTTTAAAACGAAAGGGTTTCGATTTCAACATGGAAGCTGTTTCGACCCTGGCTGGCTACGTCACTTGATTTATGTGCATTGCGGTATTTATTAACGTCGGGTAGGAAGTACCGATTCATTAAGTCTGAGATATCGCGGCGATTCCCTCAAAAATCACTAAAAGACAAACGACTAGCTGAACACATGTTTGTTAACTGTATACTTTCCAACACCAAACGGAACCATTGGTCTATTGCCGACGGCTAAATGAATAGGATAAATATTTAATTATGACATCACAATCAAGCGGTGTACAGTATTGCCATAGCGTCCTATATGGTGTCGACACAGGCAAATCTCACGCCTCAGTGAAATTGTATCATGTCACAATTTCCTATATGGTGTCGACACAGGCAAATCTCACGCCTCAGTGAAATTGTATCACGTCACAATTTCCATTTGGCTACAGGCAATTTGACGGTCATTTTTGACCGGCTTGCCGAGCATTAAATTTGGTACAACGGGTATCAATCGAAAGCTGACTCTGCACTGATTACGAAAATATAAATTTTATTCCGCTGGTGGCCCTGGAACTCCCACAATCAGCCTCGAATTTTTCATTGTTATGGAGATTGGCATTGGGACGCAACAATACTGTCTGGCGAAACGAGAGAGTAGCTCAAGAGAAAAAGGTCCTAAAAGCATTGTTGCGTCCCAATGACAACCTCCATAACAATGAATAAGTCGAGGCTGATTGTGGGGGTTCCAGGGTCGCAAGCGGAATAAAATTTATATTTTCGTTATCAGTGCTGAGTCAGCTTTCGATTGATACCTGTTTTACCAAATTTAATGCTCGGCAAGCCAGTCAAAGATGACCGACAAATTGCCTGTAGCCAAATGGAAATTGTGACGTGATACAATGTCACTGAGCCGTGAGATTTGCTTGTGTCGACACCATATAGGACACTATGGTATTACACTTGAGATAACATCGTATCATATTGCTCATTAACCTGTGCGTCAAGCTGTACTTGCCCATAAACCTGCCTTTGTGATAGCTAGCCATCGGCTCATAGAAAAACGGATCTGGTACGCCCCTGTACACCCCATCCGAGTGGTACACCCTTTGCAAATTCTGGTACACCCTAGGGTGTACGACAACCCCGGTTGAAGAGCACTCATCCATATCACTGCACTGCGAATGATCGCAACAGTGTTATCCATTCCCTATTTCTGTGAGTGATTTTCGTGTATTTTCATTGAACTGACCAGATTGAAAGTAATAGATTCGATTCATTATTCCTGAGACAACCAAGTAGTGTTATCATGCCACTTTGGTACCGTCCAATCAGAGAGCGCCACGTCATCCTAATTGCCACGCCCATTTTCATACCCTAAGGGTACATTCATCTGCTACGTCATCTGTGCCACATCATCAAGCGCCACGCCTATAGTGCCACATCATCCATCCATTGCTATATCATCACTGCATTGATTGCCGCATCTTGATACTTTTCTTAGATATTCTATTATGTGTATTTAGGACTAATGTCATCCATCCATATTTTTTATACTTGATTTTATGTGTACAAGTTACCGTTGCTGCAGTCTCCACATTTTACGACTTATGATTGCCACGTCAAAACTTACCTTGGCTAGAATCGACAGATATTCTATCATGTGTATTTAGGACCTTGTATTTAAATTCCGATTCAGATTATACATAACTGCGAAAACTATGATATCTATGCAAGGCTATATTCTCCGGATAATATTAATATGTGTATTTAGGACTTTATATTTTCGCGGATAATATGAGCTCTCAGATAACACATTTCTGTGAATGTGAATTTGAATTCAATTGATTTATGTGCGTATTTATATCTGCAATAACACTTCGCTAACGGAAACCAGTTATTGTCATGATAACCAAAAACTATGATGTATATGCAAGGCTATATTCGCCAGATATATATTATCATTATGTGTATTTAGGACTTTGTATTTTCACGGATAATATGAGCAACGCTGAACTAGGTGTGGTTTTATGATGATATTTCAAAATTCTACACAACATCACTAATTACTTAATATAAAATGCGATTTTGAGCGCTGCGACTTGATAATATTAATCCCTTCGCTTCTGATGCATGATTTTTTGTGATAAGGACCTAGAGGTAACATTCAGAGTCTGCAACGATTGTTTGGATATACATTATAGCAATACCCCACTAAACTATAGGCGGTTATATTACTATATTGGTCAGAGATAACTCTTCCGTCCATATTTTTAAACTTGATTTTATGTATACAAGTTACGGTCTCTGCAGCCTCCACATTTTACGACTTATTTTCATTAGACGCAGGCAAGCGATTCTCAAGTTCGGAGCTACGGAAACAAATCACTAGCATGTGCGCGTTCCGAATAGTCTTGTATAATTTTCTAAAGTCGTAACAGCTTAGTAGCATATACGCGAATCCCAAGGCGAAAATAATCGAACGAACTATAGCCGCAGGCGTGCGATTCGCAGGGCTTTAATTATACAAACACTTTCGATGCCTGTACGCGAACCCCAGCGTTATAACGATTAGGTCTAATTAGCGCGTTCTGAAGCCGTAAATTTAGTCAACATCATTGGGATAGCCATGATTTAAAGATGGTGATCGAGTGTGACAATAGCACTCGTCAAGGTTAGACAAACATAACTTTAAACTACTCTCTACTTCACAAAATATAAAGTTATGAAAGTAAGCAAATTTCTATGAGAACCCGTTAAATAGAAGTAAAATTAGCCTAGAAACATAACTACTTACTGAAAAATCGTTACGTAGAAGTGGAGTTAGTCTACGAACATAACCACTTACTTACTTTGAAATCTCTACTTGTACTTGTATTCGAGCAGAATTGCGACCGATGCATTAATGACTTTAATACTATGCACGTTAAATTATCCACACCTATGAGTCGAAATGTTGTTAAGTAACTCATGTTTTCAACATAACCTAAACGCAAAGTGGACGAATTTCCATGTTGATCAAATACCACAAACTTTGCTTGCTTTCAGAGTTAGTAACTGAGCGCATCACAGAATTTACCCAAAAAAGTCGGTACTCCGAAAATTTTGTAAAGTAGAGCTTTTGGCGTTGGACTTAAGTTCCAATGAACAAGTGTTCGCGTAGGTTCGAGGTCTGAATGAGTCTTTTAAAGTAGATAGAAACGAAAAAACTAATCGAAAAAATTTACGAAGTTTGGATGCGGCATATTTAGGTTTTTTAAAAATTATTCATACCCACGATTCGAGATATTGTTAACTAACTTATGTTTTCGACATAAGACAAGCGTGAAGTGTACAAATTTCGATGTTGCGCAAATACCACAAACTTTGCTTGCTTTCAGAGCTGACAACTAAATGCAAGACAGACTTTACGCAAAAAACTTATACTTGAGCACTACGAAATGTACAAGTACTTTACCTTGACACGACGTTTTTTGTAAATTGAATACTAATTTTAATAAAAAATAAAAAAGAGCGAAAAACTACATTTTATCCCGGAACGCAACATGAGAAATCATTTCGATAATATCCAACATGCTGGTTCACTTCGAGGGTAATTTGTAAAACTCAAATATTGCATGGTAAGACTTCGCAAATTTTCGATTTATTTTTGCTATTTTTCAATTTCGTTAGTTCTCCGCCTTCAAATATCATGTTATACAAATATTATGTATACGGAACAAGTATAAATCTGACTATGTTGTTGCTATTTACAAAATTACCTCCCTCAGTAACCAATTTCGCGTAGACTATGCAATTTTGTAAGGTATATAGAAAACTACTTTTAAACTGTTACACTTATACTGCGAGTAGCGTTACACTGAATATTAAGTTGCTTTTCTGAAAATTTTGTCAAGTTAATAGTTTAATAACTTATACTTCTGCACTACGAAATGTACAAGTACTTTACCTTTACACGACGTTTTTGTAAAATGAATACTAATTTTATTAAAAAATAAAAAAAAAGTGCGAAAAATTACATTTTATCCCGGAACGCAACAAGAAAAATCGTGTGAATTTGTAAACTACTTATTCATGACATAATATTAATTCTACTTGTACACGTTTTTCACATTTTATAACACTTTTAGTCGTACTTGACAGTTTCAGTTTTAAATAAAATTCGGAATATAAACTAATCGAAAAATTCGGTAACCAATTTCGCGTAGGCTATGCATACAAATGAGGAAAGTTACATCAACGCGTGTTAACTAGTTGTATCGAGTTATCGAATGATTTTTTCCTTACATCAAAACAACTAGAATGTTTAACTACATTAAAAATCGTTCCTAACCCTTTACACACCAGCGATAAATCGTACAAGCAACAAGTTTCGAGAATCGAGTTTTTAAATAACGTGAAAGTATCACACCACAAAACTGCGATAGCCTTCAAAGTTGATCAGTAAACAAGTACTTGCACTCCATCAGAATATAAAAGTAGCTTATCGCGTATATGTACCTAATACTAAAGTGTTTATGATTTCAGATCGCATCAACTTCATGACATTTTCAGTAATAAACAGAAGTATAGACCTAGAATGCTAACTTTCTTCGTGAATAGCTACTTCTAGCTTAATTTAATGGATTTATCTGAGATCATTGCTTCACTTAATCTCTCTAAAATGTGCATTATACAAGTACGTCACCATCGAATCCCTCTGGCTATAACTATATGGCAGTATAATTGCGGCAAACCCTCGAGTGCTAACTTTGAAGAAGCTTAGGTATCTAAATGAGCTCTAGGACATTGTGATTATGCAGCATACCAAATTTCATCACACATTTCCCGATGGAACAACTTTAAAACTAACGCAGTTCTTTAGCAACTTTTGCCTAAATCTGTTTTCGGTAGCGTGTACCTGTACATAGTCAGCTTTAATAACGGAATTACCATGCTAATATGTGACTCCTAACCTTGAAACTTGGTACGTAGTTGTAGGACATTGTGATTATGCAGCATACCAAATTTCCTCACGCATTTCATAATGGAACAACTTTAAAACTAACGCAGCTCTACATCGACTTTTTTGCGTACCTATACATAGTCAACTTTAATAACGGAATTACTATGCTTAACATTGAATCCAAACTCGAAACTTGATACGTAGTTGTAGGACATTATGTCAATGCACCATGCAAAATTTCATCACACATCTAATGATGGAACACCTTTAAATCTAATGCAGTCGACTACCGACTTTTACGCATATCTGTTTCGCGTGAACATAGCATATACCTATACATAGTCAATTTTAATAGCAGAATTACCATGCTAAACATTGAATTCCCACCTTGAAAGTTGGTACGCGGTTACAGGACATTATAACAATGCGCCATACCAAATTCCGTCACACATTTCGTGATGGAACAACTTTTAAACCAACGCAGTTCTATACCGACTTTCGGCTAAATCTGTTTTTCCGTAGCGTAGCACGTACCTATACATAGTCAACGTTAATAACGGAATTACCATGTTAATAATCGACTCCCCACCTTGAAACTCGGTACGCAGTTGTAAGACGTTATGACAATGCACCATGTCAAATTTTGTTACGCATTTCATGATTGAACATTGAACAACTTTAAAACTAACGCAGTTCTATACCGACTTTTGCAGGAGCGTAGCACTTACCTATGCATAGTCAACATTAATAACGGAATTACCATGCTAAACATTGAATGCGCAACTTGAAAATTGGTTCACAGGTGTAGGACATCATGACAATGGAACCTATCAAATTTCGTCACACATTTCATGGTGGAACACCTTTAAAACTAACGCAGTTCAATACCGACTTCGCGTGAATCTGTTTGCGGGAGCGTAGCACGTAGGCTACCTATGCGTAGTCAACTTTAATGACGGAATTACAGATGTAATTAAGTTTCAACACTTTTACAATGATTCGTCTTGCTTCCTATAACATCCCACTCGAAGCCCTCGTTATTACGCTGTGATATCAGCCTGAGCTATGTCTTGAAGCCTACGGGACTCTACAAATTGTTTTGATTTATTCTGCCCGTTTCAATTTAAGATAAGGAAGCCCATTTCACTCAATGTATCGATGCCTACGGTACTCTACAAAATTTTCTGATTAATTCTCCCTATGTTAATTTATCATAAGAAAGATTATTTGACTCCTAAAGTACGAAATACTTGTTCGCTTGAGCTAAGCCGCAGCGCTTGGTGTGGAATTTTACGACGTATGTGGACTCATTTCGAAGGGCTCTATGCCATAGCAGCATACTTTACGCCCCAATTCGATTCCCACACATTCCATATAATTACTAACAGAACCATTGAGTACCAGCCTGAAATTTTGCGTAGTACTAGATGGCATGTATACAATTTCATGATATCCGACAGTACGACGGAGACTATCAAAATATCGAAAGAAGCCCTCTATTCTTTTCTGAAATAATCAAGGTTTTATCAGGACTTCCCTTCATATAAACTCCAGCAGAATCACTAATAACCTCTCAAGTTTACTCAATTTAATCTAATTTGATACTCGAGTACTAAATCCCTATTTTCTGCAAGTATGATAGAGGTTATCGCTCGATACTCAACGATTCTTAATTTTGCTGGAATACAGGTACAATTAGGGATTAAAAAGTAACTAACGTAGGTGGTTATGTTTGTAGATTATTTACACTTCTACTTACCATTTTTGTAGGAGAAACTACCTACTTTTAGGACTTTATATTTTAAAGTAGTCTGAGGTTACGTTTGTATCACCTTGACAAGTGCTATCATCAAAAACTGCTTTTGCTAAACTCTTACACTTTCACTAAACTTCTACACTGAATCTTGTAAAGTAGATAGAAAATACTCGTACTTCTTGAGAATACCCAAGTAGGTATTATGCCTACATGCACCAAATACTCCCAAGTCCTTATGATATTGGAGTACATCAACTTCATGATAGCTACAGTATTAAACAGAAATTGACCTAGAGTACTAACGTTTTACTTACTCGGAAATGACTACTTCTACCTTATTTTAAAGGATTCCTCGCTCGGAGCGAAATTTTATGTGGTTTGGGATAATATCCAAGATGTAGGCTCACTTTGAAGGGTACTTCGTAAAACTCAAATATTGCGCAGTGAGAGTTCGCAAATTCTCGACGTAGTTTTGGTATTTTTATTGCGATAAGTCATTCTGCAGCGCGAAAATGCGTCGTAGGATATAGATGAAACTAGCACCACTCATCAAGACCACTGACAACAGTACATTTCAGCATTTAGTAGCAGTAAATTTCTAGTAAAGTACAAGAAGTGATGATTTCCGAGTGAGGTAAAAAGTATGTATTGACGGTATAGTTTACCTGAAAACCGAAAACTCTGAAATAGAAGTAGATGCAGTGTAAATAGTTAATCACTTGATTAAGTATAGTTCAAGCAGATAAAACCTATACCTGAGTACTACAAAATGCACGAATACTTCGCTATCGACTCCCTCCACGTAAAAAGTGACGACGTTTTAAGGCTATTTTTACCGATATTCGACAGTTTCAGTTTTAGATAAAATTCGGAAACCAAGTAATTTCATAAACATAAGCTAATTAAATGAATTTACTCGAATGTACTATGCCGCGCTGATAAGATTAATTATAATATACTTATCATGTCACAGTGATTTTTCTAGAGTAGAAAATCTTTAAAATGTAGTAAGCAGGCCAATATGAAGATATTCGTTGAGCTGAATAAACATAAAAAAATAATCTAGACTACTTTATCGGTACTTGAAAGTTTCAGTTTTAGATAAAAATTTTCCCTTTCACCTATAATTACAACTCCTCGCTATCTAAACATGTTTAGAATATATTATTTGAGATGATATAAACCCGTAAACTAATCAAGTAGCATTTGGTAGGATATAGATGCAACTGACACCACTCACTAAGACCATTGGCCCACTGAAAAAAGTACATTTCAACATTTTAGTAGCAGTAAAGTCCTACTAAAGTACACGAATTGATGATTTCCGAGTGAGTTAAAAAGTAAGTATTGAAGGTATAGTTTGCTCGAAAACCGAAAACTCTGAAATAGAAGTAAAGCAGTGTAAATAGGTAATCACTTCATTCAGTATAGCGCAAGCAGGCCAAACCTATACTTGAGGACTCCAAAATATACAAGTACTTCGCTATGTACTCCCTCCACGTAAAAAGTGACTAGGGTTTAGACTACTTTATCGGTACTTGACAGTTTCAGTTTTAGATAAAATTTGGTAAGACTTTAAATTTTAAAGTAGCTTGAGCTTACATTTGTATCACCTTGACAAGTAACATTACCAGACATGAAAATGATATCATCACCTAATACAGAAGTTAACACACGTCAATGTGCTTCGGAATTCATGAGAAATTGCTTACTAAGAAAAGTATATTATTGTATACACAATAGTAGAGAGAACCTTTAAAATGTAGTAAGCAGGCCGATGGATATTCGTTGAGTTGTATAAGCAGAAAAAACATTCCCGCGCGCGTCTTAGTATTAGGTTGTAGGGTTAGAAAGTGTTAGGTTTAGGAGCGCGCGGGAATATTTTTTCTGCTTATACAACTCAACGAATATCCATCGGCCTGCTTACTACATTTTAAAGGTTCTCTCTACTATTGTGTATACAATAATATACTTTTCTTAGTAAGCAATTTCTCATGAATTCCGAAGCACATTGACGTGTGTTAACTTCTGTATTAGGTGATGATATCATTTTCATGTCTGGTAATGTTACTTGTCAAGGTGATACAAATGTAAGCTCAAGCTACTTTAAAATTTAAAGTCTTACCAAATTTTATCTAAAACTGAAACTGTCAAGTACCGATAAAGTAGTCTAAACCCTAGTCACTTTTTACGTGGAGGGAGTACATAGCGAAGTACTTGTATATTTTGGAGTCCTCAAGTATAGGTTTGGCCTGCTTGCGCTATACTGAATGAAGTGATTACCTATTTACACTGCTTTACTTCTATTTCAGAGTTTTCGGTTTTCGAGCAAACTATACCTTCAATACTTACTTTTTAACTCACTCGGAAATCATCAATTCGTGTACTTTAGTAGGACTTTACTGCTACTAAAATGTTGAAATGTACTTTTTTCAGTGGGCCAATGGTCTTAGTGAGTGGTGTCAGTTGCATCTATATCCTACCAAATGCTACTTGATTAGTTTACGGGTTTATATCATCTCAAATAATATATTCTAAACATGTTTAGATAGCGAGGAGTTGTAATTATAGGTGAAAGGGAAAATTTTTATCTAAAACTGAAACTTTCAAGTACCGATAAAGTAGTCTAGATTATTTTTTTATGTTTATTCAGCTCAACGAATATCTTCATATTGGCCTGCTTACTACATTTTAAAGATTTTCTACTCTAGAAAAATCACTGTGACATGATAAGTATATTATAATTAATCTTATCAGCGCGGCATAGTACATTCGAGTAAATTCATTTAATTAGCTTATGTTTATGAAATTACTTGGTTTCCGAATTTTATCTAAAACTGAAACTGTCGAATATCGGTAAAAATAGCCTTAAAACGTAGTCACTTTTTACGTGGAGGGAGTCGATAGCGAAGTATTCGTGCATTTTGTAGTACTCAGGTATAGGTTTTATCTGCTTGCACTATACTTAATCAAGTGATTAACTATTTACACTGCATCTACTTCTATTTCAGAGTTTTCGGTTTTCAGGTAAACTATACCGTCAATACATACTTTTTACCTCACTCGGAAATCATCACTTCTTGTACTTTACTAGAAATTTACTGCTACTAAATGCTGAAATGTACTGTTGTCAGTGGTCTTGATGAGTGGTGCTAGTTTCATCTATATCCTACGACGCATTTTCGCGCTGCAGAATGACTTATCGCAATAAAAATACCAAAACTACGTCGAGAATTTGCGAACTCTCACTGCGCAATATTTGAGTTTTACGAAGTACCCTTCAAAGTGAGCCTACATCTTGGATATTATCCCAAACCACATAAAATTTCGCTCCGAGCGAGGAATCCTTTAAAATAAGGTAGAAGTAGTCATTTCCGAGTAAGTAAAACGTTAGTACTCTAGGTCAATTTCTGTTTAATACTGTAGCTATCATGAAGTTGATGTACTCCAATATCATAAGGACTTGGGAGTATTTGGTGCATGTAGGCATAAAACCTACTTGGGTATTCTCAAGAAGTACGAGTATTTTCTATCTACTTTACAAGATTCAGTGTAGAAGTTTAGTGAAAGTGTAAGAGTTTAGCAAAAGCAGTTTTTGATGATAGCACTTGTCAAGGTGATACAAACGTAACCTCAAACTACTTTAAAATATAAAGTCCTAAAAGTAGGCAGTTTCTCCTACAAAAATGGTAAGTAGAAGTGTAAATAATCTACAAACATAACCACCTATATTAGTTACTTTTTAATCCCTAATTGTACCTGTATTCCAGCAAAATTAAGAATCGTTGAGTATCGAGCGATAACCTCTATCATACTTGCAGAAAATAGGGATTTAGTACTCCAGTATCAAATTAGAGTAAATTGAGTAAACTTGAGAGGTTATTAGTGATTCTGCTGGAGTTTATATGAAGGGAAGTCCTGATAAAACCTTGATTATTTCAGAAAAGAATAGAGGGCTTCTTTCGATATTTTGATAGTCTCCGTCGTACTGTCGGATATCATGAAATTGTATACATGCCATCTAGTACTACGCAAAATTTCAAGGCTGGTACTCAATGGTTCTGTTAGTAATTATATGGAATGTGTGGGAATCGAATTGGGGCGTAAAGTATGCTGCTATGGCATAGAGCCCTTCGAAATGAGTCCACATACCTCGTAAAATTCCACACCAAGCGCTGCGGCTTAGCTCAAGCGAACAAGTATTTCGTACTTTAGGAGTCAAATAATCTTTCTTATGATAAATTAACATAGGGAGAATTAATCAGAAAATTTTGTAGAGTACCGTAGGCATCGATACATTGAGTGAAATGGGCTTCCTTATCTTAAATTGAAACGGGCAAAATAAATCGAAACAATTTGTAGAGTCCCGTAGGCTTCAAGACATAGCTCAGGCTGATATCACAGCGTAATAACGAGGGCTTCGAGTGGGATGTTATAGGAAGCAAGACGAATCATTGTAAAAGTGTTGAAACTTAATTACATCTGTAATTCCGTCATTAAAGTTGACTACGCATAGGTAGCCTACGTGCTACGCTCCCGCAAACAGATTCACGCGAAGTCGGTATAGAACTGCGTTAGTTTTAAAGGTGTTCCACCATGAAATGTGTGACGAAATTTGATATGTTCCATTGTCATGATGTCCTACACCTGTGAACCAATTCTCAATTTGCGCATTCAATGTTTAGCATGGTAATTCCGTTATTAATGTTGACTATGCATAGGTACGTGCTACGCTCCTGCAAAAGTCGGTATAGAACTGCGTTAGTTTTAAAGTTGTTCAATGTTCAATCATGAAATGCGTAACAAAATTTGACATGGTGCATTGTCATAGCGTCTTACAACTGCGTACCGAGTTTCAAGGTGGGGAGTCGATTATTAACATGGTAATTCCGTTATTAACGTTGACTATGTATAGGTACGTGCTACGCTACGGAAAAACAGATTTAGCCGAAAGTCGGTATAGAACTGCGTTGGTTTAAAAGTTGTTCCATCACGAAATGTGTGACGGAATTTGGTATGGCGCATTGTTATAATGTCCTGTAACCGCGTACCAACTTTCAAGGTGGGAATTCAATGTTTAGCATGGTAATTCTGCTATTAAAATTGACTATGTATAGGTATATGCTATGTTCACGCGAAACAGATATGCGTAAAAGTCGGTAGTCGACTGCATTAGTTTTAATGGTGTTCCATCATTAGATGTGTGATGAAATTTTGCATGGTGCATTGACATAATGTTCTACAACTACGTATCAAGTTTCGAGTTGGGATTCAATGTTAAGCATAGTAATTCCGTTATTAAAGTTGACTATGTATAGGTACGGGCTATGCGCTCCCGCAAAACAGATGTACGCAAAAAAGTCGATGTAGAGCTGCGTTAGTTTTAAAGTTGTTCCATTATGAAATGCGTGAGGAAATTTGGTATGCTGCATAATCACAATGTCCTACAACTACGTACCAAGTTTCAAGGTTAGGAGTCACATATTAGCATGGTAATTCCGTTATTAAAGCTGACTATGTACAGGTACACGCTACCGAAAACAGATTTAGGCAAAAGTTGCTAAAGAACTGCGTTAGTTTTAAAGTTGTTCCATCGGGAAATGTGTGATGAAATTTGGTATGCTGCATAATCACAATGTCCTAGAGCTCATTTAGATACCTAAGCTACTTCAAAGTTAGTACTCGAGGGTTTGCCGCAATAATACTGCCAGATAGTTATAGCTAGAGGGATTCGATGGTGACGTACTTGTATAATGCACATTTTGGAGAGATTAAGTGAAGCAATGATCTCAGATAAATCCATTAAATTAAGCTAGAAGTAGCTATTTACGAAGAAAGTTAGCATTCTAGGTCTATACTTCTGTTTATTACTGAAAATGTCATGAAGTTGAAGCGATCTGAAATCATAAACACTTTAGTATTAGGTACATATACGCGATAAGCTACTTTTATATTCTGATGGAGTGCAAGTACTTGTTTACTTATCAACTTTGAAGGCTAGCGCAGTTTGTGGTGTGATACTTTCACGTTATTTAAAAACTCGATTCTCGAAACTTGTTGCTTGTACGATTTATCGCTGGTGTGTAAAGGGTTAGGAACGATTTTTAATGTAGTTACACATTCTAGTTGTTTTGATGTAAGGAAAAAATCATTCGATAACTCGATACAACTAGTTAACACGCGTTGATGTAACTTTCCTCATTTGTATGCATAGCCTACGCGAAATTGGTTACCGAATTTTTCGATTAGTTTATATTCCGAATTTTATTTAAAACTGAAACTGGTAAGTACGACTAGAAGTGTTATAAAATGTGAAAAAAGTGTACAAGTAGAATTAATATTATGTCATGAATAAGTAGTTTACAAATTCACACGATTTTTCTTGTTGCGTTCCGGGATAAAATGTAATTTTTCGCTTTTTTTATTTTTATTTTTTAATAAAATTAGTATTCATTTTACAAAAACGTCGTGTAAAGGTAAAGTACTTGTACATTTCGTAGTGCAGAAGTATAAGTTATTAAACTATTAACTTGACAAAATTTTCAGAAAAGCAACTTAATATTCAGTGTAACGCTACTCGCAGTATAAGTGTAACAGTTTGAAAGTAGTTTTCTATATACCTTACAAAATTGCATAGTCCACGCGAAATTGGTTACTGAGGGAAGTAATTTTGTAAATAGCAACAACATAGTCAGATTTATACTTGTTCCGTATACATAATATTTGTATAACATGATATTTGAAGGCGGAGAACTAACGAAATAGAAAAATAGCAAAAATAAATCGGATATTTGCGAAGTCCTACCATGCAATATTTGAGTTTTACAAATTACCCTCGAAGTGAACCAGCATGTTGGATATTATCGAAACGATTTCTCATGTTGCGTTCCGGGATAAAATGTAGTTTTTCGCTCTTTTTTATTTTTTATTAAAATTAGTATTCATTTTACAAAAAACGTCGTGTCAAGGTAAAGTACTTGTACATTTCGTAGTGCTCAAGTATAAGTTTTTTGCGTAAAGTCTGTCTTGCATTTAGTTGTCAGCTCTGAAAGCAAGCAAAGTTTGTGGTATTTGCGCAACATCGAAATTCGTACACTTCACGCTTGTCTTATGTCGAAAACATAGGTTAGTTAACAATATTTCGAATCGTGGGTATGAATAATTTTTGAAAAACCTAAATATGCCGCATCCCAATTTCGTAAATTTTTTCGATTAGTTTTTTCGTTTCTATCTACTTTAAAAGACTCATTCAGACCTCGAACCTACGCGAACACTTGTTCATTGGAACTTAAGTCCAACGCCAAAAGCTCTACTTTACAAAATTTTCGGAGTACTGACTTTTTTGGGTAAATTCTGTGATGCGCTCAGTTACTAACTCTGAAAGCAAGCAAAGTTTGTGGTATTTGATCAACATGGAAATTCGTCCACTTTGCGTTTAGGTTATGTTGAAAACATGAGTTACTTAACATCATTTCGACTCATAGGTGTGGATAATTTAACGTACATAGTATTAAAGTCATTAATGCATCGGTCGCAATTCTGCTCGAATACAAGTACAAGTAGAGATTTCAAAGTAAGTAAGTGGTTATGTTCGTAGACTAACTCCACTTCTACGTAACGATTTTTCAGTAAGTAGTTATGTTTCTAGGCTAATTTTACTTCTATTTAACGGGTTCTCATAGAAATTTGCTTACTTTCATAACTTTATATTTTGTGAAGTAGAGAGTAGTTTAAAGTTATGTTTGTCTAACCTTGACGAGTGCTATTGTCACACTCGATCACCATCTTTAAATCATGGCTATCCCAATGATGTTGACTAAATTTACGGCTTCAGAACGCGCTAATTAGACCTAATCGTTATAACGCTGGGGTTCGCGTACAGGCATCGAACGTGTTTGTATAATTAAAGCCCTGCGAATCGCACGCCTGCGGCTATAGTTCGTTCGATTATTTTCGCCTTGGGATTCGCGTATATGCTACTAAGCTGTTACGACTTTAGAAAATTATACAAGACTATTCGGAACGCGCACATGCTAGTGATTTGTTTCCGTAGCTCCGAACTTGAGAATCGCTTGCCTGCGTCTAATGAAAATAAGTCGTAAAATGTGGAGGCTGCAGAGACCGTAACTTGTATACATAAAATCAAGTTTAAAAATATGGACGGAAGAGTTATCTCTGACCAATATAGTAATATAACCGCCTATAGTTTAGTGGGGTATTGCTATAATGTATATCCAAACAATCGTTGCAGACTCTGAATGTTACCTCTAGGTCCTTATCACAAAAAATCATGCATCAGAAGCGAAGGGATTAATATTATCAAGTCGCAGCGCTCAAAATCGCATTTTATATTAAGTAATTAGTGATGTTGTGTAGAATTTTGATATATCATCATAAAACCACACCTAGTTCAGCGTTGCTCATATTATCCGTGAAAATACAAAGTCCTAAATACACATAATGATAATATATATCTGGCGAATATAGCCTTGCATATACATCATAGTTTTTGGTTATCATGACAATAACTGGTTTCCGTTAGCGAAGTGTTATTGCAGATATAAATACGCACATAAATCAATTGAATTCAAATTCACATTCACAGAAATGTGTTATCTGAGAGCTCATATTATCCGCGAAAATATAAAGTCCTAAATACACATATTAATATTATCCGGAGAATATAGCCTTGCATAGATATCATAGTTTTCGCAGTTATGTATAATCTGAATCGGAATTTAAATACATGGTCCTAAATACACATGATAGAATATCTGTCGATTCTAGCCAAGGTAAGTTTTGACGTGGCAATCATAAGTCGTAAAATGTGGAGACTGCAGAAACCGTAACTTGTACACATAAAATCAAGTTTCAAAAATATGGATGGATGACATTAGTCCTAAATACTAGGGATGGTGTGGACGTGAGGTTCACGTTTGCGTTCTGTGTGTGAACCTCGTAAATCCAGAGGTTCGCGTTCACAACAGAACCTTGATAGGTTCTGCACTGTGAACCTTTTTCATATATTACAGTTTTCACTTCATTATGACATCTTTAGTACAAATTTATTGCATTTCGACTGCGGGCCACTCTGTGCATGCCGCTGGCAGCAGAAAAAAATCAACACAAAACAAATATGCAACTTGACAATCTCAAAAATTTTACTTGCTTTGTTACAAAAGTTTGCTCCAAATATCCAGATTTCCGTTTGTGAATATTTAGCGACTCTCTGCTAAGAGCTCGACTCGAAATCACACAACGTCACGAGCGAAATACACTACATGTAGTCAGCGAATGATGCTTATTCAACCAGTCAATCTTGACTTCATATGTTTATTGTATCATAAAAAACACCGTGCGATTGGGGTGTTGGCTACTGCTGTATAACTTATTAATGGGATAATATCGGTAGCAAGTATAGGACCCCGTTTTACACTCTGCTCAAAATCAATGTAGCCATACTCAGACGCTGAATACATTGTCCGGTCTGGCCAAGACTGTTAAGGCGTAAGCATATATTCCATGGCAAGTCCTCATCGAAATTGTTGGCAAAGCGACGGATAATATTGATTTTATGGAAGTATTATATCATTTGATTGCCTCAGTTGATATATTAAGCGACGTTTAAAACGCCAATATGCATTTCAGCATTGTGACATTATGTGGCCCGAGTCTTCGCTAGATATCGTGTACATAAATATACGCTATCACTTCATTGAAAGATAGGGTTGGGATTAGCAATATGACGTCACGTGACGTCATGAGGTTCACGTTCGTGTTCACACAGAACCTTTCAAAAAGGTTCGCGTTCACACGAACCTGAACCTTTCAGAGGTTCACACCATCCCTACTAAATACACATAATAGAATATCTAAGAAAAGTATCAAGATGCGGCAATCAATGCAGTGATGATATAGCAATGGATAGATGATGTGGCACTATAGGCGTGGCGCTTGATGATGTGGCACAGATGACGTAGCAGATGAATGTACCCTTAGGGTATGAAAATGGGCGTGGCAATTAGGATGACGTGGCGCTCTCTGATTGGACGGTACCAAAGTGGCATGATAACACTACTCAACCACTTTAATCTGGGATAATTACACAAACCCATGTTTCGTCGAAAAAAGAATTGCCAAATGATGCAATTCATGGTATATTCGAATGTGCTGATAACCAACGCCTCTGACTATAAATTGCTGGGGATGTCGAACTGTCTCTCCGACTCCGAGTATCCATGTTGGAGCAAAATATATTCAGAAACAATATGATATATTAGTCGTATCATCACCGAGTCTACCCGTGTGCAATGTGCATGTTATGCAGTTACATATTATTTATCAATACACGACGAATTTGTTGGAGCGAGACTAGCATCCATGTCCTAAATCGTTAAAAAGTTTTAGACTACGTTTCTAATGAGTCGCCCTATGAACAAAACTTTCTGCGACCTGAAGGTTTCAATGTAATGAAACTCCATCGCATCACGCCGAGGCTACTCATTTTAGTAGTGAAACAGTCTCTCAAGACTGCTGTTACAATAACAGCGAAGTCCATCGACAATGGCGAACCGAAGTGATTGCATTTTACGACATTATGATCTTACTAATCTAATAATAAATTTTGGAGCGTAAAACTGACCCGGCGAACATAGTGTTGGAATAAACCAAGATTTCTAGGACAAAAACCCAGAAACCCTGGTGATGCTAAAAACAGATATGGACGGAAAAACCCAGGAGTGGCATGTCTGGTGCAAACTACTATCTCTTCATATGTGGATATGGTGAAATATCCCTTTTAGAGTTTAATTCCGTTTGTTTTATTCACACACATACAGAAGTGCCGGTTTTCGCCTACAGAGGTCATTGTGCGCCACGAAAGTAACTTCAATAATGTTCATGGTCTTTGCCCTCGTTTGTCATGTGTCTGTATATTTGTGTCTGCCGCCGACCATTTTTTGGCTCGGCTCACTTTCACTCCGGACTTTTCATACACTACAATCGCAGTGAGGTTAGCGGGGAAGAGACCAGAAAAAGCTCCTACACATAGCAGATAGGCAGAACCAGGGTTCACACCCACTTCCATAGGTGTCGTGACGATTGCGTACTAACCAGCTCCGCCAATAACTTCCCTCCGTTTCAGAGTTTTGCGCCGAAGTATTTTAAACAGAGGCAAATGCAGTTGATTAATAATGCCTGGTACTCAAAAACACTTTGTAATGTATATGACGTTGTAAAGTTTTATTTAAGCACTTAACACTGATACCAAGGTACGAAAGTCGTCTCGTGTAAAGCCCCTGACACATTTTATGACGGTTTAAGTAGCAGTGTAGATAACAATTCTTTCAGTAAGTTCGAGGCTGTGAATACAATATACCCGCCGTAACTGGGTCAGCATGGTCCAGGTTCAGTACAATACCGCGTAGTGAATCACCTAACCTTTTAGGTTTTGTAAATTTTCGAATTTTATTCCAAGGAAATCTGCATCCCCAATCATGAATCTAACCCTGATTTGTCATAGTCAGAATGATGTTTCAACCATTTGGTTTGATGTTAGTGAGTGGCATATTTGGTTTTTATGATGCGGAGTGCTAGTGTCCATTTCAATATTGTAAAAAAATGCAGGGTCAAAGGGCAATAGATGATATAAAACCGAAATTAGGACCTTATATAAATATTTGTTTCGATTTTCCTTTCATCCTCTTTATTGAGCAATCTGTATTAAATATCCGAATATATCACGAAATGAAAAAATGGAAATATGTATTGTAGAATTGCAATGGCTAACAAGGTGCAGAGAAAACGCTTTCGCCTACCCACTTGCTCTTGCTGCTGTTGCTATTCACATATTTGTGTATCTTATCAGGTGCATTTGGCGTATGTGTGTGTATGTGTGTGTGTGTGTGTGTGTGTGTGTGTGTTTGTGTGTGTATGTGAGGGTGAGGGGGGATTGGTGTCAGTGCCTCACCAGTCATAAATCTCACCGCAGCACGTCAATGGTACCGATCGACTCTCAAAAGCAGCCTATTTGACACCACTGACCACATCCACCAAATTTCATATTCAAGTCAGTGAAATTGTCACGGTTCAAATTACAACAAACAAGTGGCATTGATGGGTTTATCACATATCCTGGTCTACAGCTGTGTTGATTTAATGCAAATGATAACCATTTATAACCGAATTTGAATTGACACATTTTTACCCATGAAGATTTCGTCAATATTCTGTTTTGGTCTATCTCAAAAAACGAAGGTAAAGCATATCAATTATTATATATTCATATTTGTCATACAAACTGAAATTTTCTGTCCACAAAGTCAATAACCTTACTATACCGTTGAAAGCAAATCATGAATTCGACGCCCCCATTTTCACAGCCATTAATTAATGACTGAACTACAACTGCGATAAAATGATATTTCCTTTAATCATCACGAATGGCATTCTGATGGAATATTTTTTCAGATATAGCCTTTATTGGAACTGAAGTTATCTATACCGACCATAAAACGTGAATGTTGAACTAATTTCATCAATTTCTTTTCTCGCCAAACCCAGTGTTGTATCTTCATTGAATTTTCATATTTGATTCTTGCATATTACTCCGTGCACAGTGTACAAGCTTCGGTAATTGAATACACCATGATTTGCATTTGTAGAATCTCGTCTCATTTGTAAAAAAAAGGTACTCCTGGGATGGGGTAGATTTCGGGTAAGATGGAAACCATTGTAATTGACTTCGGTCTACTGCAATTCCAGATCTGTACAACACAGTCGATGTCTGTCAACAAAAGAATGAAAAGAAATCGGGAAAATTTATATTGGACTTTCTCTTAGAAATAAATGGGTACTATTTGAAGTAATGCTGTAACCACCTCTAGCTATTGATTTCATCAGTTAGGATGCTGTTGATACACGATCGTATGTGAATATTGGCATTTTAATATGATACATTTCAAGACGCAATATTGACTATTATCATGCTCGTTTTTTTTTGTTTATTGCCAGTAAGTAGGGTTGCTTTTAAAACAACAATCAATTTAAAACAAACATTTTTAAAGCATGGTCCTTGTTTAACTCGTGTCGTTGTTGGTTTTTTTAGCCATGACATCACGAATATTTAGTTGTGACGTCACTGTGGATTTACATTGACAATTGAAAATATAGAGTAACGATATGTTTCCTCTGACGAAAAAGGCTTCCGATCCCTATCATAAACGGATGAAAAATATTTTAAACCGATATGCAGCATTTTTAAGGTCAGCGATCATCATCATCACAACATCCATTACGTACCGATGATCTATTTTATATCCACGTGCTATAATGGTTGAACCAACGACGATTTCGAGGGTTCCATTCCATTATATATAGTATACGTTGACGGGTGCAAATCGTCCGTATACAATTTATTTTACACAATTACACATTTTACACATTTACATAGTTAAGGAATGATTATACAACTTTTGAAAGACAAATGTACTTCGGTTTTTTTCAAAGAGGCATTAAACCCTATTTGAAATTGACACATGCTCAAAACAAAGTGTTGTAAAACGACATTTGTTTTAAATGCAACCCCACCAGTAAGAGTAAACCTGTGCTCATCAATGTTTGTTTGTTGGAGGAACCATATGCGTTGTTGTGATGAACGCAGCTCATTTAGAAGATAAACGGGTGCTCATTTTCCATCATTTTATACATAAAGTATTGGCTTAGTGTGATAAGTTTGTAATGGACCATGTATTTTTTCGTACTAGTGCACCCGAGCACTAGGCTATAGTGGTCAGAATAAGCCGGTTCGAAAAGGTTCTATAAAACCGCATCACGACACTCTAAATGAGCTCAGCGAACAGGTTGGAGATTTTTGAGTCGACCTCGGCCGGACTCGAACCCGCAACTTATTTGTGTTGCAGCCAGGGCTGTGGAGTCGGTAAATTTCACCACCAACTCGGCTCCGACTCCGACTCCACACATTTTCAATATACAGACTCCGACTCCGACTCCTGAGTCTTTAAACGTACCGACTCCGACTCCAACTCCGACTCCTGGGTCTTTAAACGTACTGACTCCGATTCCGACTCCGACTCCAACAGTATTACCAATTTACTTCGAAAATTATATGCCACACTGTCGGTTGAATGACTATCATACAACCATTAAACATATGCGAACATATGATTAACGGTGGAATGCAAAATTGTTTAATTGTGGCACAGCTCGAATTATCCACTATGCAATTAACATGAAAGACAGATTTGCTAAATACCCTTCCCTTTTCAAGTTTTTATAACATGGACTCTCTAATATCCTGAAATGTATGAATAATTCAAATATGGCATATTTCCAATCCAAGTGTAGCTCTTGTGTATGAGTCAGCAACTAATACAGAGATTGAACTTAATAATTTTGTCATTGCACACTATACTGATTACAAGCAGACACACTCTTACTACTGATAGACATTGGTCATAAATGGAATTTAGTTAAGTAGTCAAAGACCATAGCCTATGTCTAGTCTACATGTACTTAGTCAAGTATTCAAGGACTAGGACTTGCAGCCTTTCTTAATCATTTGTCCGACCGAAGCAGCTAGGCTCCACTACAAACATTATTAATTTTGTCGAGTGGGAAGCAGCGTTTGGTTATATTTAAATCAATTTTACAATTTATAAAACCAGACGATGTATTTACTCTGTCACAGTATCATGGTATAAATCCAAAAATTGCATCAATTTTGACTGCATCGCGAAAACGCATATTGCGATTTTCTTCCCCTCTGTAACTAAGTTGTGATTTGCAAGTAATGTCTAATTTTATCGATATCAGGGGTGGGCAACTTTTTCGGCCGAACGGACACATGGGATTTACGAACCATTTCGCGGCAACTGGATTGTTGATAACCTTTTTCTAGTCGTCCGATAGGAGCGAACCGAATTAGGTAACATTGCAAACAAGACTTATATTAATACGCTCTAAAATTGATAACAATATGTCATGCAACTGTACAGTGTACAATCAGGCCCTGGTCGCGCGAAGCGCAAAACTTTTTTGCAAGATAATGACTGAATTATATCAATAAATATGTTGCTAACATACATTGGGGGTCGCATCTTTATACCACTAGGCTCATTTGGCAAGGACAGGATTATTCGACGTTTAGACATAGCAAAATCGACAGTAACGGTGAACATGCCTCTATCATTTTGTGCAAATGTTTCGTCGTCGACGATCTCGCTGCGAGTGCACAAGCGAAGTCGCATGTTGAACGACACGTTATCTCCTAATTGCCAATACAATTAGACTCAATTCTGTGAATAACATGTATTTATGATTTTCAGAAAAGGGCTCCAATACTGAATGCAAGACATCTAGTTACAATGAATCATGCGAAGTACCGAGAAAAATTTTAAGTCAAATAAATCTGCTATGAAATATTGTACTTTATGGTCATATACGAAGATCTGGGATAAATGTGGCTGGCCCCTGGATACGTCAATGCTTCAGAACTGTTGTTATAGTCATCATCAAAATTAGCGGTCATGCTAATCAAATTTTGGTTGGCCTTGCAATTGTAGGCCTACCTGATGTTATAAATAATTTCGAGAATTATCTCACAAGTCACATCAAACCTTCTCGTGTGCCAAATTTGGCCCGCGTGCCACAAGCTGGCCACACCTGATCTGTATGGTCATTAATAACAGTGTTTGGTGGTACATAAAAATTCTATTGAAAATCCTTTGAAAGCAAATGTTTTCATGATAGAGAAGTTGGAGTCGGAGTCGGAGTCGAAGTCAGGGTCATTCTCACAAACTCCGACTCCAGTCAGTATTTTTCCCACGACTCCGACTCCGACTCCAGCCATTATAGTTTTCACGACTCCGACTCCACCAAGCGAAAATTAGCCGGACTGCGACTCCGACTCCACCGACTCCGACTCCACAACCCTGGTTGCAGCAGTGAAACGTAACCACTATATACGCTACTCGTCACTCAGGACACTCGAAGTGTTATAGGGTGACGCGAATTACTTTTTTCATTCAAGAGGGTGCCGCGAGGTCGAAAAAAATGAGTTTCAGTGGCGTATACGACGTACTGTACACAACAGCTGCTCCTATCAATTCCGGTTAGGACCGTCGTGATGGTATTGTGTTTGTCAAGCCGCCAATCCGCTGGAATTGTAGTTTGCTTGCTCAGAATTGTCACTGCTTAATACATAACTATTAGTAAAAATGAAAAATAAATCGAATAGACGGGGGATACTGTCAACGAATCATCCGCCTGAAGTATTCCGTACATACGCAATTATAGAGATGTATAGGTAAGCTACTACGTACGAACTTACCGAAGGATTATACTTCATTCCCAGATAAAGCTTAACGTATGACGAGCCATATGGCAGTATCCTCCGAACAAAATTATCTGTGGCATCTTGCTGAGTTCGATCATGAAATTCAGCCGTTAGAGTTTCATGCTTCGCACATTCTGCTACTGCTTGTTCTTAATTCAAATTATTAGCTGATGACAATAGATAAGGATCAGTGAAACAAGCTCCAGTTCGAATAAGCCTTCCTTGTTTTATGCAGTCGATTTCTGTAAAGGGCACATTAGCAATGTTCTCTGGCCCCATCAATGTCATTCAATGATTTGCAGAAATTGGTTATGTTTCTATTATGGCCCTCTACTGAGTTAATTAAAGACAATTTAAACCAGTATTTCTTAACCTTGGCTCCAGCGCCTCCTACGGTGCGATTTGGATTTCGAAGGGGGCGAACACGCTCAAGGGGCGATAAGGGAAGCGCTGGGCTTAGAAGGCGGCATGGGGGCCCGGAAGAAAAAATGGCGTTGCAGTAGATGATGTAGTTGAGATATATGATTAAATAGCAGAACAATAGTTCCATATGTCCCTGAGTTCTCATAGCAAATTAACGTTTGACAGAACCTGTCAAATCTCGAAATTTATCGTCACGCTCCGTGCGAAATATACACCGACTATATTTGCAACATGTTTCAGTGAATGCAGTGGTTTACTTTAGTTCACCAATTCCCCGCTAAAACACTTCAGCCGGGGGTTTTCCACAAAATGTTTCGAGCCAGGTATTATATCCTGCTGCGGAAAGCGTCACGATATCGAAGAAAGAGGCACTGTGCGCCACTTTCGTGACTGAAATACATTTGTACATTAAAAATTCTTTGGAGCTTTTTAGCGAAAATAATTAACTAAATATACTTGTATTTGAGAGCTACAAAATGAAATCTTCAGTATATTTATTCATGGTATCATAAGGGATGATACTGATTAGTTTTGTGACCACAAACCTCGCATGAACGTCGCATAATATAGATTTCTCTGCTTGGAATAGATTCATGTTATAGTTAATAACTGGATGCAATACCAAATTCGATCTGAGCAAAGATGTCCGGCCCATTCCAGTTTTGGGTATAAGTCACTACCTCCAAGGGACCTGGAGTCACTGCAAATTTTGACTCGAGTCGATTCAAGTCAGTCGATTTTCAAAGGTGACTCATCGAGTCAAGTCAAGTCACTCGTTTTATGGAGGTTGTTTTGTTCTTGATCTCGCTTGAACAATAACTCATACGACGAGGTTGCAATATCAAATCATTCTATTATCAGCGACAGGCGACACGATCCATAGTGCAATTAAACGAAAGACCCCCAGACCACGGAACACAAGGGTATAAATACGAAGCAAGACGAACGAGGAAATAATGATTGGCGGTCATTACTAATCCTATACAAACAGAGGTGGTCAAAGTAGTCAAGAAAGCTACTCAAGTAGAAGTAGAAGTAGCGACGAAAAAAATCTACTCAAGTACGAGTAGAATTACTTCCTCCATAAGCATCCTAAAACTACTTGAAGTAGAAGTAGAATTGACTGACTTTAAAAGTACTCAAGTAAGTAAGTAGTTGTGAAAACGATCCTAATTCGTTCACATGGATTGTAAAAAGGTGCAAATTGTGCTATGCGAAAAAGGTGACGAGCTTGATTCATATTGATTCATACCAGCAGGTATCCAATTTTCGATAGCATAAGCATTCATTCACATCATAGAATGAAAATGATAGTATTGATATGGAAATGCGATACTAATCCTCTGTTTTCTCGAACAGCACGTTTCAAGAAAAATAGCATGGTATGGCGCCATTCCCCATATTATAAGGCCCGTAGTTTAGTCGAGGAGCTATACGGAGAAGTTGTATAGCATACGGTGTAAACACTTTGCGCGATTAGTAAACGTTAATAAAAACATGGTGGACCGTAAAAATGCCATATTCTGTAGTTCGATTTCCGGAAATTAACCCTTTGCACCCGGCGGACCAGTATACTGGCCCGCGATCGTACAACACGGAGGAGTCGTTATTTATTCTAAGATAGCTCGACCTGCATTACTTTCTAAACTGTAACAATCGATTTATATGGATAGTTATTATGAATACGCATACATAAGACCATTTACAACCTATTATATCAATGTATATCCTGCTTGAAATGCAGATTGAACACGCAAAAACGTTTCCCGCAAAAGTGAATTTGTAATGATGTTCGCGTGAATGAACGCCTGGAATATAAACCATTGTATCTTCCGTTCTAGACGTCATATAACCAATTACAGTTATCTTCTATGACTTGTTGTTGGTCATACTATTCTATGAAAGTCCTTATATTGAAGATTAGCACGTAGAGATGTTTCAAATCGACGTGAAAGAAAGCAATACCTTATTACGTGAAAATCATGGCTGCGTAAGTTCATCCGACTCGTTGCGGCTTCAAACAGATGTACAATTGCTTCAGGCAATTGCAAATTGTACATATGGTTGGCCATTATCCTGGCATATTCATCAATATCCCTATCATGGGGTTTAGTATTGTATAAGAAAGCCGACACCAGCACTAACACTACACAAACAACCGTGAGAGTTAGGCTATTTTGGTACCACAGCCTGTAATAACAACATCATATAGAGGCAGTTATATATCGGTTTAGAAGGAACACGAAGTTACTGTTGGCTTCTATGACTACTGTTGATCATACATAGAGCATTAGCCGTGTAGAATACAGTTCAAATTGATGTGAAATAAAGCAATAATGTATCACATGAAATTACTTCTCGAGCGTATATGGGCACTGGGCAGTGTCGAATAAGCCAATATGTGTATACTTACGAATCCGTTATGCAATTGCAAGTTACATATAACAAGCCACTGAGGTTGATACCACTTCAATAGCATGGAGATATATAAAATAGTTACTATGTTATGTAGAATTGGAAGTGAATTGCCTTCCGCGAGATTACGCGAATACGTAATCGATTACTCATCGGCGGCGGCCGCGTGATTCGGCTTATCATATGTCTACCTTTCCAAGATCGTAGCGCTGGGCTATGAAGCGCTATAGTAGCGTGTAATGTCTCGTTGGAACGTAGAGATTCATGCGAAACGCAATCAGGTGGTTATATACCAAGAAAGAGCCTAAGTATGACGTCAGGAGATATACAAGAACAGAATTGTATTTTATTTTCAAGAAATCGAGAACATTTTCTCGCCCACCGCTATTCCCTCTGGCGTCTGAGCCGTAAGAGTATCTCAGACCGCTAGGCGGCTACTTCAGCTTTACGGCAATATATTGGGCGTCGATTTAAGCCATATGGATGACATTTTATCGTCTTTTATTGTAGATGCAGTAAAATTTTGGTCAGTAGGCCGGCCGATCAGAAAGGGTTAAAGGCATTACTACACTTGCTTTTATACTTCAAAATGTATGTTATCCAGACAAAATAACTGATATTTATTATAACTCAAACAAAGTATATGATACTGGGAATTGGAAGTGAAACATAAATACTACTTCTAAAAGCGGAACATGTATTTCATGCCTTTAGTCCAGAATATTTTAAAGGTGGTATGCTAAAACCAGCTAGATTACGATATGACAAGTAAATGCTAGATTGCGAAACATCAGATTAAAACGTTATGATGAGCCATATATACTGTGATGATTTATTTCATATGGGCGAAGGGCGACAATGTGGTGTGATCAGAACCACGCCAACCCGCTACCTGAATTATATTCATCGATACTTTCGTGAAATCATACTGATCACGCCGCATCCACTGCGCGCGTAGCGCGACGAAATTCTGGGCTTTACCCAACTTTTATGAAAATTAAATGTTGATACTCCGTGAAAACAGCCCGAAATTCCTCAGGCTATCTTCGTGATTGGAAGATTGAATTACTTCTACTTAACAAACTGAAAAAAGCGAAAAGTAAGTAAGTAGATCACAAAGTATTACGAAGTAGAAGTAGAAGTAGCTAAAATCAGACCTACTTGAGTAAGTATCACAAGTAGAGCAAAACTACTTGAGTACTTCGAAAAAGTAGAAGTACTTCGTTACTGACCACCTCTGTATACAAATAAGAGACAAACGATACCAACGTAAAATACACGAACATACCAGAGGTGACTCGAGTCAAGTCAAGGCAAGTCGGGTCAGGTCACGAGTCAAGTCACAATTCAAGTCAAATTGAATTTTCGAAGTATGAGTGATGATTCAAGGTCATTACAGCTTGCTCGCAGCTTGAAGGACAGATTAATAAGCCATCTATCTTGAATCAAATAACGAATATAAAGTTAACTAATATCAGTTAAATACATGCATAAAGTTGTTATATCACTCAATCATACGTAGAACTACTAATAAAACACGCGAGTAACAGCTATATGCTACAGTATGTAATTATCATCCAATGTTGAGGATCGAATACGAATCCCCGAGCAGTTGAAACAAATTCATATGGTGCAATACACTAACCTCTCATTTACACACCAGAGTTGGATCAATTACAATAATTCAGTTCAATTACAATTACAATTACTTCCTTGCATGTTTCAATTACAATACAATTACAATTACTCAATGCTACAAATATCAACTTACAATTACAATTACTGTTAAACATGTAATTGACTCGGTAGAGAGGTGGTGCTCTTCGACAACCGTAGCGACGTAATTAGCAACAATCTCAAATTAGAAATAATAAAAACAAAGAAAGGATTAGAAAAGGCAGACCAAACTTTGAGCAGTATCAATATCACAGAGAAAACAATATTGAGAAGGATAATAAATAATCTGGCAAAGAGAATCCAATATTTCAAAACAACAAACGAGGAACAAATTTTCAAAAATGAATTGGTATTCTTAGAAGAAGAAAATAGATAAACAGGAATAAAGATTAGGAAAAAAGGAAGAATTGGGACAAGAAACGAAGCAAGAAGTAGAAACGGGAAAAGAAAAAGACTACTCCGTCAATTTGTATATGTAACTGTGTATATTTCATGTTCTTTCATGTGTATGTGCTCTCTGTGTGAATTTCATGCTCAATATTTGTGAATCTGCATTTCATGTCCTTTATTCTGTGTGAAAAATTTTAAGTGTGAATAATAAAGAAAAAATATTTTGACCTTTGTAAAGCTAATAAAAATCCTTGGTAGCAATGCATTATCTTTTTTTTTCATTTCCATGTAGTATATAACAATATTTGTCTACACACTTTGGCTCGCTGCGCCAGCCGCAAAAAAATCTGTCCACGCCTGTGTCACAAAGATTGGTCTGAGTTACCAAAAGAATAATGAGTCCCGCCACTGTGGAAATTAAAAAAAAAAGTGGCAGCAATATTGATAAATTAGATGCTAATCAGGGGCCAATTAAAACTATATCATGGAGTCGTATCAATTCGCACATGTAGTGATTACTTAATCAATGTAATCCAGTGGTTTGACACCTTTTTTTTCCTCCAGCGCTCCTTTTCAAATTTTTTTTTGGCGCTCTATTTTAAGTACTCTAGTAAAAAAAAATCACTAAGAGGTCGGTCGAAGTCTGGTTAGTCTTTTTTTGGGTTCGGACTTTACTATTGGAAATATCTCGTCCTTGAATCACGCGCGAGGACCACTTGAATAATGCCCTATATAATAATTGTATGTGCTACATTCGGTAATGTATCGACATTGTTATTACAACCATCGGGTACGAGATCACGCCATCTGTCTCGTTCCCGATCTCCACAATCCGAATATCTCTGCGATTGGCAATACACCATCTACTGCGACGCCATTTTTCTTCAGCGCCGGCCACTAGCTCAGTACCAGTACGTGATTTTCGCACATCTAAAATGTTGTACCCATAACTGGTCGGAAATTTCCAGAAGTTTTCAGCAGCAATCGAGTCATTGATAAACCGGTAGCCTAAAGAGAGTGAGGAGTGAGACGGAAGTCGCGTCGAGTTGTCTCCCAAACGGTGACTGATCTAAAATTCACAGAAATTGCTTGAGTGGAATGTTACCACTCGTGAAAATCGTTTAACTGCTGCCGAATACGGCAGCTTTCTGGGGAATATGGTTGCTTTCAACAATGTTTTCACACCTTCACCTTGCTTTAAGACCACAGCGCAGTGCCCCTTTAATGTGCACCGTGAAGTTATGACTCATTACGGCGAGTCATAAATAGGGCTGGGCACAATGATTCGAGTACTCGAATCTGAATCGAGTATTAATTTTGATGATTCGAGTCCAGTAGTAAAACAGGATTTTTTCGAGTACTGAAATTATACGCTCCTCGCAACTGAAAGTTAATTTATTAACGTGGATTTTAGTTTTGATACTATTTTTCACTGAGGAAGCCTTGTTTGTTTGTTTAGTGATGTCGCAGCATACGAAATATGGTACAAAGCTACGAACTTTACTGGAAATGACACATTTCCTAAGTCATGATCATCCCACAACGTTGTCAAGAAATGCAATGAAATCGGTATGGTCGAAAAAATACCGAAGTATCTTTATTGTGATGGATAACACTCATTTTATCCTTTCTGGTGGCATAAAAGGTACATATTTGAACTTCGACATAGTGCATTCTGTTGTGACGTCATAATGAGTGATACTCGAATACTCGACTCGACTCGAAGCATAATGCGTTATTCGGAATCGAATCACTCAGGTACTCGATTTTGCCCAGCCCTAGTCATAAATTCCGACGTCTGCGATTCGAGTTCATAAAAAATCGTAAGCAATAACTTTGGGATAGACGTCACCGACATCAATCCAAATGACGAGCATAGTACTTCGATTCATTGCAATAATCGGCTTCGAAACTATATCTTACGCTTCCAGATCTGTATATATAAATTGAAAGTCAATAATCGATTACAAATTGTACCGTACAGCTGTACCGCAAGAAAACAGCTCGTAGCTCAACGAACACTACGTCGACTCATGATGATGATCGCCTATGATTGATCGCACAAAAGTATTTTAGTAACTCATGTATCATGATTAAGCATCTAAAACAGTGTTACCAGCAGCTTACACCTGTAATACTCTGAGAAAAATACCGGCGGAATTGTGATGCATGATAATGTTTGAGCTTGATTGAACGCTCTAAAATACATAACGATATTGGAAATGAATTAATGAAACCGCTTGATTCGCAGCTGCACCGATGCGAACGCACCACAAGTTCTCATTCGTCTGCCTTTAGAAGATAGATTAACACTATTAATGTAGGGTTGCATTTAAAACAAATGGATGTTTGCAACAATTTGTTTAGAACATGCTTGAAACAGTGTTTTAGACAAAGGCCTGCCATAATTGGATAAATTCTTTCCAAAAAAGCAGGTTGCATTGACCTACGGACGATTACCACCCGATATAACCGACGCATACGATATGCGATGGTTGGAACCAGGGCTTTGGAGCAGCCGTAAATTTAAACTGCTCCAGCTCCGGCTCCGGAGCTCTCTTTTATCATACATTAGCTCCGGCTCCAGCTCCGGAGCCGCATTATAACCACTGCTCAGGCTCCAGCTCCGGCTCCGGCTCTGAAATTATCGAATGGTCCTGTCTATATCAGGGGTGGGCCGCAAATGTGGCCCGCGAGAGAGTTTTGCGTGGCCCGCGAGGTGATGTCCTATTATATTATGGAAAATGAATTGCTCAGATTGTGAACTTGCAATGCCAACCAAAAATTACAATTCTGGCTGCGACACTTGGGATGTTGATGACTAAAATATCAGTTCCGACGCATTGGCAGATCCAGGGTCCAGTCACATTTTCAGTAAATCGTCGTACATTACAATAAACTAAAATAGTAGCGAAATTTTTCTTCACGCTTCGCGTGTTTAATTGTCACACGATTTCTTGCTTGGTAGCCTACCTCCTAATGAAAATGAAAAAACGCCTAATTTGCCCGATTGAGTCTATTCGCAATTACAGAAGAAAGTATTTTCGCGTTTGAGCTCGCATAAAAATCGTCGACGGTGAAATGTAGGCACAAAATGAGTGTCGCATATTATCGGAGACCTTCGATATCGATGTGTCCAGACGCCGAATAGTCGTGTCCTTGCAAACTGAGCCTAGCGGGTGGTATACAATAGACCCGCAATACTCACCTAGTTTATCTATAAACTTAGAAAATTTTACCCGCTTGGCGTGGCTAGTGAACCGCGCACTCGTTCGTCAATTGCATGTGCCCCTTTAGCAGAAAAGGTTGGCCATTCCAGGTCTATATATATTACTAATCTACTAATAGGTTAGTTATCTATAGTAGGCTAATCTAGAGTCCGTCAGCCGTCAGTAACATCCGATGTAGCAACAAATACATATAGGTACCGCCGTGCCGGCTTGTGACTTCATACTGAATACTTATTGTCAATTGTCGACAACATCATAGTTGCACTAGAACGCAATTTACTCCGTGCCATTGCTGTGCAAGTGTGCATAGCATTAAAATTCACGCCTGGTGTTCAATTATGATCAATCAGCAGATGTGGTTGTTGTATATATAATAGCATCTTATGAAATATGTCGGAGCCGGAGCTACTCCTCAAATAACGGGCTCCAGCTCCGGCTCCGGCTCCGGCTAAATTTTATGTAGAGCTCCAGCTCCGGCTCCAGCTCCGGTGAAAATGCACGGCTCCGGGGCTCCGGCTCCGGGCTCCGGCTCCGGCTCCAAAGCCCTGGTTGGAACCCGCGAAATAGTCGGTTAAACAGCTGTAATACGTAGATATATACATCATTGCTACGGAATGAATGTTCTGATGATTATGACTGCCGACTGTAACAATGCTGCATGAAGATGTGTTCCTTGTTAAGGATACTCCTGGTCCGTATATGAGAGGTGTTTAATGCCTATCTCGTCAAAGGAGCTATATATTTGCCCCATATTTTCCATTGTCAATGTCAATATATTATTCAATTTTAGAGATTTCTAACAAACAACCTAATGAAACATGACACGTATTGAGAACTGGAATTTGTCACATTAATTTTACGGTGAACAAAGGTAATTTTTTATTCTATTCTGGACCATGATGAATTATGCTACCACATTGAAACTTGAAATCAAGTGACATACGACGTTATGATTGTGACAACAATTTACATAGTGATCTTCCACGCCTTGTTAGCACCTTGAGAAAAGTAAGAGTGAGTTCAATAAACCTGTTTTAGTCCAGTCGATGTCCAGGAATATAGAATCGGTAAGAACAGTGGTTCTTAAACTTTTTCTACTAGCGCCCCCTTTCAAAAATATCGTGCTCCAGCGCCCCCACCTCATTTTGTAAGGACTGTAATAAATACAATGGGTAAGAGGGAGGGCCGTAACAGCACTTCATCAGCCCCCTCCTGAAAACGATTGTCTTGCGCACCCATAGCGTGATAAACCAAACTTCTGAGGGCTTCCCCCAAGAACCCCGTTGAGTGATTTCGATAGTCAGCAAAGCTTGTGTGGCCTGGTCGCCCTAGGCGCCAAAATTTTCTATATTGCATGAATGAAAAGGTGGTAATTGCATATATCTGTCGCTATAAACTTTTTATCCTCTCAGCCACGTAATCAGATTTACCAGTAGCGCTGAGTGAGCTGTTGTATTGGAAAAGGAAAGCCAGGTAATTATTAATTGAACATCTTCGGGCGTGCCCGTTGGTACAATCAATTCGTGACATGTTGTTATTTTGTTACCTCTAGTCCGTTATATAGTCAAAAGATATCGAAACGCATAAACGTATTAAACTAAAGTAAGCACACGATTCTAAATTGGCATTTCTTCATTGGCAAATAATTTTCTCGGATGGATGTTATTTGTACTGTGGGGTGCGAATTGCGACGACACGATACTTCGGCACGACCGATTTGAGCACCTATGGACAATTAGACTTATATGCATCGAAGTTTACGGTCAACATAAGGGCAATCCTCTTCGGCTAAGGTTTTCTCGCTGACGATCTTTTTGACACACTTCTCGGAGTCCCATATTGACCGGAATTTCATAGGTATATTCAGTTATTCATTTCGTGCACAAAGCTTCGAAACTTATTTTGTGTAAAAGGGGTTCTCTCTCTCAAAAGTGATATACCGTGCCTCCTTCTTCGATTTTCACACGCTGTGCGCTGCAGGATATAATACCTAATTCGAAACATTTTGGTAAAAATCACCATTGCAAGCGTGACGGCAATGTTTGAACAGGAAATTGGCGATCTAAAATTACGCGCAATTCGTTTTACATGAATTATAATATCCCACTACATTCATGAAATCATTTGTAGCAAACACCGTCGCGTAGCGCGACCAAAAATTCCGGGATTTGACAGGTTTTGTGGAATGTTAATTTGCTCTGAATACTCATTAAGGATATGTCCTACTACCACATCATCTACTGCGAAGCCAATTTTCTTCAGCGCCCCCCATATCGCTCCCCTGAGCCCAACGCCCCCATATCGCCCCCTGAGCGTTTCCGCCCCCTTCAAATTCGCCAGCGCCCCTTGGGGGGAGCTGGAGGCAAGGTTAAGAACCACTAGGTTAGAATATATGTAATCAGGTGCTGGTCAAACGGTTATTCAACTTTTTTAATTCTTTATGTCGGCAGATATCAATGTCCGAGAATATTTATTTTATTCAGCGACCCAATGGTCAATCCATTGTATTGCAACAGATGATAGATTCGTATTGCAACAAGACATTCACAATAGCCTTTTCAACTGTGTTTGCCATCGGGATGAGACATCGGAAATGCGCTGATCGAAGTCAGTGGATGTGGGTATGAAAATATAGTTACGTTTAAAATGAAATCCCACTGACATGAATTGGGTTTTAGATTTTGCTGAAATTTAACTGATATCACCAATATTATTGAGTAAAGATATAGTTCTTATGCCGACTGACAAATCAATTGCTACGATTTTAGAATCGTTTTTTCAAAAGAATATTTGCATTGAGAGATATTATGTCCTCATCTTTATTTCAACGTAGGTCGTATATTCTTCAGTGATTGCGTCACCGTTTATAGTAGTAGCTAATGTTACCGTGTAAACATCAAATATGTATGGATATCGTGATTAGAAATTGCCCATAAAGTATCATATAGTTATTGATTGAAATCTAATCCCAGCATATCTTACACTTTACCATTTTCTTATCGGATAGCATAAGTCAGCGTACGTCAGAGCTCGTTGTCATGCATGCACTTGTAGGAATTCAACATATGATTGATAACTTATAATTGATGCACCTGTGCATTGAAGATAAAAAACCATAGTGAAGATATGCGTGTTAGGCAAGAAATTTCACTCGCCACACCATGTCAGTTTAAACGAATACTGATAACTGATTCGAGTTGAACTAATGCTGCAAAGTTGGTCACGCATGACTTCTGTCTTTTTATCTATATATATGATGGAGAGTATAGTTGTTTGATAATATGTTGCACTCTATTTTCCATGCAAAACGGTTTTTCAGGCATAATGGCCATAGGTAATGCGTGGTTGTGAAATCCCTAATACTTATCCCACAGAAAAGCAAAATCAACCAGGTGTTGTATACATCAGGCTATGCAGAATTAATTGTTATGTAGGCCAGTGGTTCCCAACTGCCGGTTCGCGAACAGCTGCTGGTCCGTGAGAAGATTCCTGCCAGTCCGCAAGATATATTAGAATTTTACATCTCAATCCTAAAAGGAGAGAATTTTGGCGCTTGCCCGTTAATTAAGGAAATAAAACTTGATATTTGTCAAATAATGGGGTAATTTGCCTCTTCGAAAGTATGGTTCAAATAGTTAACCTTGCTTAATGATATGTATCGACTTCGGATGATGGATATCGACCATCATATTCTGTATATGTAATATCGTTGTAACACGCCAGCTATTGATCTACTCCGAGAAGCATCCGTGCAAATACCGCAGTGGATCTACTAGATTCAATAGATTAGCGAAATTTCTTGGGAAACGACCTAGTTTGGTAGAAGTATCATGAAATGCATATCCGACATTAAACTGAGATGATGTAGCATCATTCATTGTCCTTCGATATCTCAGTATGATCAACAATGTGCTATGTCGGATTTGATAACTGCAAGTCTGCGAACCAGACTAATAAGATGTTTCTCTCTCATAAAGGTCATCATTTTTCTCTGTACAATGATGTCAAAGTATATTTGGAGATCAATCCCTGTGCTGGTATTGTGCTTGCGCTTAGTATCGGGCAATCAACAGCATTTTGTTTGCAAAAATCTTGAAGATATTTTCGTGGAAAGTGGATCATCGGAAGCCAAACCCCAATACGGTCAAAAACAAGGAGCCCCTGGTAAAATGGGGCCACCAGGTGTGCCTGGTCCAATGGGAAGTCCAGGGAAAGATGGCCCACCGGGAAAAGTAGACTACGACCGGATAAACGAAGTCATTCACACAGAAGTCGATAATAGTAAGATTATTTCTATCTTTGACTTATATAAAACTCGTGGTAACGTAGTAATGCGATTCAATTCTAGATTTTGCAGGAATAAAGTCAACAATTGCCGAACTTACAAGAAATCTCTCAGTCATAACATCAGGTATGAAATAAACTTATCGCTTGTCGCGTTCAACGCGTCTTCGATTGCAAATAAATAAAAAATCTGAATTCGACCGAGCGTTGATTGTGACGACATCAGACTAGCCGCCCTCCCACAATAACCGCGCTCTGTGACGTAATTCTCTCGAATGTTGTTTATGCACTTCATGAACCTGTTTTGATTTGCTGTGAGCATTCTGGTCAGGCTTCTCAGAACTCAGCTCAGCTCAGCTTAGATCAAGTGAAAAATGTCAGGATATTTGGCTTGGATGAGCAGTGGCTCGATGACGAGGACGACCTGCCTTTGGTCGGTAGGCTCCTAAGAGTCATTGAATGAGAGCTCGATGACTTTGATTTGTAATTCGTCGACACAACTGACTGTTAACTTTTTGTTTGTTAGTGTGCGACATTCTTTGAATTTGCTCGAGGCCAAAAGAGCGACTGCTTGTGCCGCCTGGGCATTGTTTGATTTGTCATCGCGCCTTATATTCCCCTTCGGCTCCATGAATAATACTCGCTCCATGCTGATGCATGTTTTCTATTATTAATGAAATACAATAAGCATTGGCACATACAAACGTCCTACACTAATCGAATCAAAAGTAATCTTACTTGGCATCGAGGTACCTCACGATATATGTACTTACAAAGAAACAGATTCAGGTATACAGCATAGGCTATTTGATACATGAAAATGATAATACATCAGTTTGATTAGTAGCCATATGTGTCGGAATTTATGTGGGCAACATCTCCTACTTCGCTAATATCCAGCATAATCCAGGTGATGCCAATCGATTGAGTATATAGCTGCATTCGCCCGCCTCCAGGGAGTAAAGTTCATCTAGTAGGGTTATCATATTTTAGAATGCCCAATGCAAATTGATAAATTATTATTGACGATACTCATCTAGCATTGACGCTAGTTACTAACGCTCAGATAGCGGGATAAATCGAATTACTTGCGGAACAAAATGAAAATATAAATGCCACAACAAGGGATTCTCAAACATAACGTAAATGCAATGTTTACCAAAATTAAATTACACTCCTGCAAATATCTATAGGTATATCCAAATTATGGCAGTAAATTTGCCCTGTCAGCAAGTGGAAACTAATTGCACCTGTTTTTGCTGGTAACATAAGTTCACTATGAATTCGCGCAAGCATCCTACTGAATTTTTATCGGTATTTCTGAAATTTTGTACTCGTCAAAGGAAACATTACGACTTCCACATCAAAGCATTACTAATCCAAGTGCCGACATAAATCTAAATATATGTAATTAGTGTATTTGCATATGGTCCTCGATCAATTGCAAAAATCGTTATTCTCATTTTGACCTACTTGAAACAGGCACCTATCGCTATTTCACAATGATTTACTCTTCAACATTTGGATCAGCCGTCACGACCATCTACGTCATGTTAGAGTGGAGTAGAGCTTGAATCAGTACCAAAACAGCACTTCCCCAGCCATTTCCCCGAACGTTGGTCTTGGGCCGCATAGGGTGATCACTAGGGCAAGTTTTTGCAACTTTTGCAACTTTTTTACAGCTTCCGGTAGCTTCCTGTACTCGGAATCTATGTACTATGACGTTTCAAGCTATTTGGAGGGATTTCATAGTGCAACTTTTTGCAACTTTTCTCAATTTTTCATGCCAATTTTTACTGCAACTTTTATCAAATATTGCGTAAAATGTGAAGGAGTGATTTGAAAAACATGCTATACACTATTCTAGATTGGTTCTATTCGCTTTTATTTGCATAAGAAAGAGCTGTATGATGAGCTACATCAGGGGTCACCAACACGCGGCCCGCGGGCCGCATGCGGCCCACGAGGTCATATTTTGCGGCCCGCGACTTGCTTTGAGATTTCGGAAGAAAGCTAAGAAAACATTTTGCAAATGCTGAAATTGACCTGCAATGGCCGAAATACTGCCAAAACCGAGGCGATTAGAAAACGGCTTAGGGCAGTGGTTCTGAAACTGTGGGGCGCGTCCCCTTGTGGGGGCGTGAAAGCATCTGAAGGGGGCGCGGAGCTGTAGTCAACTGAAAAAATTTTCGCGCCCAGCGCGATTTACCTCGGGTTCATACTTATAGTTATTGCTCTGTGTACAGTCCCGACTTCATATTCTAGAATTATCTCATCAACATTCATAACTTTCCATGCCATTAAACTATCCGTTCGGATTGCTATCTTTATGGATGCATTTTGTGATGTGACAATAGGGGGGGCGACAATTTTCAGTATCATAAAGCGGGACATGTCTAAAAATGTTTGAGAACCACTGGCTTAGGGCTTCTTCACGAGATCAAGCTTTACGTGGAGATGGTCTTTCATCTAGTAACGTATCTCGCTAGCCTCAAAAAGCGTTTCAAGGTATCGTGCACAGCTCAGAGTTCAAAATAAAATGAAATTGATGACGGTGATATTCTGTTCTATTTTTATTCATTTAATAAAATGTTACTTCTTTTGTGATAACTATGCCCATCGCCCTACGTTAGGTAGCACAGCGTTGTATACTGACGTAGAGTTTTAAACCGTGGTTACCTACTTTATATCGATATTGAATTCATGCGGCCCGCGGCCGCTACGAAATTTGAAAAGTGGCCCGCGACCCGTTTTGAGTTGGCGACCCCTGAGCTACATGCATCTCCATGTTTTATGCGACACAGTGGCTTGCAAACAAGAAGTTCAACTACCCCCGCCAAGCACCAACGTGCCCAAATAATATGTACACTATTTAATTTTTTAATTCTGTCGTTTAAATTTTGAGATAGTTTGCCATTTCACGAACGCATAGGCTATTGATGTTGTTAAATCGCCAAGAGTGAGATTTTCTGCAATGCCATGGGTCAAGTTTGCAGATCTAGAGGGTTTGGGGTGCGGCTTGTTTTAGGGGGGAAGGGGGGATTATCGCTATGCTCTTTAACCGTTTTGTGGGAAATTATTCCGCATTGCGTCGTTTTATTGCTGTGTACCTGAAACAAAATGTAGTTTTTTGGGGTTTCGCCAGACTGTCCGTCAAATGGGAAAGAAACAAATTTGATGTCTCTGCAGGAACGTTTCCAGTAACTCACACCCTAATAATCTAACAAAAATCATAAATGCAACTTTTTACTGCAACTTTTGGTAAAATTAAGTGCAACTTTCTCATGATTGGAGTGCAACAAAAACTTGCCCTAGTGATCACTCCAACGTCTAAGTCATGACTGAATTTAGGCAATATTATTGGTAATTGGTAATTGCATTTATTACCATTCATTTTTTACCATCTCCTAGCTAACATAGTTTACCGATATAGCTGAAGGAGATGGTGTCTGCGAAAATGCAGGACAGGAAATTAATAATTATAACCACTCAGCTTACTCACGGCAGGCACGTTGTTAATATCACTTTGTTACATATTTTTGATTCGTGACCTCCCGTCTGCTATATATTCAAAATATTTTGGAGTCGCCGAAACATATAGACTAAACCAGTGATTCCCAACCGCGGCCCCCAGCTTGCCTTCTTGCGGCCCCCCGAAAATATTAAGAAATCGAGTTATGACAAAAAATAGCAATAGCAATATATATGCAATTCCCGATCATATTGACCAATTTTATCATGAGTTATCGAAAATTTTCGCTCCTCGCATCTAGTTTCGTGGCAAAAGCGAACAAGGTGATAGGGGTAGGCTTATCACCCTATAGGAGCCCAAGACCCAAGTTTTTTTTTGGGGGGGTGGGGGGCTGACGAAGTGCTATTTCGTTCCAGCCAACGGGTATACGCCCGAAGATGTTTAATTATTATTGAGGGGCTCTACCTTTTCAAATACACCGCCCTCGGCTCTACCTCTATCTGTAAAACTGATTACGTGAGCAGAGAGAGGATAAAATTTGATGGCAATATATATGCAATTCCCGATCATATTGACCGATTCAATCATGAATTACGGAAAATTTTCGCGCTTGGCGCGTCTATACGCGATAAAACCTGACTTACTAAACCGGCCCGAAAGCAGCATAATTGGTAGTCCTATAGCTCACGACCGAAGCGTCCGAATAATTCGATGGGCCTGGTCTTTATCGAAAGCTAGTGTCGCACTGATTCCAAAAACTAATTGAAATCTTGCATGGGCAATAAAACTACTCCGAAATAGCCACCAAAGGTCGATTGTTCTGAACAATTTTGGCGCAGCAACACAATGACCATAACAATGGCCTAAGGCAGTGGTTCATAACCTGGGGGTAATTACCCCCAAATAGGTAAATTACCAATTTTCTGGGGTTAATTCCAATTTATATTTTTTATAAACTTATAACGCTGCACTGAAATATTTTCAAACGTAAATATGAATGTAGGCTGACATATATTTTTACGAGCTTGTATATATTTTGTTTCACTTAACACACCATGCATGCTGTGATATCATAGTAACCACGTTAGTAATTATGAATAACAGGGTCGAATGTAGTGCTAGGTAAGTCCAATTTATTTTGCAGTAGTGTGGATCATATATTGTTACGCATGCTAGCAAATTGAAAGACAACAAGGGGCATCTAAGTCCAGCAATACACCTATAATGCAGTAACAGCATCGTAGAAACGTTGTTAGTATTGAAAAGTGTAGTGGTTAAGTCTAGTCAGAAAAATTAAGTCTATCATCAAAATTCCTTCGAAGAAGCGACGGGAAAATATTGCAACCTTTTGGATTCGCCTTCAAAATGAATAACCAATCTTCGTCATTATGGCATTGAAATTTCTGATTGGATTTCCTTCAACTTATTGCTGTGAAATAGGATTTTCCGCAATGGTATCTATCAAAACGAAATATCGAAATAAGTTTGCGAATGACAATTACATGAGATGCTGTCTAAGTGTCAATTATCCTCTTCTTTGTCTAGATGTGACCACTGGATAACACAAAAACAGCATCAGCCTTCCCATTGACTTGATATTTTTAACAGACACTTCAGTGTATATTATGACGTCACTTTGTGGTATTTTACAAATAATTGACTGCAACTGCAAGCTGTAATTTGTTATATTTTGAAAAGGGTTAATTCCATCCCGTCAATTTCTTCTTGGGGTAACGGTATGAAAAAGGTTAAGAACCATTGGCCTATGGCGTCAAGCGAATGATGGGAACAATGCCAATTTTCATATTTCGATGACTATTTTGGTTCCGTTTCATTGCCCTGGAATTCGTGCGGTCCCGACCGTACTCTGAAATTCTAAATTTGGCCCTGACAACGAAAAAGGTTGGGAACCACTGGACTAAACTATAAGAAAAACATTTTTTGTGAGACGAACACAATACGTCATCTGTTCAGAAACGCATCATTTTCCTCTGTGGGTGCCAAGAGTGAAGCTTATACTGTGGGGCTCGGATTGCGAGGACATGACTATTCCTTGCGCCTATTCAGTGCGGCTACGAACAATGGGCACGTATGGATAGATAGTTTCGGCGCAGGTCTTTCGTTTGTAGCACTCCGTGGAGTCGTAATTTGGCCGAAACTGTATCTGTCGTGGTCTGGGATATCTACTACCTAGATATCCCAGGTCTTGACGTGTCGTGACGTGGTAATTACGGGAAACGAAATGCTCATTTTTATAAATTATACTTGTTACTTAGGGTAGGGGTATGCATATTAAAATCAGGATATCTGGCGAAAATGATTCGCGAAGCTTGCATAACAATTTAAAGTTAATTAAATCTATCAGAAATACTCGATACTTTGGCTGATTTACGAAATGATTTCCAGCGAGCCCCCTTTGAGCTCACGCCCGCCCAAGGGAGTTTAGGGTTAACGAAATTACGGCCATGGCTACAAAAATACAGTTAGGTGCGGTGAGAAAGCGATATAGTGACGTATCAAGCAAATAAAGTCAGATTTGAAAGGATAATTGTTCCCTCATGAGACCTTCTCATTGATGTCGTTACATTGTCTTCCAATATGCCTTCAAATATATTTATAATAAGTAAAATAAATGTAAACGTAAGTAATCGTGATTACTTTTCCATTGTAATCGCAATCGTAATCATGATATAATCACCCCATGTCTGGTGACCTATTGACCAAAAGTGTTAATAATCTCTCAGGCCGTCAAGTCTTCAATCGAGAACAACTGTAGCTTTTCTCACTCAACAATTTGGTCGAATCGTTCAAGGGATGGCAAACGTGATGTTTACCTTCGCGTTCCGTGTGAGAACCTCAAAAATCTGGAGGTTCGCGTTCACAAACGAGCTTTGTTAGGCTTCGCACTATTAACCTTTTTCATATTACAATTTTTCCTATTATCATAACATCTTTGGTTGAAATTATTTGCATTGCAACTTCGGACCACTCTGTACATATCGCTGGCAGCATGAAAATATCAACACTAAAATAGGGTTGCCATACGTCTAGATTTTCCCGGATATGTTCGGAATTTTACTGTTCGTCCGGGAGAAAATTCTAAAACATGCCTAAATGTCTGGAATTTCGAGGGCTTAAGGTAGGCTAAAAATATTTTCGTAAAAACAATTTTCGTAAAAACAATGTCATTTTTGATCAGCTTAATGTTACTTAAAATATCAGTAATACAGTGAAATTGTTATTCCTATGCAATACAGGAAGTGGTCAGATTCACGAGCACAGGTGTAATTTTAGTCCAGTGGTACATTCAATATCTTCCGAAGAATATGCTCAGTGCCCAATAACGTGATCTTTTGGATCATGTCGAATCGAGCGATTCCGCAATCTATACGATATGTCACATGAGATTTATGCTTGCGACCCCTGTAGCGCCAATGACTATCGGTACAATGTTTATTTTTCATCGCCACGTTTGTCCACATTTCATTTTGAGGTCTCCGTATATTGATTAGTTCTCTGATACTATTCGTAAAACGTTTTGACCAGCTGGGACGGCCAGTTGAATGAATAAGCATTCTCTTTTATTTTTTTAGTTTCGGTATCGTATCCGGAAGATTGCTGCTGATTTTGCGGTCATAATAGCTTTTGCAATTCATATGATTATTATAATTCATCAATCACGAGTTTTAAGTGGGGTGTGTCGTCGTTTCCGACATTGTGCGCCACAGACAAAATATGTTATCTAGGATCGGATTTTCATGCTAAGGGACATCAAGAAATTTCAAACTATATATACATCTTACAAAAATAAATAAATAAATATATTCACCAGTTACTGAAAAAGTCTAATTGTAATTGCAATCATAAGAGAACGGTATATTCCTAGAGTCGATTAAGGCCG